>NC_081392.1:16819599-17179475 GCF_030684315.1 Stegostoma tigrinum | reverse complement strand
CCCCCCCGCCCCTCCCCCTTCTGCCCCCCCCGCCCCTCCCCTTCTCCCCCCCGCCCCTCCCCCCTCCCCCTTCTCCCCGCCCCTCCCCCCCTCCCCCTCCCCCCTTCTCCCCGCCCCTCCCCCTTCTCCCCCCTCCCCCTTCTCCCCGCCCCTCCCCCTCCCCCTTCTCCCCGCCCCTCCCCCTCCCCCTTCTCCCCGCCCCTCCCCCTCCCCCTTCTCCCCGCCCCTCCCCCCTCCCCCTTCTCCCCGCCCCTCCCCCTCCCCCTTCTCCCCGCCCCTCCCCCCTCCCCCTTCTCCCCGCCCCTCCCCCCTCCCCCTCCCCCCGCCCCTCCCCCCTCCCCCTTCTCCCCGCCCCTCCCCCCTCCCCCCTCCCCCTTCTCCCCGCCCCTCCCCCTCCCCCTCCCCCTTCTCCCCCTCTCCCCGCCCCTCCCCCTTCTCCCCCTCCTCCCCGCCCCTCCCCCCTCCCCCTTCTCCCCGCCCCTCCCCCCCTCCCCCTTCTCCCGCCCCTCCCCCTCCTCCCCGCCCCTCCCCCCTCCCCTTCTCCCCGCCCTCCCCCTCCCCCTTCTCCCCCCTTCCCCTTCTCCCCGCCCCTCCCCCTCCCCTTCTCCCCGCCCCTCCCCCTCCCCCTTCTCCCCGCCCCTCCCCCTTCTCCCCGCCCCTCCCCTTCTCCCCGCCCCTCCCCCCTCCCCTTCTCCCCGCCCATCCCCCTTCTCCCCCCCCCTCCCCGCCCCTCCCCCTTCTCCCCCCCCTCCCCCCCTCCCCCTTCTCCCCCCCCTCCCCGCCCGCCCCCTTCTCCCCCCTCCCCGCCCCGCCCCCTTCTCCCCCCTCCCCGCCCCGCCCCCTTCTCCCCCCTCCCCGCCTCCTTCTCCCCTTCTCCCCCTCCCCGCCCCCTTCTCCCCCCCGCCCCTCCCCCTTCTCCCCCCCGCCCCTCCCCCTTCTCCCCCCGCCCCTCCCCCTTCTCCCCCCCTCCCCGCCCCTCCCCCTTCTCCCCCTCTCCCCCCCTCCCCGCCCCCTTCTCCCCCCCTCCCCGCCCCTCCCCTTCTCCCCCTTCCCCGCCCCTCCCCCTCTCCCCCCTCCCCGCCCCCTTCTCCCCCCTCTCCCCCTCCCCTCCCCTTCTACCCCCTCCCCGCCCCTCCCCCTTCTCCCCCTCCCCGCCCCCTTCTCCCCCCTCCCCCTCCTTCTCCCCTTCTCCCCCCCTCCCCGCCCCCTTCTCCCCCCGCCCCTCCCCGCCCCCTTCTCCCCCCCGCCCCGCCCCTCCCCCTTCTCCCCCCGCCCCTCCCCCCTCTCCCCCCCGCCCCTCCCCCTTCTCCCCCCCGCCCCTCCCCTTCTCCCCCCGCCCCTCCCCCTCTCCCCCCCGCCCCTCCCCCTTCTCCCCCCGCCCCTCCCCCTCTCCCCCCCGCCCCTCCCCCTTCTCCCCCGCCCTCCCCGCCCCTCCCCTTCTCCCCCCCGCCCCTCCCCCTTCTCCCCCCCCGCCCCTCCCCCTTCTCCCCCCCGCCCCTCCCCGCCCCTCCCCCCCGCCCCTCCCCCTTCTCCCCCCCGCCCCTTCTCCCCCCGCCCCTCCCCTTCTCCCCCGCCCCTCCCCCGCCCCTCCCCTTCTCCCCCCGCCCCTCCCCCCCACCCCTCCCCCTTCTCCCCCCCCGCCCCTCCCCCCCACCCCTCCCCCTTCTCCCCCCCCGCCCCTCCCCCCCACCCCTCCCCCTTCTCCCCCCCCGCCCCTCCCCCTTCTCCCCTCCCCTTCTCCCCCCCGCCCCTCTCCCCCCCGCCCCTCCCCCCCCGCCCCTCCCCCTCTCCCCTCCCCCCCCCGCCCCTCCCCCCTCCCCCCCCGCCCCTCCCCCTTCTCCCCCCCGCCCCTCCCCCTTCTCCCCCCCGCCCCTCCCCCCTCTCCCCCCCCGCCCCTCCCCCCCTCTCCCCCCCCGCCCCTCCCCCCGCCCCTCCCCCCTCTCCCCCCCCGCCCCTCCCCCCTCTCCCCCCCGCCCCTCCCCCTTCTCCCCCCCGCCCCTCCCCGCCCCGCCCCCTTCTCCCCGCCCCGCCCCCTTCTCCCCGCCCGCCCCCTTCTCCCCCCTCCCCGCCCCGCCCCCTTCTCCCCCCCTTCTTCCCCCCTCACACGTCCCACCACATGCCACACGCCCCGCCCCCACTCCCACTCCTTCTCACGCCCCCGCTCCCACTCTTTCCCTCTGTCTTCCCCTTTGTCACCCCCCTCCCTTGGACTGACCTGTCCGGCTACGGCTGCTGGTGCCTGCGGGGGAAGAGTTTTCTTCCCAGGGGTTCACTGCCACATCCGGGAATTCCCGAACCGCAGGCGCCGCATCCGGGCAACCGCATCGCCGTGGCAACGGGGAGAGACCAACCTCCCCCGGCACGGGGGTTAAGGGAGAGAGTAATTCCCTGCTTGCAGCGGGGGGAATCAGGGAGAGACTAATTCTCAGACTCGGGGAAATCAGGGAGAGACTAATTCTCAGGCTGGGCGGGTGTTACTGGGAGAGACTAATTCTCAGGCGGGGGGTTACTGGGGGAGACTAATTCTCAGGCTAGGGGGTTTACTGGGAGAGATTAATTCTCAGGTGGTGGGGCGTGTTACTGGGAGAGACTAATTCTCAGGCTGGGGGGGTTAGTGGGAGAGACTAATTCTCAGGTTAGGGGGTGTTACTGGGAGAGACTAATTATCAGGCTGGGGGTTTACTGGGGGAGACTAATTCTCAGGCTGCGGGGGTTACTGGGAGAGATTAATTCTCAGGCTGGGGGGGGTGTTACTGGAAGAGATTAATTCACAGGCTGGGCGGCGTTACTGGGAGAGACTAATCCTCAAACTGGGGGGGGTCACTGGGAGAGACTAATTCTCAGGCTGGGGGTTTACTGGGAGAGATTAATTCACAGGCTGGGCGGGGTTACTGGGAGAGACTAATCCTCAGGCTGGGGGGGGTCACTGGGAGAAACTAATTCTCAGACTGAGGGCAGGGGGTGGACAGGGAGAGATTTATTCTTCTCCCTGTAGGGAAGGACTGGGAGAGACTAAGTCACTACATTGAGGGGAGTTGAGACTAGTTTGTGCACAGCAAGCTCCCAGAGGCAGCAACGTGAGAAAAACTGGTTCATCTGTGTTTTAGAGACACTGACTGAGGGATAAACATGTTCGGGGACAGGTGCCCGCGGGATCCTACCCCTCGCGCCGAGGGGCTGGCTTCGGTTTAACGTCTCACCTCAGGGGCGGCCCCTGCGACAGGGCTGCACTCCCGCAGCACCACACGGAGGATTTCTGATCGAGGGGGTGTCACCGTCGACGGTGTCTGTCGAAACGTCTGGCCTGCTCCCAGCGGTGACTCCCCGCCCCGGCGTGGTGCTGTCGTGTCGCTGGCCTGCTCCAGAGCCAGGCCCCGGCGCGGACTGGAAGCTAAGTGGTCGGCTGTGCTGAACTTTTATTTCTGTAAAGCTGGACATTTTTGTGTTCTGTACTGAAAACAAGTGCAGGGGACCCCCCCGGGGGCCAGAGAACATCCATTGCTGGGGGGGAGAGAGAGACTTTCGAGCCTGGGTTTTATGGTCTGCATCGTGTAAAGCTTGTAACGAGAGGAGCCTGGGCACTTGCACATCGCAGTGGCAGTGTATAAACTGTTTTTAACTGTACTCACCGAGTACGTGTGACAACAAAGACTGTCCTGTCCTAATACTAACTCCCTGCCGGCCTGGACTAAAGTCCTTGGTGTTAGTTGTACCGGACCTAACACGTCCGACCGACATCGCTCAACCAGCAAAGTCTCCATCTGAAATATTGCTGCCCTCTGGCACCTGCTGGTTTTATGATGGTCTCACATCTCGATCCAGTTCTCGAAAGGTTTTGGAGCAGAAACACGAGAACACACACAGATTGTAAAATGATTGCGGCAAATATATCCCTTTCAAACCTAATCCCCCCGTTCAATCAGTCACAGACAATCTCCCAGACGCGCCATGGTTCTCTTAAGCTCAGGGACCTTTTTGTTCTTTAATATAATCCACATCTCAACTCTCTCGGGCAGAGAATTCAACACGTTCTCATCCACTAGGCACCGAAATTCTCGTCTCAGCTCAACCCAGAGGCAGTGCCCCCTTGGATCTAGTTAAAGTAAACAGCACCTCAGCATCTACGCTGTCATCCACGAGGAATTTAACACATTTCAATGAGATGACCTCATTCCACTGAACTCCAGAGGGTAGAGGCCCATTCTACTTAATCTCTTCTCACAGCCCACCCCCCTCTCTCCGGCAATCAATCCAAGGTATCTTTGCTGCACCCTCTCTGAAAGGCAACTTATCTAAATGGAGAGAAACCTCAAAATGTTTTGTAGAGCGACCTGGGTATCCTTGTGCATGAATTGCACAAAACTAGTGTGCAAGTAGAGCAGATAATAAGGAAGGAAAATGGAATTTTCATATATACTGCTAAAAGAATAGAGCATAAGAGGAGGGAAGTGTTGCTAATACTGTACAAGGCATTAGTGAAACCACACCTTGAGTATTGCATACAATTTTTGGACCACTTACTTGAGGAAAGATGTCATTGAATTGGGGGCCATTAATAAGAGCCTCACAAGATTAATTCTAGAGATAAAAGAGTTTGTCTTATGTCAGTGTAGATTTATATGCTCTTGATTTTAGATGTAATTGAGATCTTAAAATACTATAAGACCATAAGACATAGGAGTGGAAGTAAGGCCATTCAGCCCATCAAGTCCACTCTGCCATTTAAATCATGGCTGATGGGCATTTCAACTCCACTTTCCTGCACTCTCCCCGTAGCCCTTGATTCCTTCTGAGATCAAGAATTTGTCGATCTCTGCCTTGAAGGCATCCAACGTCCCAGCCTCCGCTGCACTCTGCGGCAATGAATTCCACAAACCCACCACTTTCTGGCAGAAGAAATGTCTCCTCGTTTCAGTTTTAAATTTACCCCCTCTAATTTTAAGGCTGTGCCCACGCCTTAGTCTCCCCGCCTAACGTAAACAACTTCCTAGCGTCCACCCCTTCTAAAACGTACATTATCTTGTAAGCTTCTATTAGATCTCCTCTCAACCTTCTAAACTCTAATGAGTACAATCCCAGGATCCTTAGCCACTCATCATACGTTAAACCAACCACTCCAGGGATCATCCGTGTGAATCTCTGCTGGACACGCTCCAGGGCTAATATGACCTTCCTGAGGTGTGGGGCCCAAAATTGGACACAGTATTCTAAATGGGGCCTAAATAGAGCTCTATAAAGTCTCAGAAGCACATTGCTGCTTTTATATTCCAACCCTCTTGAGATAAACGACAACATTACATTCGCTTTCTTAATTACGGACTCTACCTGCAAGTTAACCTTTAAAGAGTCCTGGACCAACACTCCCAGATCCCTTTGTACTTCTCCTTTGCGAATTTTCTCACCATTTAGAAAATAGTCCATGCCTGTATTCTTTTTTCCCAAAGTGCAAAACCTCACATTTACTCACATTGAATTTCATCAGCCATTTCCTGGACCACTCTCCTAAACTGTCTAAATCTTTCTGCAGCTTCCCCACCTCCTCAGTACTACCTGCCTGTCCACCTATCTTCGTATCATCGGCAAACTTCGCCAGAATGCCCCCGGTCCCTTCATCCAGATCATTAATGTATAAGGTGAACAGCTGTGGCCCCAACATTGAACCCTGCGGGACACCACTCGTCACCGGTTGCCATTCCGAAAAAGAGCCTTTTATCCCAACTCTCTGCCTTCTGTCAGACAGCTAATCCTCGATCCAAGCCAGTAGCTCACCTCGAACACCATGGGCCCTTACTAAAGGGGATCAACAGAGTAAATGTAGAGACAATGTATCCTAGATAATAAAGTGTGAAGCTGGATGAACACAGCAGGCCAAGCAGCATCTCAGGAGCACAAAAGCTGACGTTTTAGGCTTAGACCCTTCATCAGAGAGCTCTCTTTTAAATGTTGTTAACGTACCCCCCTCAACCACTTCCACTGGCAGCTCGTTCCATATGTGTACCACTCACTGTGTAAAAAAGTTACCCTTCAGGTTCCCATGTATTTTGTCCCCTCTTACCTTAAACTGATGCCCTCTAGTCCTCGATCAGAGAGCTCTCTGATGAAGGGTCTAGGCCCGAAACGTCAGCTTTTGTGCTCCTGAGATGCTGCTTGGCCTGCTGTGTTCATCCAGCTTCACACTTTATTATCTTGGATTCTCCAGCATCTGCAGTTCCCATTATCACTGAGACAATTTATCCTTATGTGTGTCAATATGGAACAAGAGGGTCACAGTCATAGAATGAGGATTTAAGACTGAATTGAGGAGGAATTACATCCCTCCAAGGTCCATGAGCCTGTGGAATTCACTAGTGTGAGGGTGCTGAATAATTTAAGGAGATAGATTTTTAGTTTGTAATGGGTTAAAGGGTTATGGGATTTGAGGCCAGGATGAGATCAGCCATGATCATTTTGAATTGAGGAGCAGACCTGAGGGGTTGATTGGCCTCCACCTGCTCATAGTTCTTGTATAATGACATATCACACAAGTCAACAAAACATGCTCAGTATTGGTAGGAGGAATGTATTTCTGCATTTTATCCAACGCACTGCCAAAGCGTAAAGATTGTCATTTTTGTGAACATAGAACTCTGCATCGAGTCAAAGACTCCTACAGCACGGAGACATGCCCTTCAGCCCAAACTGGTCCATGCCGACCAAAATGTCCATCCACGCTAAATCTATTTTCCTGAACTTGGCCAAAATACTTCTAAGCTTTTGTTATCCATGTATTATCCAAATGCCTTTTAAATGTTGTTAACGTACCCCCCTCAACCACTTCCACTGGCAGCTCGTTCCATATGTGTACCACTCACTGTGTAAAAAAGTTACCCTTCAGGTTCCCATGTATTTTGTCCCCTCTTACCTTAAACTGATGCCCTCTAGTCCTCGATTTTCCCCAACCCTGGGAAAAAGACTGAATGCATTCACCCTATCCATGCCTTTCATGACGTAATACATTTCCATCAGATCATCCCTCAGTCTCTTATGCTCGTTAGAAAAAAGTCCCACCGTGTCCAACCTCTCCCAATAACTCTGTCCCTTGGGTCCTGGCAACATCCATGTAAATTTCTCCTGCACTGTTTCCAGTTTAATAACCTCCTTCCTATAGAATGTTGACCAAAACTGAACACGGTACTCTCAAATGCGGCCCCACCAATGTCCTGCACAACTGCAACATAACATCCCAACTTCCATACTCAGTGCCCTGACTGATGAAGACCAGTGTGCCAAAAGCCTTCTTAACTGCCCTGCCTACCAGTGCCTCCACTTTCAGAGAACCGTACATCTGAACTCCAAGGTCCCTCTGTTCCACTACACTCCTTAAGGGCCTACCATTCACCATGAAACTCCTACCTTGATATGACTTTGCAAAACGCAATATCTCACACTTATTATTAAACTCCATTTGCTACTTCTCAGCTCACTTCCCCAACTGATCAAGATCCTGCTGCAATTTCTAATAACCTTCCTCACTGTCCACGATACCACCTATTTTAGTGTCACCTGCAAACTTACTAATCATCCTTTGTATACTCTCATCTGAATCATTGACATAGATAACAAATACCAATAGGCCCAGCACCAACCCCTGAGGCACACCAATAGTCACAGGCCTCCAATTTGACAAACCTCCTTCCACTATTCCTCTCTGAATCCTAGCATCAAGCCAATTGTGCATCCAATTTGCCAGCTCTCCCTGCATTCTATACAATCTAACCTTCCAGAGCAGCCTCCCATGTGGAACCTTATCAAAGGCTTTAATGAAATCCACACAGACTACATCTACCGTCCTGCTCTTATCGACCTTTCTGATCACTTCAAAGAACTTGAAAAGATTTATAGGGCATCATCTTCCACACACAAAACCATGCCATCCTCATCAGACCCTGCCTTTCCAAATGCATGCATATCTTATCCCTCAGAATCTTCTCAAATAAGTTACCCACCACAATTTTAGATTTACTGTTCTATAATTCCCTGGTTTTTCTATGCAGCCCTTCTTGAATAAGGGCACAACATTCTGTACCCTCCAGTCTTCTGGGACCACACCCTTGGCTAATGATGCAAAGCCAGGCCTCCTGCAATTTTTTCTCTAGCCTCTTGTAGGGTTCTTGGATAGATCTGGTCAGGATCAGGAGATTTATCCACCTTCAGGCATTCTAATACTTCCAACACCACCTCTACTGCGATATGGGCTATTTCCAAGATATCGCCACTAATTTCCCCAACTTCCCAAGTCTTCATGTCTTTCTTATGGTAAACACAGAGGAGAAATATTCAGTGAGGACCTCGCCCATCTCCTGTGGTTCCACACATACATGTCCACTTTGGTCCTTGAGGGATCCTATTTTCTCTCTAGTTATTCTTTTTCCTTTAATATACTTAAAGAATCTCTTTGGATTCATCCTAATCTTCTCAGCCAAAGCTGTCTTGTGCCCTCTTTTTGCCCTCCTGATTTCCTTCTTCGTAAACTTCCTGTATCCCCTACATACCTCTAGGGATTCCCTTGATCCCAGCTGCCTGTGCCAGAGCCATGCCTCCTTTTTTCTGGTCAAAACCTCAAAATCTTTTGTCATCCAGGCTTCCCTACTCCTGCCAATCTTGCCCTCCACCCTCACAGGAACATACAGACCCCGAACTCTAACTGTCACTCTCAACAGCCTCTCCCTTGCCAGCCGTCCTTTAGCCCACAAACTACTCCAATCAACCCCTGCAAGCTCCTATCCAAGTCGATCAAAATTCACCTTGCCCCAGTTTAGAACTTGAACCTGTGGAATAATTTTGCCCCTCTCCATAACTATTTTAAAATTAATACAACTACAGTCACTGGTCCTGAAGTGCTCCCCCACTGTCACTGCAGTCACCTGCCTTGCCCTATTTCCCAACAGTAGGTCGAGTTTTGCCGCTTCCTGAATTGGACCCTCCATATACTGCTTAAGGCAACTTTCCTGAACACATTTAACAAATTCAACCCCATCGAAGCCCTTAGCAGTATGGCTGTCCCAGTCAATGTTAAGAAAGTTAAAATCCCCCACTATGACAATCCTATTGTTCCTGCAAGTTTCCCCAGACTCCCTGCATATTTGTTCCTCTAATTTCCATCAACTATTTGGGGGCCTATAGTACAACCCCAATAATGTCACCATCCTCTTCTTATTTCTTAGCTCCACCCACAAAGCCTCTCTGGATGATCCCTCAGTTATTTCTTCTCTATTGCTGGGATACTCCCTTCAATCAAAAATGCCACTCCTCGTCCCCCTCCACTCTTGCCTCCACCTCTGTCCAGCCTAAAGCACCTATGCCCTGGCACATTAGCTGCCAATCCTGTCCGTCCCTTAGCCATGTTTCTGTAATGGCTATAATATCCCAGACCCACATACCTATCCACACCCTGAGTTCATCGGACTTATCTGTCAGCACCCTTGCATTGAAATAGATGCAATTTAATCCAACAGGCATTCCTCACTCCCTGTCCTGTTCCAGTTTGGCATGTTTCTTCAACTTGCTGTTTCTTATTACGGTATCTCCTTTCAGCCTTGCACTTGCCTCCCTGCCATTGAGGATCCCAACCCCCCACCAGTCTTCCTCTGTTTAAAATTCTGTAAATCAGGTAGATTGGCTGGTCAATATGCAGTATTGTGCAGCTTACCTGCCTGGTTTTGGTAATGGCTTATGGTATCTCGAGTGAGTTTGTTCTAATTTTCTCAACAGGGAATCTCAGAGACACTCTCCCACAAAGAGGCTCTGAACCTCTCTGGTGGTATTGTGTCAAACAAGTCTTGCCAGGCAACTGCAGATACCAGGAACTCCCTAAAAAAAATTGGAGTGACATGGTGGTCCTGTGGTCAGCACTGCTCCCTCACAGTACCAGGAACATGGGTTCAATTCCAGCCTTGGGTGAAGTTTGCATGTTCTCCCTGGTTAGGTGCATTGGGCATGGTAAGTTGTTGAATTGTGTCGAGGGTTGTGCAGGCTTAGCTGGGTTAGCCATGGGAAATGCAAGATTACACGGATAGGGTCAGGAGTGGGATCCTCTTCAGAGGATTAGTGTGGATTCAATGGGCTGAATGGCCTGCTTCTATACTCCAGGGATTATATTCTGGGAAATGCAAGATTACACGGATAGGGTCAGGAGTGGGATCCTCTTCAGAGGATTAGTGTGGATTCAATGGGCTGAATGGCCTGCTTCTATACTCCAGGGATTATATTCTGGGAAATGCAAGATTACACGGATAGGGTCAGGAGTGGGATATTTCATGGGAAATGCAAGATTACACGGATAGGGTCAGGAGTGGGATCCTCTTCAGAGGATTAGTGTGGATTCAATGGGCTGAATGGCCTGCTTCTATACTCCAGGGATTATATTCTGCTCTCCTGCAATTCTGTTTCGATTTTAATCACTCCACAACTGACACCCTTCCTTTCAGCTGCACGGGCCCCAACTTCTGGAACTCCTTTGCTAACCTTTTCTGCCATTTTTAGGACACTACCCAAACTCTTTTGTTAACTAAACCCGTGAACATTAATGTGTTTTTATGCTTATTAACACCTCTGCTAACCCCCTTGGGGGCAATTTGTTGCATTAAAGATGCATTATAAATGTGTGAGTTACATTTATCTCCAAGAAACAATAAACAGAAAGTGCTGGAGAAACTCAGCAGGTCTGGCAGCATTTGTGGAGAGAGAAACAGAGTTACCGTTTCAAGACCAATTTGAAAGTTCTGAAGAAGATTCATACCAGACTCAAAATGTTAACTCTGTACCTCTGTCCACAGATGCTGCCAGACCTGCTGAGTCTCTCCAGCAACTCCATCTTCTGAATCTGTGGTACTTTGCTTCTATATGTTTAGCTCCAAATCCATGAATTGACAACCAAAAACGTTCACAGAGAAACAAAGACAACAATTTTTTTTTGAATGCATATAATTTTTCTCCCAAGGTGCAGTGCCTTTAATCTAAACTTAACTCCTAAACCAAAGCTGCTGTTATTTCTCAGCTTTGCCCTGTACATGGTGAATTGTCATTGGCAACAAGCGAACATGACGATCCACCTGGGAAATCAGTGTCACTGGTCATGAGTTACTGTGTACTTGACGAGCCCAAACCTGGAGCCACATCTTCAACCACACATTTGGCAGGTATCTTACGGAGGTGGATGTAGATCTTGGCCTCAAGATTGTTCGCATTCCTATCACCGGTTCCTCTTGTCAACACGCATTCCCAAAAGAATTACGTCCCTTCTCACAGGAGGTTCCTCCAAATCACTTTGTTCTGAGTGAAGGACTCCCTCTGGAATAGGGTAAACTAAAGTGACAGCAGCACTGACTGATTCCCTGTGATATTACCATTTTGGTGCCTGCTCCACGAATAAACTTTCCTGTCATGTTGCACAAGTTTTGCCCAAAAACCAGAAAAACCAGTTACAGCAGAAGAGATGATATCATCCTGTGAAGTGAATCTCTGTGTACTTTGGGAAGGTCCAAGAACTGTTGACGCTCCCATGGACACCAATGAGAAATATTTCCAGTATAAATAAAGCTGCTCACGGCTGCATTTTTTTTCTCCATTTTGTGTAGTAATTGTTTTTCTGACTGCATACAGAAGCCTGAAGAAGGGCCTCAACCCAAAAAATTTAAACTTTTCCTTCTTTATGTTACCCTTCGATCTAGAATTTTAAAATGCAAAAAGGAGATCCTGTCTTAGATTTATAGGGTCATACAGCACAGAAACAGACCCTTCAGCCCAACCAGTCCCTGCCAAACATAATCCCAAACTCAACTAGTCCCACCTGCCTGCTCCTGTCCCATATCCCTCAAACTTGAGATAACAAGGTATAGAGCTGGATGAACACAGCAGGCCAAGCAGCATCAGAGGAGCAGAAAGGCAGACGTTTCAGGCCTAGACCCTTCTTCAGAAATGGGGGAGGGGAACGGCGTTCTGAAATAAATAGGGAGAGAGGGGGACGCAGATAGCAGATGGATAGAGGGGAACATAGGTGGAGAGGAGACAGACAGGTCGAAGAGGCGGGGATGCAGCCAGTAAAGGTGAGTGTAGGTGGGGAGGTAGGGAGGAGATCGGTCAGTCCAGGGAGGACGGACAGGTCAAGGGGGTGGGATGAGGTTACTAGGTAGGAAGTGGGGGTGGGGCTTGAGGTGGGAGGAGGGGATAGGTAGGAGAAAGGATAAGTTAGGGAGGCGGGGACAAGCTGGGCTGGTTTTGGGATGCGGTAGGGGGAGGGGAGATTTTGAAGCTTGTGAAGTCCACATTGATACCATTGGGCTGCAGGGTTCCCAAGTTGGAACATGTGTTGCTGTTCCTGCAACCTTTGGGTAGCATCGTTGTGGCACTGCAGGAGGCCCAGGATGGACATGTTGTCAAACCTTTCCTTTTCATGTATTTATCCAAATGCATTTTAAACATTGTAATTGTACCTACCCCCACCACTTCCTCAGGAAGTTCATTCCACATGCAAACCACCCTCTGTGTAATAATTGCCCCTCATCCCTTTTTGAAATCTCTCCCCTCTCACCTTAAAAATTTGCCCCTAGTCATGAAATCTCCCATCCTAGGGAAAAGACACAGCTGAAAAGGTACACTTTCCATCAGCACTTCCCTATCTTGTTGATAGATTGTGTGCAGATTGTATTTTTAATCATAATGGGATTTTGTGTTGTGTATATCACATTACAGTTCTGCTCTCCTGGGAACTTGGTCACAGCAGGAGACTCCCAGGGAGGACATCAGACATGCTTTAGGTATGTCCTCAATCATCCCAGGAATGGTCAAACATCCCAGCCAACATTTGGCACTCCCTGACTGCTGACCAATCAAAATGGAGAAGGTTCTCTTGGGAAGGCACCAAACACATTGTGAGAGTTCGATGGGAACACACAGCAGTGAAATCAAGGCAATGGAGGGAATGCACACACCTCCAAACGTCCCACTGATTGCCAAGTGACACTCCCTCTACAGCATGCATATCCTGCCTTTGTTAAGGGAGCTAAAAGCAGATACAACGCACCAAGCACAGACTTGTCAAGTCTCTAATAATTTCAGCAAAACAACTTCATTCCTGTCCTCGAATCCTCTTGCAATAAAGGCCAAGTCAGATAGCACACTGACTTCAATCAGGTATCTCTGTCCTCAGAGTGGAAACAAATCATCCTCAATCCAGAGGGATAGCCTAAGAAGGAGGATAATTCTGTGTGTGATACATTGTCCTGCTGTCCATTAAATACTATCATCCCTGAGCATAAAAAGCATTAACAACAAAAACCGAAATTGCTGGAAAAACTCAGCAGATTTGGCAGCATCTGTGGAGAGAAATCAGAGTTAACATTTCAGGTCTGGTGTCCAGTTCTGAAGAAGGGTCACTGGACCCAAAATGTTAACTCTGATTTCTCTCCACAGGTGCTGACAGACCTGCTGCGTTTTTCCAGCAATTTCGGTTTTGTTTCTGATTTACAGCATCCGCAGCTCTTTCAGTTTTTATAAAAGCCATTGACCTTTTCTTGACCACTAACTGGAATTTTCAGCTCTTCCTGTTTAAAGCTGTGCCTTAGATACAAAACTGTATATTCAGTATGAAGTGCGACAAACAATTATGCTTAAGTGGAACAGAAGAGGAAAAAGCAGGATGGGAAACGGTGTATGTACTGTGCAACAATTTGATGTACTACGGATTTTTTCTTCTTAGTTGCTGCTTTCACTTTTAATAGGATGCATTCAATTCTTGTCGCCCTACTATAGGAACAATGTTATTAAACCGGAAAAGGGTGCCAAAGGTGAGAGTTATTAAGAGAGGCTGAATAGGCTGGGACGTTTTTCCTCTGGAGCATAGGAGGTTGAGGAGTGACCTTACAGAGGTTCATAATTTCATGAGGAGTGTAGATAAGGTGGATAGTCAAGATCTTTTCCCCAAGGTAGGGGAATCCAAAACTTGAGGGTACAAGTTTAAGGTGAAAGAGGAAAGATTTAAAAGGGACCTGAGGGGCAACTTTTTCACAGAGAGGGTGGTGCGTGAATGGAATGAGCTGCCAGAGGAGGTGGTAGAGGTGATTACAATTGCAACATTTGAAAGGCATTTGGACAGATAATGCACAGGAAAGGTTTTAGAAGATTATGGGCCAAGTGCAGGCAAACGGGACTAGTTCAGTTTAGGAAACCTGGTCAGCATGGACAAGTTGGGCCAATGGCACTGTTGCCCTGTTTCTATATAACTCTGTAACCTCAGCAAAAAAACTGTGAACCAGGCCAGAGCCAGGCTTCAGATCGCTGGACTCCAGGTTTATTATAAAAGCAACAAGGTGGTGTATAAAATGTGCAGTTTTTCTGTAATCACTCCAGGATTCTGCTTATTAACATTATGCTGATGCCCTATAAATACTGAATAACAGTTAATCATTAGAATTTAATCTGGGCTAATCGTTGCTAATTGGCAGGGGTCAAGATTCCCTTTACTCAACAAAGTCTTAAACCCATTTGGACTTAGAACTTCTTTCTGATGAAGGGTCCAGGCCCGAAACGTCAGCTTTTGTGCTCCTAAGATGCTGCTTGTCCTGTTGTGTTCATCCAGCTCCTCACTTTGTTATCTCAGATTCTCCAGCATCTGCAGTTCCTACTATCTCTGGACTTAGAACACAGTTAAATAATGGAATTTTTTCTGTAACAAATGCAGCACAATCGTTTATTCTATATTGCACACCAGCATGGCATTCCTTAGATTTGCGGTCACGGCAGGAAGCAACGATCATGCAATGAGTTTGGATTTTATCCACAACAAGGATGTGGCTAAGACAGGAATATGCGGCTAAGACAGTCTGAAGCATGTGGCATTCAAGGGCATAGGAGAAAAGCAGGTTTCCCCAAAGTGGTGGACAGGACCCGGAGTGTGGTCACAAGCTGAGATTTTCAGGTTCCAAGGCCACAGTGGCTGGCCCTCCCTTCTACCCTGATCTAATAGGCCCTCTTCATCCCCATTAGTTACTGAGGGGTTGAGACAGGTTTTCAAACCTCCAAATGGGGTCAAAGGAGCAAAGAGTTTGGGAAGTACTGGGAATCTAAGCTTTAACAGATTCGATAAAAACTGTAATGTGTAGATAGAGCCAGAAGAGGGAGATAGCATTGAGTAACTTTAAAGTGGGGAAAGAGGACAGTGCAGTAATGTGCATTCTAACAATGAGGAAATTGCAAGGAAAGTAATTTTTTTTATAAACATAAGTAAGGAGCAATTCCCCTGCATGAGGAGTAAAAAAATACAGCAGCTTTCATGATGCTTGGATGTCCCAAAGCACCTTACAGCAAATGAATACTTGGAATTAGAAATATTATTGCAATTTTGGGAAGAGAGAGATTAATATTTTACATGTAGGCTTCTTTCCATTATCTTTCACATCTCTGAGCTTGTTGGTCCAATTTCCATTATCCAAGTGGCCAAAAACTAGAATCTGAACAGAAAACCTAGCAATTCTGTAGAAGCAGACAGAACAAGTTATTATTTTGCAAAATGTACATGAAAATACAGAGTAAAATGGAAAAAGGGCAACTCTTTCAGGTCATTAAAAAGTTCTATTGAGGTGCCTGCTGTGACTGTAAACCATATCGTTTAGAGAACTTGGGTTAATTTTTGTGCTATGTAGAGGTGATTTTGGTGGCTCAGGTGCCACAATTAAGCTCACTGTTCCTATGTCAGGTAGCAGAATGGAAAATAGATAACAGCGAGAGTTTCCTGCTCCTTCTTACACTTTGATTTGACCATCCCTAAGGTACTCTAGTCTGAAACAAAACTTTCAGGTACAGAAATATTTCACTTGCCATTTAAAGAAAAGACTGATGGGATGAAGGTGTCATTGGTTAAGCGACCATCTGTTGCTCATCCCTAATTGCCAAGGTTAGGAATCAACCTCGTTGCTGTGGGTCGAATGTCATACACATAGGCCACACCAGGTAGGGATGGCAGATATCATTTCTATAACAATAATTAGCAAAACATAACTTCTTAATAACAATTGACAGGGGCTATTTAGATTTAGATTTTATTGTCACGTATACTCAAATATGGCAGTACAGTGAAAATTGTCTAATGTTGCCACACAAACTGCGATTTTAGATACAAAGTAGTAAAAGAAATAAAGATAAAAAGTTCAGCATTACCTTCATAGAATAACTAGAAAAATAAAGAAATAACGTAATAGTTAACATTAAACCCCTTCTTAGAATAGTGTGGAAACAGGCCCTTCAGCCAAACAATTCCAAACCGAACCTCAGAACATCCCACCCAGACGCATCCCCCTAATCTACAAACCCCTGAACACCACGGGCAATCTCCCATGGCCACTTCACCTAACCTGCACATCTTTGGGCTGTGGGAGGAAACTAGAGCACCCAGAGGAAACTCACACAGAAACAGGGAGAATGTGCAAACTCCACACAGACAGTTGCCCAAGAGTGGAATTGAGGTGCTGTGAGGCAGATGTGCTAACCACTGAGCCACTGTGCCCACCCTTAATATAAACTAGAAGAATAAAGGAATAAGTTCAATAGTCTTTGAATCCTCCACTTAGCTTGCTGTCCAGGAGATCTCAGCTACCTGTTTAGATGCTGCTGCTGCAAATACCGGGGGATCTCCCTCACTGCTCGCTCTTCCCATGTTGCGTTGCAGTTCCACTGCTGCTGTTGCCTCCCTGATCTTCTCCTGCTGCCTCTGGAACATACCTGAGGAGGAAGCACTCACATGCTGAGAGACCGCCATGGGCTGGGCTGGGCCAAGAGGACACCTTACTAGGTCTATGCTGAGGCCAGGAGTGAAGAAGAAACACCAAGAGAGAGAAAAAAGGAAACAAAGACTAAGAGCGAAATGGGTGGAGCAGATGTGCTCTGGTTGAAGTGACGTACTCTGCCACCCATAGGCCAACACTCTATTTCCAGATTTTTACTGAATCCAGATTTTATCCTCTGCCAGAATGGAATCCAAACCCATACCCCAAGAACATCAGCCCGAGGCTCTTGATTGCTAATACAGTGATATTTCCACTAGATCTCAGCCCGCCAAATCTTTACTGCAATGCTACGTGTTGATGGAAGGACAATGCCTGTTACAAGCATAAAGTTCAGAACATTTACTGTTTGCTCTAATGGTGCCTTCACCAGTAAGAGTTTAGAAACCAGGCAACCAAAGTAGCTACAGTGGAGAAATAATCAGTGATAAACAAGATGCCAGAATTGGAGATTTGTAATGTCGGAAGAAATTATAAACAGACGGGGAGACGTTACAGATGGATTTCAACACAGAAGTCAAGAATTTTACCTTTAAGGCATTACACAGAGATGAACTTGATTTGAACTGCATCAGGTTAAGGTCTGCCTTGTCAAACCCTGGATGAGACATAGAAATTTGGAAATGCTGAAATGTGAAGTATTTTCTAAACTGAGGGGAAGTTTTGATGCATGAAGGAACCCGGATGTAACATTCAAAAGTTACTGAAAACTAGTGCAACAAGAAGCTTGGAAGGCAAATGGTATGTTGGCCTTTATTGCAAGATTTGAGTATAGGAGTAGTCATCTTGCTGGGATTTTGCTAGAGTCTTGGCAAGACCATACCTGGAATGTATAATGAATGTAATGGAGGTTCACCAGACTGATTGCTGGGATGGAGGCATTGTCCTACGATGACAGAGTATGAGGAGTCTGGCTCTATAATCCCTACATTTTAAAGGAATAGGAGATGATTGAATTAAAAAATATAAAATTCTTGTAAGATTTGATCAGGTGGATACTGAGAGGATGCTTCCCCTTGCTTTAAGGCAGTAGATTGGATGGAGTGAGTTCTAGAAGCATAGGACACAGTCTCAGAAGACATAAGCAATTGAAGGCTGAAACTAGAAGCAATTTCTTCACTTGGGAGATGGTGAATCTTTGAATTCTCTACCTCAGGGGAGCAGTAGAGTCTGAGTCATTGCGTAGATCCATGGCAGACACTGACAGATTTCTAGATACAGAGGACATCAGGGATATAGGGAGAGTGTGCAATTGCATTGAAGATGATCTGATTGAATGGTGGAGACATAATGGGCGAACCACTTCCAAGGCAAATATTCACCAAGGATCCTTAGACAGCACCTTCCAAAGCCACAACCACTACAATATAAAAGGTCAAGGGTAGCGATAAGCAAGAACACCACCCCTGCAAATAAGTCCAAGTCACTCACCATCCTGCCTTGGAAGGATCACCAGTGCTCCAGTATCACTAAGATTCTCTCCCTAACGACATTGTGGTATCTCTACACCACATGGACTGCAGCAGCTCACCACCTTCAAGGACAACTAGGGATGCGAAATAAAGCCAACAATGCCCAACCCCACGAGTGAATAAAACAAACCCAGCACCAGGACAGTGCAAATTTGAATGTTTGTATTGTGAGTTTACTCGCAGAGTCTTGTTGTTTGAATGCTCCCAGTGGGCGGTGGCTTTCTGCAAATAGCTAACCACCTTTCACAGTGGGGTTTTTGATGAGCAGTGGGTGAGAGTAGGATAAAGTAATAGACATATACCAACCAACACTTTAAAGGTCATAAATTGCAGTTAAGTAATGGGAGAGCGCCAAGATACTCGTGACTTTTTTGTAATTATTCATATATTTCCCCAAGTGGATAAAACTTGTGCAACTGGTTTTTGATCTTAATTACGCTCCACCAAATTAATTCTGAGACATCTAACATGTCTGACTTTTTGTGTGCAACTGTATTTCTTCCAGGCATTTTGTGTTCTTTCATAGATTGAAAGGCAGTGAACATTGTATTTCTCAGATCATATCTCAACTAAGTAGATTGTATCACTGAGCTGATCCAAAAGGTGGTCATGTATGTAAGTCAATCAACTTTTACAAAGGTGATGCAATGTAATGTGATGCAGTCCTTCCTATGCTCTGAAACTGCCAGAATGCTAAATTCAGGTCAAACCTGGCATTGTACAAACCCCTCCCTGAACCACACCTAATTCAACTCAAATAAGACACTTAAGCATTACAAGCACACACACACACTTCAGGGGGATTTGTACAGCCAGCAGCTGCATGGGTATTAAAGTTTTAGACAAAACAAACTGATTAATCTGTCACAAGAATATTTTAACAGGAGACAGGCTCAAAAGCCCCTTGTGTGTACAAGTCTATTGCCAAAGATCATTGGTTAGTCACCTACAAGAGGAAAATTATTATGGGCTAGGGCACACCATGTCCATCTTAAAACCCACAGTTGAACCATTAGTTGGAAGAGACCAGCATTTGTTGGCCAGGGAATTGAGTGTGAGAGTGAGGATGTCATGTTGCAGCTTCACAAGACTTTGATTAGGCCACACTTAAGAGTATTGTGTTCGATCCTGGTTACCCTATTACAGGATTTGGAGAGGGTACAGAAGAGGTTTACCAGGATTCAAGGGTATGAGATAGAAAGGAGAGACTAGGAAAACACAAGTTGTCTTCTCTAGAGCAGCAGAGGCTGAAGGGAGACTTGACATAAGTTTATAAACTGAGGAGATGCATAGATAGGGTTGATGGTCAGACTGTTTTTCCCAGAGCTGGAACTGCGGGGGAGGGGGGCGTGCATTTAAGATGCAGGATGCAAGTTCAAAAGGAGATGTGAGGGGAAAGTCTAACGAGTTTTGAGAAGATTTGTAGCTCAGGTTGAGTTTCTGGATGTGAGTTTGCTCGCTGAGCTGGAAGGTTAGTTTTCAGATGTTTCGTTACCATGCTAGGTAACCATTTAAAAGGTGAAGGATGTAAGTTCAAAGGAGATGTGAGGGGCAAGTCTTTTTACAGAGTCGTAGGAGTCTGGAACACATTGCTGGGATAGTGGAGGAGGCAGATATGATAGGGGTTTAAAGGGATTTTTAGAGCCAGTGGAGTCCACGTAGTAAAAAAAATTAAAATCTGTTGAGTTCCAGGATTGAGACACAGCAATGGCAAAAGGAACAGCAACATGGTTCCACATCACAGTGACAACAGGCCTGTTGCTAACTCAGCAGGTGTAACAGTTCTTGTGCATCTGCTGCTCTCATCTTTCTAGGTAGTAGAGGTGACCAGAAGATTTAGGAAGTTGCTACACAGCATCTTTTAGATGATACCCTTCACATACAGCACATTAGTGTTTTGAAGGTGGTAACAGAATGTCACTGAAGCTTTTGAATTGGTTAAAAATTATTTCATGAGATATAGGCATCTCTGCAAGGCTAGAAGTGGCACATCCTCAATTTCCGTTGAAAGGAGCAACTCGTAGGGCCATTCCAGAAGTTTCATTTCATGAAGCCAATTAAAAAGCAAACACAAGTGTACATTGTCATTTAAAGATTTCAATTCAGAGAGGATTTCCTTTTTCAAAAAGGTCATAAAGTCATTTGGACAGCAGTCAAATTACAAGGAAGTTGTATGACTTCTGTCAAATACCTCTCAGACACCTGTGGTGTTTGTGGATGGTACATTTAAAATTTAAAGTACAGAAGTGCTCTTACATACAACTGAATGGTTCAAAGCACTCCCACCACCTTTACAAAAAAAATACAATTGGTGATTTGGTAAACTGTCAGTGTTCTCCAAACTGATTAACTTACATACAAACATGTTAAGGGCAATACAGACCACTAAAGGTAGTGGTTTTTGGGGTGGTGGTGGTGGGGGGGGGGGGGGGGGCTGAATCAAAAGAGGGAGTTGGAACGGAAGATAAAGCATTCCACTTACAACAGTGCCCACCTCTGTCTAAAGGCATTAAAAAGGTATTGGCAGACATAACGTTCATGCTTTCCAACAGCATCCAGGCACAAAAGGTAGCCTTTGAAGAGGGGCAGACTGCCAGCAACTATGACCCCCTCCACTGCCTGAACCAGCTAATGACTGTCTTGGCCAGGTCCTAGATAGGGCATCTATACTGAATCTACAAGCAGACCAGGAGCCGTTTTTTCTAAATTTATTCATTCACAGGATGAGGACGTCACTGGCTAGGGCAGTATTTTTTGCCCATCCCTAATTGCCTAGATGGCAGTTACGAGTCAACCAGATCTGCTATGGTTCTGGAGTCACATGTAGGCCAGACCAGATAAGAATAGCAGTTTCCTTCCCCTAAAAGAGTATTAGTAATGCAGATGGGGTTTTACAATAATCTATGATGGATTCATGGTCATCATTAGCCTCTTAATTCCACTTTTTAAAAATTGAATTTAAATTCTACCATTTGCTGTGGTCAAATTCAAATTCAGGTCCCCAGGGCTTTATGTGGGTCTCTAGATTAATAGTCCAGTGATAATAGCACTAAGCCATTGCCTACCCATGGCTGTTAGTTTAGCTTTTGGTTCCAGTTTGGACAGGAAGAGGGAGAATTAGCCACCCTAGCTGCAATTCTCAGTCTCAAGCTAGGGAAACTTTTATTGAAGGCAAATTGTTAGAACGGAGAAAGTTCAGGCCCTCAGAATTGTGAAAGACTTATGCCAGCAGAGTTGGAAAGGAATTAAAGCAGGCATTATTTGCATTCTGTAGTGAGTTTTGAGAAGATTTGTAGCTCAGGTTGAGGTTCGGGATGAGTGTTTGCTCGCTGAGCTGGAACGTTAGTTTTCAGACGTTTCGTCACCATTCTAGGTAACATCATCAGTGAGCATCCGAAGCAGCGCTGGTGTTATGTCCCACTTTCTATTTATCTGTTTAGGTTTCCTTGGGTTGGTGATGTCATTTCCTGTTTTTTCTCAGAGGGTGGTAGATTGGCTCCAAATCAAAGTGTTTGTTGATGGAGTTCCGGTTGGAATGCCATGCCTCTAGGAATTCTCGTGCGTGTCTCTGTTTGGCTTGTCCTAGGATGGATGTGTTGTCCCAATCAAAGTGGTGTTCTTCCTCATCTGTATGTAAGGATGCGAGTGATAGTGGGTCATGTTGTTTTGTGGCTAGTTGATGTTCGTGTATCCTGGTGGCTAGCTTTCTGCCAGTTTGTCCAACGTAGTGTTTGTCACAGTTCTTGCAAGGTATTTTGTAGATGACGTTTGTTTTGCTTGTTGTCTGTATAGGGTCTTTTAAGTTCGTTAGCTGCTGTTTTAGTGTGTTGGTGGGCTACCCATTCTGCTGTTAAGAACTTCTACAGCCTCCTTTGAACGTTTCACTACAAACCAACTTGATGGATCATAATTCCAGACTTCCTTCCTTGAAAAAGGACATTAATGGAATGGATTGGTTTAAATGTCACTAAAGAGACTAGCTTTTAATTCAGATTAATTTAAAAAAAAAAATCCAGAATTGCTGTTAAGGTGAGATTCAAACTGGAGCTCTGAAACTGCTCTCTATCTACTGGATGAATGAAAGGCCTAGAGGTATTGTCACTGGACAAGTCAGAGACCTGAATTAGAATGCTGTCAACCCAGAGAGGGGAAAAGAAAAAAAAAAAAATCAGGAATTAGAGCCTAACAATGATTGCAAAAGCCATTATTATTTGTCAGAGAAACCCAGTGAGTTACAAATGTTATCGCAACCCACAGCAACATGGTTGACTTTTAACTGGTCCCCGAGGCAATTAGAAACAAGCAATAAAGCCTGCCATTAATAAATAAATTTAAACATCAACATCTCAACGTGTACTTTGTAGATGGTGAAAGGCTTTCAGGGGTACAGTGTGAGCATGCACGAGTGGTGGGGAAAACAGGAAGAAAGAAGAGAATAGCTTTGGACAGGTCTTGACAATACTGGTTCAAACAGAGAGGGACAAATGGTCATCTTCTGCCCTGTATCATTGAGCTTTGATTGCAGTTATGCACAGCTCAGAACCTGTTCTGCTCTTGTAGCCTCAGTGCACGTATGCATTTGCTCTGGTGAGGGTGGCAGAAGTAGCAATGCCATTAAAAAGTCAGATGATGACCAATCTCTCTTCAGTCACTTCCATGGGCCTTGAGATATGCAAATGTTACTTGTACATTCATAATTTCTTAAGTTAGCAATTCCTTTGCTAATGGCATGGAAGACAGGGCAGGCCTTGTGGCAGCTGAAGATGACTGACCTCCAATAGCTGCAACCAACATTTTATTCTTGCTCAATAGAAAGCCATGGTGGATCATCTACTCAACCCTTCAGTTCTGAAAAATGGTCCCAACCCAAAATGTTAACTTTCCAACTCCTCCGATGCTGCCTGATCTGCTGTGCTCCTCCAGCTCCACAATGTGTTGCCATCCTTACCTGGTCTGGCCTACATGTGACTCTGGTCCATAATGTGGTAGACCTTTAACTGCCCTCTGGGCAATTAGGGACAGGCAATAAACTGCTGCCCAGCCAGTGACACTTGTTTCCTGTGAACAAGTTAAAAGAAGAACTCACCCAGTCATTACGGTCATCAAACTAGTGACGGTGTTGGAACATTCCTCAAGTAGCAGAGCCATTTAACACGTAAAAGTTCAATTTTCTAAGAGCACAATTCTGTGCCAGATATTCCAGATGTAGTGAAAATGTTGCTTTATGATAAGCCACCTTACAATGTGCAAACAAGTGAGCGTGTTCACTCAAATTCAAAAGTTTGACTGAGCCAGTGGATACTGTGTGGTCCAGGGGCATGTTTGTCAAGTGCGAAATTTAAATATTATGCACACAAAGAAAACCAGTCAAAAACTGAGTTAATTTCAAAATAAAGAGTTCAGCACCTTTTCTTTCTCAAAAATATTGATGATTTATTTCATCTAATAGGGTTAAGGTAGCAGAGAGCAATGGAAAACACCCTTAGATCAACTGTAGAAAGGCAGCCCTCACTTATCACATTTCAAAAACATGGTAATTATAGGCTAACAACAGCAAGGGATCAGAACATGTTCAGGGAAACTCACCAATATTCCAGAACATCTTATTTGTCCATTGGAATGTTTTTTTTCCTAGAATGTTCAATTTATTTCCTCTTAAAATCAAGCAATAATTACAGTCCATGAAAGTGTTTCTGATGATATCTTTATATACTTTATAATAAAGTCCCCATGTTAATGAAATAGAAAAAGCCCTCCATCACCACCAAAAACTGCAGCAATTACTCTAACTCAAGGCCAGCCTGTGTCTCACAGCAATAATTCAAATATGGAGTAGATCCCAACAGCAAGGAAAATCAAAAAGAATTAAAAACAAAACCCACAACAGCACCCGTTTTTTTCCCCCCAACTAGGGACTTGTTTCTGCAAGAACAGTACCTACACAGAAAAAGCCCAGCTTTGTTTTTTTTTAAAAAAGGCAGTCTTCTCATTCAAATTAAATGTCACTGCAGTATGTACAAGAAAAAAAAGATTAAATATGAAGAGATAAATATCTTTTCTCTACCTCAAATAAATGTACTATTTGTGCTCAACTGAACTGTCAAAATGATGAATGGGGGGGTTGCAGAGAGAGAACCTGATGAAAAACTTTAACTGTCAGGTGACCAATATGCAGGAACTCAAATGGGTCACCATACACCCTAGTTAATATTTCAAAGCAATTAAGTTTTTCTTTACAACTGCATGATTTAATATTTAAGATGCACAACTGGAATATCGCAAATTCATTCTAAACCCTTCTGATTTCTTAACAGCCAACTCACTGATTTGCATTTGGCAGGCACAGCATGCCCCATTTCAGATTTTTTTTTCTGGTAAGCATGATTTTTGTTCACTGCATATAAACTTGCATGTCTCGAGAAAGACTACATCTTGGATTCAGCTGGATTTGAGCAATTCCATATCCATCATCATTGCTATCCCATGATTAACTCTTGCATCAATGCAGGGTAGTGATTTGGATTTCCCAGTGGCATACTGCACTATTCTGACAATAGTCTCATTGGTGATACAGTACAAAAGGAGGAACCATATTGTAAATTTGAGTTTACTCTCCGATTCATTCCTTCCTGGAAAAACTGTGGCACCAATGATTTTGGTCCCACACATTTTGGTTATGCTTTAACACTGTCTCATCTGTACTCCAACCTCACTGCACAGTAACTAATGTGAAACTTAACTTTAATAAGCCAGATCTCATTATAAACAACTGGCAATTATATTGAGGCAGCAACTCATCCCTGTGGGTTCTGGTGACCCTTCAACAAATTTGGTTTGATAGGTTTTTTAAATGCCATCAGAAGCTTGTGACAAATTACCGTTTTCAAACCCATCAGCCTTCCATTTTTCTTCTAAAGATCAAGAGCTGCCTCTTCACTGAGTGCCTTCTGACCTACCTATTTGTTTTCTGAAGGCTCAACGCAGGTTTTGTACAGTGAGGGCAGTGTGGACTACACTGGGACACAATTAAGAAAACAATTACAAATCTGGATCAGTCATGATTTTCTATGAAAACATCATGAGGTAACCCAAACCCCCCTTCAAACAATATTAGCTGGGGGATCAAGCACTGTAAAGCTCAGCATTGTAATACATTTGTGCTACTCATACATGGTCTGTCTGGTGCAAATTAATATTTATCTAATAGCTGCAAATAAAAGGAATTTAATTGAAGCAGCTCATCTTTATCACTTCTAGATTTTATGGGGGGGGGGGAGGAGGGTGGAAAACAGGAGAGTGAAAACAGCGGGAATACTAAATATTTATAGTACAAAAATATTTAGTTTTACAGTATCAAGTACACAGTTGGAAAAATACAAAGGAGCCAGATTCCTATGGAATTTTCAGACTTTAAAAATCAAAACCTCCAAATTCCCAGACAAATTCACAGTTCCTGTGGCACTTAGTTGATATTCTCCAAATTGTAACAGTTTGGAAAAAATGTTTGCAAATTACCACCCCAATATAGAAACAGAAAATGGAAATATTTGCATAGATTCAAGACTGAAAGTCATAATAAGACATAATGGAATGTACAGTAAAAAGGTTCTTCAGTAAATGCATGTGCTAATTCCAATATGCTGTTTATAGCACTGACTTTAGGTGGTGGTGGAGAGAGCGTGCGTGCAAGAAAGAGGGAATAAAAGAAGAGTGGGCTGGCTGTAGAAAGATCAGATTACAGGTCACTTTCACCATATAAAGCTGTGGAGAAGGACATGTAATCCAAAGCACCAGGCACTGCGTCAGGTCCTCTATACGGAGCCATCCGGGCAATACAGTATTCAGCTTGATCAGGGGGAAGCTCACGTCTCAGCTCCTCTGCTGTGATGTAACTCTGGAAAAAAACAAATCATCAACATTCATTAGCTATTGCAGGCATCTTGACCAGGACAAAAAACAGTATTTCAAAGTATACTGCTGAAGTAGGGCATCAGTATTGTTTAAATTAAATTTGTTCAAGTTATGATCAAAGCCATTTGCTTATACTGGCATTGTGATCTGCATTCCAAGCATTTAAATTTTACAACTAATCACTTCCGGCGGCTCAGTGGTTAGCACTGCAGCCTCAGCACCAGGGACCCGGGTTCAATTCCAACCTCGGGCAACTGTCTGTGTGGGTTTCCACCGGGTGCTCCGGTTTCCTCCCACAGTCCAAAGATGTGCGGGGTAGGTGGATCGGCCATGCTAAATTGCCCGTAATGTTCAGGGGTGTGTGGGTTATAGGGGTACGGTTCTGGGTGGGATACTTCAAGGGGCAGTGTGGACTTATTGGGCCGAAGGGCCTGTTTCCACACTGTAGGGAATCTAATCTAATCATTTAACAAAATACATTTAAAAGAATCATCCAATTAGCTAGGACTGGAGGCACATACAGTCCAGATGAGCTTGTTCTGTTTTAATTATGTTCATTTTCATCCTGGGTGCCAGCCCACAAATGACTAGATTCAAACTCAATATATAACTTCGTGTGATGGAATTTGAACTATACCTTTGTGTTGCCAGTCCAGTACCATACCCACGTAGCTTACTAGGCAATGATAAATAACAATGTTGAGATAGCTTTTTGAAATAATAGGCAAGAGAATCCAACAGCTATTGAGAAGCTTGGCCAACCATCCAATGCCCAGTGGATTGGGAGGCTAGATGTAGTGTTTATATAACCATCTCAGCCAAAAATCAGCTCACCGAACACAGACTTGGTAGTATTTATGGAAGAGCTAATCACTTGATTGGAACAGGCTTTGTTGTAAGCCAATGGGACGAATAAAACACGTACCTCCCACGACCAGCTCAGGCTCAGACATGTCTAATGAATGCCTTCAACCAGATACAAAAAAGGCGCTTACTCCACTTGCAGATTGCATCAGGGTTTCTAAAGTAACAGCTATAAATTATCACTGCAAACGATTCATTGAAGTGGAGACTAGTTGAAGTAGTGCAAAAGATTAGGGTGGGGCTTCAACCTGAGAGGAAACCTTGGGGTGGGGGGGAAAGAGACTGCCTGTGCTGTTTATTGTTACATCCTGACTATCTGTTGTTAAACCTTCATGAGCAAAGTGGTTAGATGTTAAAAAGTGCAGAAAGAAGCAATATAATATTAAGAACAAGTGCTGAAGAAATTGCAGATCAAGGAATTCAACTGGCTTACAAACAGAATAAATGTTCTGGATCAAAGTTAAGCAACTTCCTGTATCTCTGCAAGTCTAATTTGTTACCTTGTCTCCTGCCAGAATCTTGAAGGAGGCCATCACTTGTTCAGCTGTGTCAGTGTCTGTTGTCTCACGTGACATGAAGTCAATAAAGGCTTGGAATGAGACTTCTTCAGTGTTGTTGGGGGCAACAATACTCATTATTCGTGCAAACTCCGCTTCACCCTAGAAGTTAAAAACATTAATTCTTATGACAGAGCCAAGACAAAAAGATACATCATTAAACTAGTCTATATAATGTAATCCCATGTTCTTTCACTTGGAAACATACAACTCAAATGTAGATCAAAAGGGCTAATGATTCTGGCTGACAGTGTGTGCCACTGCAGTCCCAGAACTGGCAGCATTTTTCTTTCCATTTCATCTACAGCATTCCAAGCGTGCAGTTCACTTTGACCAGAAATTATGTCAGGAGCTACAGAAAGCAGACAATCCTAGATCAGTTGCCAGTTTGTCATGTGACAAGAATGTTCTATGTTTGCCTGCCCCAAAAAAGATCTTCAGCTAAAGGGTCAGTGAGGCTACTCAATGAAAAATCACAGTCAAACAATACTGGGAGTTTAGGGTAACATTGAATTCTCAGCCTAAAATTTCCAGGCTATAAAACTGCAGCTCAGAAATTGATGAAAATTACTTTGAGTGAGGACAATTTTCAACAAGTAATTTTCAACAAGGACAACTGCAGGCAGGAATGCTAGCACACCTTCTTCCCTTGGTTTGGGAGGGCATCAGTGAATTAAACAGCTTCGAAAGCCATCCTTGCTAAAGTCAGTTGTCCGAGCAGAGATTGGAGATTCATACTGGCACTTTTCTAGATCACAAACTGTGGAGATCAGCATACTCACTCCCTTCTCAGCCACAAGAGAACCCATTTTATACAAATTTCCTTCTACTTTTCACTTCAAAATATTTAAATATAAAAACACTTAAAATCAAAGTTCAAATTCAAGGATGACTCAGGATTTCTCACTTTATTCTATTCAGTGATCTCTTTCTAGCCATACCTCCAAGCTCAATGTTGTGATCACGAGCTCCAAATGGCAAAAGAAACCTTGAGCATAGAAACTATTGGGATGTCCAGGAACCTTTCATGGTTAAATCTAGCCTTTTCATTTGAAGGTAGGGAGTTTCAGGCTCATCATCTTGGGAAATAACCTCAGCATTATTCAAACTCAAAAATTCAAGGACTGTTCTTATAAGATACTGGCTGGGTTTTCAGCCTGTTCATGCATCAGCCTCAAATCATTTTAATGGAGCGGAAACACTTGGTTGTTAAGGGCAGAAATTGAAAACCTCAATAATTAAATCATATGCCTGCTAGACAACATTTCATGCAAACAAAATCAGGAAACTGAAAAATGTTGCAATTAGTGGCAATTTAATATAACAAGAATCATATTTCCTAATGACTGCCATTGGTTTCTTGTAATACAGTTTTTCTGGTCACTTAAAAATTAATGTTCATTACCTGCCAACACAAAAACTTAGGTCAACATGAAAGCTTTACAAATTCAACTTTGATAAAAGCAAGCTATATTTGCAATAAATAAAATTTATTAAAATGAGCTCGCTTACAGGTCAAGCCCCTGGTATTTCTGGGTGAAGATGTGGAGAAGAAAAGAGGAACCGTACCAGACTGTAGCCCGTAGAGATAAGGAGAGCTCGAAAATCATCAGCGTCCATCAGCCCCGTTCGCTTCTACTCCAACAGGAGCAAGCCAGAAAACAAACACGCACACAGATGGCATAGTACCACAAACATGGGGTTTTTTAAAAAAAAGTTAGGACAAGTTCAGAATCAAATTCAAGGATGGGAGGAGAGAAAAGAAAAAATACAACAAATAGGATTAAGGGATAAGGGAATAGGTCAGAACACAGAATCCAGGACAGAAAATGGAGAAAAAAAAAAGAGTTAGCTATTTACTGACACTTAATACATTCAATTTATCAATACCTGCTGGTCATTTCCAACATCGTAGCCCAAGCTGATAAGGCAGGCTTTAAATTCTTCAGGTCCCAGTTTCCCGGTATGGTCCTACACGAGGTCAGCGAAGCATGCAGATAATATGACGTGTACACACAGCAGAGGATGGTGAGGGGTGGAAACACGAGGGCAGAAAATGGCGTTGATGTAGTTGGTGATGCAGCACAGCATGCACAGTATATGAAGCATGCACATGGGGAGGAAAACAAAAAAAAGTGTATGTAAGGACAAGTGGAAAAAAAACAGTTAAAGAGGTAAATGAAAATGAAACTTATGAATCTTAAACATCTTTTAACTGCAAAATACCATACAAAAATTACTTATGAGAAATGGATAATACAGCTTTGTGCATCTTAAGATTTACACCATTTTGAAATTTCAGGCAAAGTATTTCAAAATCAGGTACGCCCGGCCAATTTGCAATTGGGCTTCAGTCTTGTATCCTTCAGAACTCAAGACTGGGTTACTTATCCAATCAGACTACTGGTCTGTGGTCAAGGTAAAAACGACACCTCAAACATATCTAAATTGTAATAAATTAGTACGAATTCTCTCAATTAAGTATTAAAAAAATCAGGTAGTATTGAATTAAGTGAACAGGGCTGCAAGTACAATTTAATCATTGCAGTTTTACAGTAAATGACAATTTTGTTCTCCAACCAGGAGAAAATTAACACTGTGGTGGTAAATGGAAGGACATTTTTAGAAAGTGTCAACATCAAGTCACAAATAGATGAAAATATGAAAAGATTGTAAAAGATTTGGCCAATAGAAATATTAAGAGCTACACTTCAAAAAACTCTGCTGCTGCTGAAAATTTAGTTCTGATCACAAATAGCTGCAAGCCCGTTAGATACCTGCTGGCAAATGAAATACTAATCTCAGCACCATAACAGTTAAGCTGCACTGCAACAGTGAATGCGCAAATCAAAAACCAATTATTTTCTGCATTCCACAACTGCAAACAGTGCCTTGCATGCATAACTCTTAGAAGGTCTGGAGCATCTCTGCAGGATTTCTGGAGAGATTGTTGAAACACTGGGTAGGATTAGAAAAAAAATCTTTTAAATTGTATTTATTGGAATCGATTTAAGACCAGCTAAAGGACATTTGGACCAATAGCTGAACTGCTGGTGAAAATTTACAAAGGGAAGAGGGGAAATTTGACATTTCCGATATGCACTGAAAATACTGCACTGGAACCTACAATTTTTGTTAAATTTAATTTCCTCAAATGTTTTTGAATAAAATCAGGATTCCCTTCTGCAAAGGTACCAACACAAGCCAAACTCAAACTACTGTTGAGTAATGGTTACCAGACTTGAAGCATTAACAGATTTTTCTTCAGCAATGCTGCCAGACCTGCGGAGTTTTTCCAGCAATTTCTGTTTTTGTTCATGATTTACAGCATCTGCGGTTCTGTTTTTACAAACTACATGTTGAATGAACATGCCCAGGTCACCCACTTCTGTACCAAGCATTTTCAACATGTTCTAGCCTATCAAGACAGTTCATGTCTTGAGGCAATTTGAAAAATGCTGTAAAATTAATGTAACGTATATTTCAGAATTTTGGTCCAAGCTTTAATTTTTGAGCTAGATCAGGACAAGATTAGTACAGCAAATCCCACTGAACCACCTGATATGACACCAGTGGAAGAATAGGAGGCATTTTGCCAAAACTATTGTGCAGATTAGGGAAAAACGCAATATTTAAATATTTTATTTCATCTTAAGAAAAAAAAATCAGTTAACAAATTTTCCAGAAGATGGTTTAATGTAAACAGTAAAATGAACAATTCCCAAGTAATATTCTATATTCTTTAAGAAGCAAACCTGCTGCTATTAAGGTAGAATGACCAGGCTATCGATGGTATAAGTCACAAGGTTTCAAAAAAAGTAATCATGGGCATGTGCAAACAGGATGAAGTGGAATTGCGCACTTGACATTAACATTTAGATTACAAATTCTGGCATAATATGGCATTCGCTATCCCAATTTACCCTGGAAGAGAGCTACAGCATGTTCAAGACTAGCAAGGCTGGGCAATAAGCACTGGCACTTTGTTAATGGCACTAATGTCATGTGTACCATTAGGAGATTACCACAAACTTTGACAAACAAAATGCAATCTATACATTACGATCTGTTTTGAAAATGAGACATCATATTTGCTATCAGTACACAACTATAATCTGAGGCAAACCAGGTAACCATGGTGATCTTTTGATTCCCTCTAAGAAACATTTCGTCTACAGGAAAGACGTGAGGAAAATGGATTGCAGGACATTAGTTTTTAAAAACCAGAAGATAGAGAGCGAGAAGCCCATTTCCTTTTCCTGGTAATCATCCCATAACATTGGTTGAATATCCAATCAAGACAAGATGAGGTCAGTGGCAATGGTTTCCAGGACCTAATGGCTGATGTTCAAGATACAGAATCATAGGGAGTGGCTAGTTGAGGGAAATAGTGGAAGGTATCAGCATGAAACGTAATCTCAGCTATACTCATTTGTTTAATAACATCTCAATTAGAGGAGACAGTTTAACTCTTGGATGAGGTACCAAAGTAAGCATTGTACAATCAAGCAACTTTATCATGGGAAGTGGCAGTATCTCAATGGGGAACAATCCATCCTCATCCTATACAGGAGTTACTAGATAAAAACAGCTATAATCCTGGTCAGTCAATTTCCCACACCCACTCTGGGAAACTCTACATAAAACCTACCACCCTAATGCATGCAACTCGACAACTGGCCAGATAAACATGCTAAGCAACCATTGATGCTTATGTAATCTTAATTCTTGACTTGCATCAAGTTAGACAGTGGCCCTTAAATAATATACTAAGATAAATATTTTGTAATTTAGTACACAAAAGGAAAACTTCCCATATTTATCCTTTGTAATGGTTTACTGTTTCTGTTCACTCAATTAAATCATTTATAGGCAAGTTATGGTCTTCATTGATGCCAAAGTTCAGCATGTGGAACACCGACTAGCTAGCGAGATGCTCGAGTGGGAACTGGAAAAGGCTCAACCTTGCCTTCTCCAAAATATTCCTAAGGATACACTAGCCATTAGAAGTTCGATATAAAGTAAATGTCATGCCTCAGCTACACAGCCTTTGGTTCGATCATACCAAGTACCGAGCTGCTCTGGGCTCCACACTTTGGAAGTACACAAGACTTCCCTGAAAGATAACTCTGCTAAAGTCAAGGCATGAAGGGAGATTACAGAAACTAATGGCTATACTTTCTGGAATTATGAATGAGATAAGTTGACTATAGTTACCAGCTATTAAAAAGGGACCAAAGTACAAAAGTAAAAAAAGATACATTTTGGGGAATCCAGGACTACACAGTTTAAAACAAGTGGAACCAGATCAGGAGTGAAGTTAGAAGTCATGTCTACATGAAAAAGGGAGAAGTTTGGAACTCTCAAATGACAACTGACCAATAATTGAGACAGATAAGATATTAAAAGGGACACATGACTTAGGCAGAAATGGACTTATGGTTCAGTTCAGCCACGACCTCAGGTCAACAGGAACAGGCTCAAAGAGCTGAAGATGTTTCCCCCTCCTTCCCCCAGTCTCCGTTCATAAATGGAAAAGCAAAAACAACTTGTACGGGAGGCTCAGTTTCATATAAATCCACCAGGTTAGTGCCAACAGCTTCTCAAACAATTTAAATCTGGACAAGCAGCAGTCGAGTACCAATAAAACATACTACCAATTTTATGCGTGATTCCAATTTTTACAGAGGTGAGCACATCCTCTCCCTCACCCTCTGATATACTTTTGGACCAGAATGTAAAGTCTAAACTAATCCAACTAAACCCTTCCTTACATAGATAACATTACAGGCACCAATGCAACTTCCTTATTAATCCCTGAAGGACTTAAAGACAATTTCAAACTTAAAATTTAAGTGCAAATTAAAATAACCATATAAAAAAAAATCACAGAATCCCTGAAGTGTGGAAACAGGCCCTTCAGTCCAACAAGTCCACAACGGCCCTCAGACATCCCACCAAGACCCAGACCCAACCCACCTAATCTACACATCCCTGAACACTATGGGCAATTCAGCATGGCCAATCCACCCTAACCTGCACATCTTTGTACTGAGGGGGGAAAATGGAGCACCTGGGGAGGAAACCCACGCAGACATGAGGAGAATGCGCAAACTCCACACAGTTGCCCAAAGCGGAAGAAGTCAAACCCAGGTTCCTGGCACTGTGAGGCAGCAGTGCTAACCACTGAGCCACGATGCCATCCTCATGTGCTGAAGAAATGCAAATTACAGTTCATGCACCACATGTATGTTCAAAAATTATGTAATTATCAAACTTCATCCTGGGTGAATGAATCAAGCATAACTGTGGCATGCGTGATGAAAAAAATTTATACAACTCAGTGCAACTCACCATTTAAGAGGAAATACACTAAAAGCTAGTCAATAGTTTTGTAGGTACTGGACACAACATTTCAATGTTGGAAAAACAAACGACAACCAAGAAATCAACCGGTAATACAATTCTTCACATGCATTAACTGAAATAGCTACATTAGAAGAGATTTTTTGTTTTAAATGTTGATTTGTCCAGAATGTGTCTTGCGATAAGGGATTTTCCTTATTCAACACACCATGTTTTTAAGCAGTTAACAGTCAAAGTTACAATTGTTTAACAGTTGCAATCCAAACTATAATAAAATGGGAGACAAATTCTCTTGACGCAGCTACAACTCAAGGGTTGGCATTTATGCACATATGAATTAAGCTCCAGACAAAAGGGGATATTTTTCTGGTTTGTAAACCACAGGATGAAGGCACCCAGCAGATGCTTTCTGAAGTGTTCAGCCAATTACATCTTTCAAATTCATCCAAAGTGACTACATTGTATAAATAAAATGCTTTAAAGTCTTTCCTCCACTAATCTCCTTCAAAATAATCTGGTAAATTTAAAAGTTCCATTCACCCACCTCATCAAGCAAACTGCAGTATAACAATGGGAATTCAGAATTTGTACTAGGGAGAATTCAGGAACAGCTAGAGGGGCCCATGAACGTCAGCCTAGCTAGTTCATCCACATTCTGAGCATGAATTAGTAAAAACATGATTTTTAAGTGTCACATGGAAGCAGACCATTACACTATTTCTGGGCCTGCGCAAAGGGAAGCAGCTGTGATCTTCAGTTGCTGTCTCAGAAAGAAATTCAAAGAGCTCTGCCCTGTAAACAACACTGGATAGGCACAATCAACAAAATGAACAATACACCATTATTTTGTTGATCACAAAACATCAAGTTGATTAGCACAAGTTCCTCTATTTTGAGATTCGAGAGATGCATCTGGTTAAACAACTGCAGAGCTTAAGTGGAGAAAAACTGAAGGGCGATTGCACATTTATATCACTGATTCTGTTTCCAGTAACAGCAAATTAATTACACTATCAAAGTATAAACTGGAGGCTGTTATAATGAGCTTGGGAATCTGATGTACTGATTATGTCTAATTTAGAGAAAACCAGCAGTATAATCTGGCTTTAGTACATAGAAATGCAGAAGGTGGAATAGTCTAGCATCAGGTCATTGCACAAATCAGCAAATAATTAAGGCCTACATCTATACATTGAAACTCAAACCATCCAGGTAACAAAACAACTTCAGTAGCATCAGCAAATAGCACTAGCCACAGAACTGTATAAAGTGCTTATCTTAAATGTTGTAGAGCAAATCACCTTACATCTACCTGGTATTATTCATAAATTGATAAATGGTATGCACACAAGTAGTCACAAAACGCACCTTGTCAAAGTGATTAAATGACGATCGGAACTCATTCAGTTGATCCTGGCTGATGCCTTTTGCATCACGGGTGAGGATTTGGTTTTCTATTTCATTGATGGTTCTGGCAATTGTGGTCAACAGCTGTTCCCAGCCAACTCTGATGTGCTTTTACATTTAAAAACAAAGCAAATTAAGTTGTGGTGTTAAGACAATTTTTGGTGTAAATCTCACAGTAGGAAACATAAACAAAAATTGAAGGTCAAAGCCAAATCATAGGCTTGCAGTTTAAAGTAATTTTTTATTTAAAGCTGGCCTCATTATAAACTGGGCAGTATATTATAACTAGGCACATTCAATACTAGTAAAGTTGCCAACTTAATTAACTCCTTTCCGGATCAAAGTAATACCCGGTTCTGCAAGATCTGGTGCAAGCCACAAGATTATCAAAAGCCATAGTTACACAGCAAACAGAGCAGACATGGAGCTTTTAATGTGGAAGCTTGGATTTGCTTGTGCCATGCTTCCCTGGAAAATGCTACAGTGTGCATAAGTATTACCATGAGAACTCTGCTTGCCACCCATGGTTCTACTTAAAATAATATAGAAAAGCAAGCAGTATAATCTGATTAGAAATTCCAAACCAGAACAGTCCACTTAAGTATACTACAAAGTGCACAAAATTAAATGTTAATACTATGCTGATTGGAGTACAAGTTCAGCAAATGCTAAGAGCTATCTGAAAGCCAATTTGTGATCTTAATGTGGCTAATTTGGCATTGTACAGTGATTCTGCTTTGCCAATATCAAGTTAAGTATAAAAATGTGGCACCAAATCAGGTGAGCACAATAGGCTGGGAGCTGCATTCTGACAATTATAAAACCTGGTTCAATCTCACTTGAAGTGAAATACAGTTCTGTGTTTTATACATTCAGGATGATATCAAGGCCTTGGCAAAGACACAGAACAGAATTACTGGAGTGAAATCAGGAATAAGGAGTTTGAATTAAGCACTGGCTGGAATATTTTAGAGCACAGAATATCAAGGGAAGATTGAGGGGTGTCAAAATGGGCAGGATGATGGCTCAGCTTCACAGCACCAGGAACCTGGAATCAATTCTTGAGGAAGTGGAGGATGCAGGTACAAGTTTAAAAGACATCTTGATAAGTACATGAATAAGAAATATTTGCAAGGACATGGGTCAAGTGCATGCAGATGGAAATAGTTTAGTATGTGATTATAGTCAGCATGCACTGGTTAGACCAAAGGGTGCGTTTCTGTGCTGATTCTTTATGACCGTCTATTTGGAGTTTGCATCTTCATCCTGTGTCGGTGTGGGTTTCCTCTTGGTGCTCCAGTTGCCTCCAGTGGACTGGCTATGTTAAATTGTCCATAGCTTCCACAGGTGTGTAGGCTAGGTGGATTAGCCGTGGTGAATGAACAGATTAGAAGGCTAAAGCTGGGTCTGGGAGGGATGCTCTTTGGAGGATTGATGCAGACTTTATGGGCTGACAGCCTCTATCTGCACTGTATGGATTGTGATTCTAAAATATTGATTCACTAGATAGAAGGAAACTATTTTACTCAAGGATCAATAACCAGAATACACAACTTAAAGGTCAATTTGCAAAGCGGGGGCATGAGAACATGGCATTTATACAGTCAATTTTGATCTAAAACGCGTTGTTGAAAAGGTATGATGGAAGCACAGTCATCTCCAGAAAAGCAACTAGATTTATATTATTCATTCATGGGTTATGACCATGGCTGGCAATACCAGCATTTATTGCACATACTAATTAGCCTGAGGTAGTGATGAATTGCTTTCTTGGACTACTGGAGTCAGTCAATCTTCACCAGAAGTGCTGATATAGCAAGAGATTTTTAAGATTTTAGCCCAACAATCAAGGAATGATGACATATTCTCCAAGTCAGATTGCAAACCTTTGGAATTCTGCTGAACAGATCACTGTGGTCATTCAGGAGTACATTCCAGTTGGTGATCTCTAAATGGCAGTAACCAAGCGATATGGGAATAGGGCAAGAAATGGGTTTGAGGCAGAAAAATCTTAATATCAGAGCAGGTTCAAAGGCCTACTTATGCTCAAGTGCAAGATGTGCATCAAAACTCTCCCTCAGAGATAGAAAGCAGAAACAGGTGAAATGCACAACTGGCACTAAATGACTAGAAATTCTAACGCTCTATAGCAATTAGCATGCAGCTGATCTTAAGTAGGTGTCAACTGATAGATTCCAAAAGCTATAATCAGTACCTCCATCGTATAGTTGGTGTGCTTGTTATCAAAGATGAGCGCCTCCTGGATGAGCTGATGATCCTGCTCCAATTTCTCAATGTTTGGTTTGTAATTGATGATACTGCTCTCATACTGCTTCAGTTGATTTAGTTGGTCTTCCAGTGTGCCATGCATTTCAATAGAAATCCGACCAATTTCCTAATTACAACATTAAAAAATTAGACGGTGCTTGATACAACCGTGTGTAAACTTAATGCCTAGTTTATTCCCCTGAGCTGATGTTAGCTTGCACACAGGCTCTTTCAACTGTAGGGAACTGGGCAGTTTGTTTTGTAACTATGATGGATAGCTTTATATTTAGGTAACAAGCTGGTTACTTTTATATTAACCATCATATAATAAATTCTGATACTGGCTATAAAGACCAAAAGGATGTTCAACTTGAGAGTTTGCCAATCACCTTCCTCTCCAGTAATGGATTTATTATTTTTCTTTACATGAAACAAAAGATACATAATTTATACCCTTTTGGAACTTGGATTTCTAAGGAGTCTTGGTAAAATCAAGACCAGTCCTTCTGGAACGATAACTACATCCAACATTTAGCCAGAATAGACGACTGCAAACTCTTGGGGGATCAAAAAAAACATTTATACATGACAGAAACACTTAAGCTGTTACATTCAATTCAGAAGATTCGAGCATAAAAGTTTTATTTTTAGCTCAGCGTACACCAAATGTTGAGTGTAGAATTCAAATTTGTTTCTTTAGTAAAGACGATGATTCCAGAAACGAGTTTCCGCAGAAGAGCAGTTTGCGAAACTTCCAAATTGGAAGAGTTTGATTGAAAATCCAGGAATGGAGAAAGCTTATATTTGAGAAAATGTCATGTCAGCAAAATTGGAAAGTGAACTCAACAACCCCACAAATCAACAGAAAGAAACCTGGAAGAGTCAAGCTAATGAACCCGATAAGTACCAGATTAGGGGCTGTCATTTCTTTGGGCAAGGGTCTCTAACAAAAAAAATATCAGTAAAACAAGTTCAAACATTTTTAGCTGTGTTTTAACATTATTCTTGGTAGTATTGATTGTTTTGGATAATAAATTTTGATGAACAATATCTACACTTTTGTCTGAACAGATGTCTGATGAACAACCACATTAACCAAGTTAAAAAAAGAAAGCCAGGTTTCATTCAAGGATCTTGCTTATCCAGTAGTGCCATCAGCTAAGATCAGAAAACAATAGTCTCTGTTCTACCTGGATCAATATTATAGTCCTACAGTTTGAGCAATGACTGTGGAAAACAGTGACTAGAAGTAATAGGGTAACTTAAAACAGGCACTTCTATTAAATGCTACTTAAATGCTTCTTCAAAGCTTCACTTATCAAGTTTTCCTCAGGCTGGAGTCACAAGTCACATTACAGTGTCATCTAACCATTCATTTCATCACCATCATGAAATCTTTCCTTCTTGAATCATTGCCAAAACGCCAAGCATTCAGTACAATTCAAAAGTACGATTGCAGCTTTCCGAACATTGGCATTTACCAAGCATTGTAATTCAAGTCCAAATATGGTAGAATCAAAATAAATTAGTTATGCTCTAAGCTACAAATAATACAAAGTGTTAAAACCCAGACGAAAGTTGGGAATAATGGATCCTTATCAGGTCGGCAGGTGTAACTAGTTGAGTGCCAGAAGGATCAGCCCTAGGGTCTCAAATTATTAACCATCAATATTAACGACCTGGAGCCAGGGCAGAAAGTAAGTATCTAAATTTGCTGATAAAGTGTAGAGCTGGATGAACACAGCAGGCCAAGCAGCATCTCAGGAGCACAAAAGCTGAAGTTTCGGGCCTAGACCCTTCATCAGAGAGGGGGGGATGGGGAGTGGGAACCAGAATAAATAGGGAGAGGTGGGGGGAGGCGGACCGAAGATGGAGAGAAAAGAAGATGATGGGTAGAGAGGAGAGTATAGGTAGGGAGGGGATAGGTCAGCCCAGGGAAGATGGACAGGTCAAGGAGGCGGGATGAGGTGGTACCTACCACCTCATCCCGCCTCCTTGACCTGTCCATCTTCCCTGGACTGACCTATCCCCTCCCTACCTCCTCACCTATACTCTCCTCTCTACCCATCTTCTTTTCTCTCCATCTTCGGTCCGCCTCCCCCCCCCTCCCTATTTATTCTGGTTCCCACTCCCCATCCCCCCCTCACTGATGAAGGGTCTAGGCCCGAAACTTCAGCTTTTGTGCTCCTGAGATGCTGCTTGGCCTGCTGTGTTCATCCAGCTCCACACTTTATTATCTTGGATTCTCCAGCATCTGCAGTTCCCATTATCACTATCTAAATTTGCTGTCAGGTGGGAAGGCATGTTGTAGGACGACATCAGGAATCTGCACGGGGATTGCACAAAAACATGGAGTTTAATGTAGGAAAGAGTGAGGTAAGAAAGTATTAGAAATCACAAAATGATAAGTGGGATTAAGCTCAACCTCTAGTTTTTGTTTCAGTCCCATTAACACAATGCCACCCGTACCTAAAACATGTAAACAGTCAACATATCAGCTAGAGTTTTAGAAGCAAAAATGTCTAATCAGTGTTATTGTAGAGTTATCATTAGAGCTACACAAAATTCAGGAGCTACAGTCAGAATAACTGTACGAAGATCCACACTAATTTCAGTCTGTAGACAAAGCAATGACAAAAAAAAATATGTGTTGTTAAAATCCAATGAGTGGTCATACTGGATAAGTCAAATCTCAGACTGAAACCTTGACAGCCAAGTTTTATTTTTGCAGTTTAGTTACTGTGGCTGTCATTGGCAGTCAAATGACTATGTTAATTGTTCTCTAAAAAGCAAAACAAGTTTAATACACAAAATGGAACAGACAAAGATAACCACAATCAAGAAAAGTCTTAAAACAGCAAAAGGCATATTTCAACTCTTTTCCCAGAAATGTCTGTATAAAGACATAACCCCAAAATATCATTGATCTTAACTCAGGTTTTTTTTTAAGTTGACAAGCAGAGCTGCATTTCCTTTAAGAGGGCTTTCCAGGATATGTTTATTTTACAAAATCAGAGATACATTAGCAATGTCGTTGAAGTAACCAATGTCTTCCTGAAAAGCCCAAACTACTTAAACCGCAAGTTTAAGACTGCTTTCCAGCCTGGTTGGCCAGAACTAAACTGACCTTCTGCTGGTATGGAATGGTTCTTCTCAAATCGAAACCTGACTGTTGCCCTAGTCTACCTTTCTGTATGTCACAGAAGTTTGACTGTGTTCAATTAGCTCAAGGTAGTTTATCTAGTCACTAAGTTTAAGTCATATGTTTCTTGAGAAATAATGTTTGAATTGTTCAACACAACCTGACTTATCAAAAGAAACAAGTCACATTCACAGAACTGAAAACAAATATTTTCCTCCACATTCAAATCTAAGTTTTCCAATGGCAAGAATATAATCAAACCTTTATCACTTCATAACTCAGTTGTGTATACCAAAACAATTTCCCAACCTGCATTTTTGTCTGAATCCAGGGTCCAACAACATTAGCCTTATTTGCAAACTGTTCACGCAGGTGTTCGTTGGACTGTTGCTTGTTAAATTCTGCTTGCAAGGCTTGGTCCCGTGCTGGCACAAACTGTTGAACCTACAGGTGAGTGAACAAGTTAATAATCAAGTTTTGTTCAAATACAAAATACGCAAATTCTTTTACTTGCCCCTCCAGTTATCTCAATCTGCACCCACCTCCACCCTGACTCTTTGGACCATTACATCAATTCAAATGCCATGCTGAGACTTACCCACCTATAATTATAGCTCAGTATGTGCAATAAATGGCATGTTCTCAGACTTCAAGACAGGAAAAATCTACATTCAAATCAAAGCTCTTAGGCCTTTGTACAAACTATTTTGGACGCTGACCGCCTTTAGCAGATTCTTACCTTATCCCATTTATCATTAATACTCTGTGAAGTGATAGATGTGTAAGGATTTACACCAGATAATTTGATATTATAGGACTGAGCAATCTTCATCATTTCATTATGGATGCCCAGGATGGCCTCGCGCTCTTTGTCAGCATCTGGCAATGTTTCTTTGAATTGTTCATGTGCTGCAATGAGACCCTAAATGCAGGGAAAAAACCAAATTAACTAGGGTATGAAAGCAATATTAGAATAGAACAGCAACTGATTGTCACCTGAATTTATGAAGGTGTAGTGAGATGCGTACAAGTAGCCACAATTCAACACCATTTTAATTATGCAAATTACAAAAAATATAAACTGAGACAAAGTTAGGACAATGTTCATCTTATTCCCTCCATTACCTTACTTTATTTTTCTGCACATACACACAATTGAACATAAATGTGTTTGAAACAGTTTTCAGTTTGTACCTGGATCTCCTCAGTGGTATGAACGATAAACATGTCTTGCAAATCTTCCATCGCTCCCTCCATCCAGTTATTGAAAGGTGCAGCTCTTTTGGCATATTCCAGGTATAACTGATCAATTGTTTCCTGCAGTTTTTCAGTCCTCTGTTGAAATAACAGGTTTATATTTTAAAAAACTACTCCATATTTGTCAAAGTGCTTAGAAAGCAGCCAATTTCTTGGTAAATTAAACTGATAGAGGTATTTAAAAAGAAAACATGATACCAGAGATGAGCAGGCAGCAGCCTAGGTGTTGTTGGACTGCTAACAAGACACTAGGTATGTTCTGGGGAAACTGGGTTTGAATCCCACCACAAAGGCAGAATTTGAGTTCAATAAAAATCTGGAATTAAGAATCTATTGATGATCATGAATTTTTCAACTGCCAGAAAAACCCATCTGATTCACTATTGCCCTTTAGGGAAGGAAACTGCCATCCTTACCTTGTCTGACCTACATGTGACTCCAGACCCACACAATAACGTAGTTGACCTTTAATTGCACTGAGCAACTGGGGTTGGCCAATAAATGCTAGCCAAGCCAGCTATGCCCTCATCCCATGAATAAATGAAAAGCACATTTCTGTACCTCTAAGCACACAAGAACAAATGGACTTGTCGTGATGAAGAAATACCTGGCCATTACAGGGACAGAACACAATCTGAACTATGAATGAGATTAGTGTTTTGCAGTAAAAGTATGTACTTGCATTTATATAACATTTCTCAAACATTGGCCCACCTCCTGTTGCTAAGGTGCTCATTCAGCCCTTGATCCTGTTCCACCATTCAACAAGACCAAGGCTGATCTGTGGCCTAACTCCATATACTTTAGCCCATATGCCTCAACACCTTTGCTTAACAAAACTCTCATTCATATTTGACAACTGACCCATTTGTGGTAGAGTTCCAAACTTCTGAGTTCTGTGCACACAGAATGGTAGAAGTACCCAACCAATGAAGTACTTGAGGTTTAGTCATGGCTGTATTGTAGGAAACGGTTGCCAGTTTGCAGAAATATTCCAACAAAATATGCTCATGACTAAATGATCTTTGCGTTGCTGATGGAAGAATAAACATTGGCCTAAGCTCTCACTTGCTCTTCAAAGAAATGTCACTATCATAAATATTTTATATTCACCCAAGCAGGGAGATGGCATCACTGTTTAAAAGCACATTAAAAAATCCCGTTTGACGAATAAAATAGCTAAGAGGAAAAGGGAACCCTTCTCTAATACCCAACTCAAAAAAAAAACTGAATATTGCAGTCTTGGTGAACTGATTGCAAAACAAAATGCTTTCCAATCAATTAATCTGAAGCCACCACCACCAGATGAGTCAGCTGGCACTAAAATTTCATTGTAATGTACTGATCACATCACATTCGCATGAACATGAAATCCAATGCTTAGGTCTTACTTCTAGGGCATCCCTCCTGCTCTGTGTCAAAGAGCCCAGAGTATCCCAGTGGTCACAGATAGTCTGGCAGCGTGCATTTACATTAGGAGAATCATAATAATCCAGGTCACTGTTGAAGGAAGGATTGAAAAGTTTAGTTAGCTCTAGTAACAGCCTGAGACTGCAGGCATTTCTTTTGCCATAAGTTAGGAGATAAATGTGAATTGATGATAACATATGGGCAATTGGGGGAAGGAAATAATATTGTTTCCTCCTTAATATAGCATAATTGTTTTTGATTTCATAAGTGTAGAAAAATCTAAACTCAATGGCATCAGTTACAAAAACTGATATAACATTGGCTACATGGTCGGTGCAAACAATTGTATAATTGTGCATACTTGAGTTCTTGTGCAATAGCAGCAATCTGCTCCACTCTGTCTTGGTGAGCTGCCAGATCACTCTCAAATGCTTCATGTTTCTTCAGCAAGGCTTTAATGTCAGCCAGCGTAGCTGTTTCATAGTCTTTCTGTGTCAACATTGCCTCTTTATCTGGAAGATGATGATAAAGCAAGAGAGTTTAACCTGACAGTTTTATCTAAGAATGAAGAGGTGGCGCTCTTAATGCTTATTCGTATTTAAGAGCAAGTTAAAAAACCTGCTTAAGAAAAATATTTCCAAATATTTATTCTTAGAAACAATTCCAAAACATCAACAGAAGTTAACTCACTTAATCACTCAATAGGCTAGTAGAATACTAGGCTACTTACAACAATAGTTCAAAGTGACATTTAGAGTAATTGTCTATTCTTAATACTACTGTAACAATCTTCATATTTGTCACATTGATTTCACTAAAACGTTTTTAGGTTGGCCTGTGAAGGCTTTTCTACTCCAATGGAACCGCTTACCATCTCTGCAACTGGCCAAAGATTTTACTGATTCCGCAGCCCCAGCATTAATCTTATCTGGCAGGGGAGGTCAAACTTGCAGCCTCAATGGCCACAAACAACACCTAAAGGTATAATGCCCCTGAAATCCAAGCTTTCAATTCCACTTGTATTTATTTTCACATTAATGCTCCTGTTTGAATTTGTGCAAGTCTAGGCTAGAAAAAGAAAATTGTAAAGAAAGCGCAGAAAATTAAACAGATTTATTTTTGCAGTAGTTACAGATATTGAGGACAGAATCAATTTTAAGTCTACTCCCCTCACCCCCCCCAAAATCTATGGCAGTTAATATAACCCACAAAGGCAAAAGGCCTGAACATCTGGGCTTGCCGTACAGATATAATCACATGTGGGGCTCAACTTTGTCAGGGTGTAAATATTCTAGGTTCCCACATCTGAACATGCCAGCTTCATACCCAATTTGAAGTGTGAAACTTCCAATAGTCAGTAACATTAAAAACAGTGTGACTGGTACAGGGAAGACTGGAAAATGGCAAGTGCTGCATTCCCTGCACCAAAAAAAGTTTCAAATAAGCTCAGCAGCTACCAGGTCAAGCAGTTTAATCTTGATGGAAGAGTTCCTACAAACAAAGATGACTAACAGTCACTTGGACAAATGTGAACTGAAGAAAGCCTGCCTGAATTCAAGACAAATCATGTTTAATTTGTTTGTTACCTCAAAGCTAAGAAACCTGTTCTAGTATATGCAGACTACCAAATGGCATTTGATTAAGTACCACATAACAAGCTTATTAGCAAGTTCTTGTGGTAGTATCCCTACCTCTCTGCCAGCAGGCTTGGGTTCTAATCCCACCTGCTCTGAAGATAACATTTCTGAACAGGCTGATTGGAAAATAAAAACAGAACAAAGCTTGGTTAGCAAAATTAAAGCCCAGAGTAAAAGTAACAGTAGCAACGCAAAAAAAAGCTAACCAAGTGGCAGAAAAATCAGCTAGAGCAGTGAACAGATGCTTTTCAGATTGGAGGTCACCATTAGCACTTCTAATTTTCTTGACTAAGATTCACACAGTCATCAGGGGACAATGTGTGAGTGACAAAATTAGAAAGTATGTTAACTATAGGGATATTGATAGACCAACAGGCCAGTGGAACAAGTACACACTGCAGTTTTAACATAAGAGATGTGAAGTTTTGATAAGAGGAATGCAAAATAAAAAATGATACAATTCTGAAAGACAGAGGTAACTTGGGGGTATCTATGAACAAAAAGCACAGGAGCAAACTTCATTCACTATTACAGATCAGAGCTGATCGATCAGTACACTTTCCCCACATTACCCCCAAATCATTGAAGGCGACAGGAAAGATTGAGGTGGCGGCTTAAGGTAAACAGGATCCTTGTTTGAATAAATGGTAAGGAATATAAAAGCAAGAAGGTCACTGAACTGTAAAACAATGATTCAACCTCAACTGGGGTTGTGTTGAAATCTAAGCACCACACTTTGTAAGTGCATAGGAGGGGGTGCAAAAGAATTTTACAAGAATGGTTCTGGCAACGGGGAACTTTAGTTACAAAAGGGTAAATTGACAGATTCCAAACAGGCTAAAGCTGTTATTTGCAAAGGTTTAGAAAGTGTTATTTAATATATATAAACATATGTATGTATGTGAAAACATTTGTTTCAAACAAAACCTATCCATCCTTTAAACAGTAACAGCTCTAGTCTACAATAACGTTGCAAAAAAGCTGATATGGATTTACAAATAGAGTCAGATGCTGCTTAAATGCTGCAAGAGTACCTGCTTCCACTACGCCCTCAGACAGCATATTCCATACTTCTACCACCCTCTCAATGAAATTTTTGCAGGTCTCCTCTGAACCACTTGCTCCTCACCTTAAACTCATTGGGATATCTATTATAACTAGTATGTCTGAAATTCTGTATATTTCAACCAGATTTGCCACCACCCCCTCAGCCTCATCTGATCCAAGGAAAACAAGCAATCTTTCTTCATAATAGACTTTTCATTCCTTTTGAGACCGTGGCAACCATAACTCAATGTTCCATTTGTTACCTAACCAAAGTTTAAATAGAGTGCTAACATTTTAAAGATTGGGAAAGGGGGTGTTGAAAAGACAATGACACGAACAGGGATTTAGCTAAATGATGTGAAGAAACTCAATTCACAGCGTGAATCAAAAAGGACCTCAAGCTAATGACATCTGTTAATTCAGTTCCTGACTTCATCTGGCAATGAGGTCTACCAAATTTTTCAGCTAATATCAACATTATGCACTTTAAACAAAATAAATAACTTTACGTAAGTAATGAAGGCGCCCTGCTCAGATTCCATTAACATGTCTTTCAGACACTTATGAACAATGCAATCTAGCTAGTTTAACAACGTGAATTTAATCTGTGCATTGATGCAGAGAGGCATGCCAAGGCATTTTGAGATATCCATCAGAAAAGTAAATGGTAACCTGGAAAGATGAAAATAGAAGTGATGCCCAAAAGCCTGCTTGAAGGGATCAGTTTCAAGGAGGTTTTTAAAAAAGGAAGGACAGAAAGTCTGAAATTTTCAGCAGCAGTTTCCAGACTGCAGAATTGAGACAGCTGAAGACGCCGACACCCACTGATGGTGAAAACTTAATTCTTCCATCTCCAGCTTCTACATGTTGCTGGATGAGATTGCAGAAGCCGGTTAAGGCGGAGGTAAGAAGATTTAATGAGTACAATGATTCTGAGTTAGGCCATTGGGAGAGAAGGACCAAGCAAAGTACAAAGCTGTAGACAAGTGCTGCAAGGATGTCAACAAATTGGTACTATAGCGTGCAAGTAAGCAGCCAATGGGCAGTGTTAAGGATAGTCCAAATGAGAGGTTTGACAGTCGCACAAGAGCTTCATTAGCAGGGGAACCCAGTTACAGCAACGTTACGAAGCATGGAAGGAAGCAATTAATGAGGAATAAAAGATTGATTTTTAAACCAAGCTCAAGATCCAAAAGAACACCAAAACCAAAGTTGAACAGAGGTTTGCAGTCCACATGCTTTACCATCTCATCAGGCACATCGTAAGAGGTGATCGGATGCTGATCATTGTTTCAAAGCTGTGTGTAATGTTTATTGCACAGCATTCATTTATAGGGTTTTTCTCTGCTTATCACTCAAAGTCAGGTAGTTACCCAGATTTGCATTATCCAATCTAGTAAACATGCAGTAAATATTGCAAGAACTTGTTGCTTTCACACCCAAGCTTCAAGGTAACTCAATTCACCGGCATGATTTGCAAGTTAAAAATTGGACAGTTTGCATTTGTTAGTATTTTTCTCCTTCCAGAACAGGAGCACTAGGTCTTTAGTCCTTGGGCTCCTTTACATCTGTTCACCTATTTACCACAAGAAATATATTTAAGATTATGCCAGATCAGTTAAGATTGTCCAAGCACATTAATTACAGCAATCATTTTTGAAGCTGAGTAAAGGACAGTTTGATTATGAGGCCTTGTACTAAAGCCTACCAACAGGAAGAAAGAAATATTCTTCAACTGTCAGTTAAGTTTACTCCAGGATGCTTGAAAAGCTTAGTCGTCGCAAAATGTGCATCACTGCACTGCCAGGCAAATCAGGAAATCCACAAGCTTTTCTTCTTTCAGATTTATAGCCAAATAGCTTGATTGACGCATTCACACAACACAATGCTTAGAAATGCAGGAAATATTCCAGAAGTTATTTTCAGCACTCAGGAGGTACTGAGTGGGTACACAAGACGAGCAGATCTACCCAGGTCACAAATTCTCAAAGACAGCAAGAACAAAAAGTTAGCAAAACACTGACATGTACAAGTCAGATGCAATGCAAGTCTTGGGTCAATTATACTTTGAAGCTCATTGGGACATTAGCCCACATTAATGATGCAAAAGAATGTCAAGTTACTGCTATTAACTAGTGGTGTTGTTGCTCTCAATTTGCCAAACTGAAAAAATGACCTTGAGAAACAAAGTCAAATGTGTGATCAGTGGAATCTTAAATTTTCTTCCTTTATCTGCATTATCCATTATCTTCCAGCAATATCAGAAGTCCTGTTTCCAGTTGAAGGTTCCTTAAGTTATTTAGAATGCTTCACTAAATTTAACAGCTCTGCTTTAATTCTGTGCCTGTATATTACAATGGTCTGAATGTTAAGCAGTTATTACCTTTGGTCCAATCTTCATGAATGGTGGCTTTTTGCCTGAACTTTTCTGCCAAATGATCAAGTCTTTCCAGTCTCCTTATCTCATTCAGCAGCCATTCCTCATAGCCCTTCTCCGCCTGCTCCAGCCCTTGCCATGCATTATTAATATCCTACAACACAAGAGATTGTATTAGTCTATGGATACCATCCAAGAATCAGTGATGAGAACAGCTTAAAGCTAGGTTTAACCTCCAAGTTACATTTCAATCAAGTGCCCCAAACACATACGAACAAGTGACCATGCACCCAGCTCAGATTCCATTGCTGGGCTTCTCCTTGCTTCAGATTGGGGTGTGTTACAAACTGAGAAGCTAATTGCTACATTAGATAATGATTCTATTATTGCAACATCACATACTAGTTTAAAAAGATGAGCAAGATGATTGGTCTGTTGAGAAAATCTTACATGACTGCATCCACAAAATTTTCTGCATACCTCTGGTTCTAAAACATTTCAATTGACTACCTTGTGTAATTGATGCTAGAGCAGAACAATATACCACAGCATTAAACATATCACAGAGGAGATAAACAACTAGTCTATTCATTTCTGGCGGTGGTGCTTAAAAAGATGGAATGTGGTGGGCTAGGACACCTGTAGAAATATTTCTTTCCTTAGTGGAAATTCATATAAAACATTGCACTAAAATCAAGGAGTTAGGAGGTAGGAGGTAGGAGATACTACTTAATGCTTTGAATGGGGTATTAAATATTAGGCCAAAAGAGCTAACAGCAGAGAATCTACAATCAATTTGGGTTGGAAGAAAGAACAGGAGCACATGGTGGCAAAATAGTAATGCAACTCAATAAATAAATCAGACACTCATCCTAATGATTGGGGAGAAGGGCTCAGCTCCCACAATGACGGTCGATGAAATTTAAACTTGATTAACAAACGTGGGTTTATAAAACTGAAAATCGTGACCATGAAACTTGCATCAGTTATTATAAAATCCTATCGGATTCTGGTCTGGAGCAAATGCTTACGGAAGGAAACCTGGCATGATCGCCTGGTCTGCTCTACTTGTGACTCCAAACCCAATGTAGTTGATGTTTTGTTGCTCTCTGCAATGTTCAGTTCAAGGGCAATTGTAGATGGGCAACAAATGCTGGTCTTGCTTGGTGACGCTCACACTTAAATGATAGACTAAAGAAAAAATGGAAATTGAAAATATAATTTCAAGTCCTAAGCTAGTGAACAATGAAAAATTCTAAAATATATTTTAATTTAGTGCCTACTCAACCAGTTTAAGTTAACAGTACTTGCTTATTTTTGGAACCATTTCTACATGAATACTGACCACAGATCTCATTCAAAAAGTTCTGCTTTGTCAACCAGACTTTTAAAAAGGCACACCGCCAGGTTCAGTTTGGATTTCTTCTCCCGAGTGTATAAAAAAATTATGTTTATAATAAAAGCAGTACTGAAGTTCAGTGGAAAAATATCCAAATAATGGAGGGTGCTCCAGGCATACACATGACAGGGTGGTGTCAAGCAAGAATACCTATCGCACCAGCTTTTACAATCAACCTTTAAAAATCAATACTATTGGCTTAAAAGTCAAATGGGCAAAATGTTATATGACTTGTTAGCATTCTTAACAAAACGGTGCCTTCATTCACGCCACAGCTGTTTGTTCATTACTGAAGTACAGCATGAAAGCTCTTACCTGGAGCACATGATAGCTCACTTGTCGAATGCATGGTCTGGCGAAAAAGATACTGCCCTATACCAAACAGGTAGTTTCCAGATTCAACCTCTGCAGCGAGGCAATTTAGCCAGACTCAGCCAAAGTGGTGAAAAGATGCTTCAACTAACTTAAAAACCTACTTCACAAAAGTGACCCAACAGCCATTTCACTATAATAGAAACTGGAAAATCTCAAGATACTTTTGCAAGGGAATACAGATGAAGGCAAAGAGGATAATGGAAGGAGATGCAAGAGTTTATATATCTTCTAAACATTTAGCAATTCACGACCCATGAGCAACTTGGCTTTAGTAGCAGTTAAACATACTGAACTACAATCTCAGTTGTCGACCGCTGTCCCTCAAGTCAGGGAGGGCAGCCAGCTGAAACAGCAATGACTTCAGAGTCTGAACTATTACTTCGCAATTAAAAAAAACAAACATTCTTACCGAGACCATTTTCCCTTCAGATGGCATGAAAGCTGGTCGATTGCTGAGTCGGAGTTTGGTCTGCAAGGTATTGAAGTTGATCTCAAGCTGGCACTTCTCCTGCACTTTGGGAGGTTTGTGGACACGGCGGTAATCACGGAAGTCTTCCAGTTTTTGCTGCATAGCTTGCATTGTTTTCTCAGGTTCTCTGTTCTCTAGCCAAGGTTTGGTTTGACGAATCCACTCCAGCAACTGGAAACAAAAATCACTAGTGAAGAAAAATGGAGGCTGCGCAACAGATAACTGTTAAAATTTAAAGAGCAGCTTTAGAGTCAAAAGTCATCTTGAAAAGATGTGCATGTATTTGGAATTGTTGCACTTGCTTTATGACTTCTAACAAAAATACCTTCACCATAATACTGAGTATAATGTTAAAACCATTTTTACTTAATATCGACTACTCAATTCTTTTGACCCTGGTTGTAAGGAGCACTTCCTGGTCCAAATCTAATTGGTCCCATTTAAAAAAAACATCTAAATAACATTCCCAACATTTTTCAATTGCATCATAAACATTACCCTCAATTTATTGAATGACCGATTCTATGAATCGAAAACCTTGGCCATTTCCTGAGGGTAGCCATGATCAAGGCTACAGGAGGTTTAAACAAATTAAATAAAACCTGAATTTTTTCAAAAAGTGATTAAATATGCAGATGTTCTAATTTTCAGTCAATTAGACAAGCACACAGAGACTTCTTGCTCCAAAGCAGCTACAGTGCTGTGGAGTGCCTAATTTACAAAATAAACAAACCTTTCAATACAGACCAACCACTAGGATCTCAAATTTTGTTAGCATTTCATAAGTAATTTTATGAATTCAAGATTATATTACCATTTGTGAAAATGAACTCCATTCAATTTCTGACACAGGGCTCATTTATGCAGCAATCCCTGGAAATCTCAAAGCAAAACTTTACCTATGGAAGTACTTCGGAGGGGTTGCCACAGGATCTTTTGTACCCAAGATAGTTGGGTCTTTAACTTAATGTCTCACCTAAAATAGGGTACCTCCAATGCTGCAGTGGAATGAGTAAATAGGAGTGCTCGAATTCTGAAGCAAGACTTGAAAAATCACACCTGTGACTCAATGCTAACGACGAAATCACAACTCCTTCAGACTGGCCAAAAGGATAAACATTTGAAAACATTGCACAAATTCAAACACTTTCAGGTTTGTTAAATTTACCTCAAATCTAGGACTTTCGATTCACCAATTCTAGACAATAAGCACCAGTTAAAACGGAACACAAACTCATGCATTACAGGACAGAAACTGACCATTGGGCCCTTTCAGTCAATGAGCTACACGACTCCTTCAAAAACCAAACCTTTGGATCTAATCCATTTGTTCAGGAGAAAAGTAACAAAATATAACAGGAATCAGATTTGAATTAAGAAACTTACTAGCAAACTCTTCACTTTCAATTACACCTTGGCTTAAAGTCATAATTGATGAGTGCATTCCAAAGTAATAGAATTTTTTTTGAAAAAGCATTTCCACAGATGTTATGCATAAGGCAGAATTTTATTAATACAGTTTACAAATTTAGAATACATACATCACTGGCCAGTTTTTCATAATCCTCCATCAGATGTTCATTTTCTTGGTTTACTGCCAGGACTTTGCAAATCCTATTGGCTGCAGTCTCAGCCTGTCAGAAACAGATGATAGTTACAGCAACTTCAATACACACGAAATTACTATAAAGTTAGAATTTGGGAAAGTAAGGTGGCTATACAGAAATGGTGATTGCCTTTATTAGTGTCACAAAAAGTATTGCTCAAGTCAAAACAAAATCAGATGTTGCAGCATTTAAAAACAATGTGACTGCTTAAGAGTAAATTAATCTATCAAAATCATTCTCCACAACTGAACGTCTCGCTGTCCGAAGAAGTAGATAGTATGAATGGATTGAGGTGGAAAACTGTTGCATGATTGGTACGTGAGGAGAAAAAGATTAGATAAGACAAAAGGAGGCCCATTAGAATCAGAAATAGGAAGGTTATCATGGGGAAACAAAAGCAGCACACCAATTAGAGATCTCAGATACCTACAAAATTCTAACAGGACTAGACGGAGGAAATGCAGAAAAGATGCTTCCAATGACACATTCTAAGGAAAAGAGTAAGCCATTTAGGATTAGGATGAAGAGATTTTTTTTCCCCCCCACCCAGAGTGGTTAAGTGGTCACTCTGCCAAAGTGACGGAGGTCAAAACATTTAATACATTCAAGGAGTTAGATATAGTGTGTAATACTAAAAAGGGTATGAGGAGAAAGAGAACAATTGGATGTGATCACACTGCATTGTCCAGCAGGCTTGAAGGGCTGAATGGTCTACTGCGGCTCAATTTATACACTATGTTAACAATGGTGGCAACTAGATAGGGTTGAATTTTTTTAAAAATTCAACAAAAGGAACAGAAATTTAATTTCCAACAGTTTCTCTCCATCTTAAATTGGAGATACAAAGAAAAGTAATTTGAGATTCTGACTACAAAGCTTAACAGCAGCAAAGGAGAAAGAGTAGGCTATTGAGTCCCTCTGGTCTGTGGGGCCACAGAGGTCATTGCTGGTCTGGAACCTAAACCCATACAGGCTGCACTAGACCACATGTTTACTACAAAAATCAGGTTTGAAGGGACATCACATTTAAAAATTATTGAAATAACAATTGCCCTTTTCAGAAAATATTTTCAAATTTCTACCTGTCTGCAGGGAGTACTTCCTAATCTAAATTCCAAAAGAGTCAGGTTTTAAGGGTTTATTATAACCAGCGTCCTAGACTCTGATGACTTGGAAAACCCAGAAGCCCAATCATTGTAATTTCACTCAATGCAGTGGTCCAAATCAATGCAGAATGCTGTAATAAATGCCATGAAACGAACATCAAAATGTCAACTTCTATTGTCAATGTTTTGGGTGATGCCGAGCAAAAATAACACGCAACCATGAGCTTCATTCTAGACGTTAGTATGGTATAAAAAGGGCAAAGGTTTGTCAAAAATGAAAACAAACTGGCACTATTTGCATTAAACATTCTATGTCCCAGAGTGTCAGGAACTTCATTTTAACTTTTGAAGAATTATGTATTTAATACAAAAAATACAATAATGATCAGATGCAGAATTCTACCTCTACAGAGGTGTATAAACTAATGGGTACTTTATTTGATCATGGTTCAAAACAGTCAACATGACACTGACTGCTGAGGACACTCAAATGACAGTGTTGAAAAAGTTCAAGGCTGTAAAATGCAAATTATCTGACTATAAATGCCACAAAACAATAAAATATAGTCAAAGAAATGTTGTACACGTTAGATAGCTCCAAAAAAGCATACAGGAAGAACAAAAATCAGAGGGAACCGGTCGCCAGAGATGGAAACAAGGGTCTAGAATGAAGCAAAGAGCATTGCAATGACAAGTGAGAACACCTCAAAATACTATAATTTTTTTAAAATATACATATCTATAGCATCAGTACTCTGGTTTTAATATGCCGGCGCAGCAGCAATAAATAAATTATTGGAGTAAATCTTACCTTATTTTGCCATACATCAAAATAATTCAATGATGAATCAAGCTTAAGTTTGCTTTACAAATTAGGGCAATTCAATACCCACCTTTCTAAATTGTTGAGAATACATGCACAGGCATCTTGTAACAAAGTGAAAATTGGCTAAAGGCTAGTAAAATTGCCCCTTTTACGCAGGCACTTGTGAAGTGCAGCCAGACTGTTCCATATTGCACCTACTATAGTTAATCTGAAGCTCTCCATGATCAAAATTTTAAAATATTTTAAATAAGGAAAGCTTGTAAAAGAATTAAAGTCTAGAAAAAATGTCACCGACCCAAAGAGTTATTGGGCAACATGCAATTCACTGGATAAGAGAGTCTTCAGTGACAAATGTTAATTTAGAGAACATTTTTTAAAAAAGAGGTAGTTGTACAAGTTACATCAAAACTCTCCTTGGAATATCCTACTTGCACATTTTCAATAGATAGGATAACTTTGTTCTTCCTTCCTTAGACTACCTTTGCCTGTAGCTTTCTCCCAAGTTCAATGGGCATCTACATTTCAACTACATAAGAAAGCCCGAGTTTAAGAAGTTTTCCTCATCCTAAGACTTTTGGGTGACCTATGAACTTTGAGTAGGGAATGACAAGATTTGTTCCATATTAATGGTGCATTACAATGAAAAATTCACAAATCAGATCACATAGGTTTGGAAGTTAGAACAAAAGTTAAAAAATAGCCAACTCTTTCACTCAAATCACAGGAGTTATAGATTATAAAAGAAGGAGATGCAACCAAATTGATTTGCGCAACTAAACATTGATACTGAATGACACAAGAGGGTAGGAAAAAAGTGAGGGACAGCAGGAAAGGCAGCATTGAGTTAAAAGGACTTTGATGCTCTTTAATTCCTAGAATGTCACTTTTTCCAAGGTAGAATCTGCATTGTTAGAGTCACAGAAACTAGAGGTACAGCCTGGTTACAAATCAAATTTTGTCTCCTGACATTGTAAATGCTTTGACAGCCTAAAAAACCAGTAAACTACTACATTCAGGATATTTCCATTTGCAAAGAAAAAAATCATAAATGTCCTTTATAAGGGCAGTATTTTTAGCCAAAAGAAGATGCACAGCCTTAAAGTAATAAGATTGAAGACATCCAACAGTTGCCACTGTTAATCATGAGAAATAAGCAGCACACCAGATGACCAAAAGCACTCAGGACAGAACGTTTGCAAGGTACAGGAGATAAAGAGCTCACCTTTTGAGCACCTGAGAAGGCATGGTAGTAGCATGAAACGTAAGTCATAATAGCCTTTTCATCTGGCCTGAGTGTGCCTACAATATCTGTGCAGAGAGAAAGTCAGCAGAGTAAGGTTGCATCATGCCACAAGCAGAAAAACGATTTATTACATGGTATGAGAGAGAACAGGTGCAGCATCATGCCTAGAAGAAAGAATATAAAAATCTGAGGAACAGCTGAAAGAGAAGCACGAGATCAGTTTTGCAGGGAGGGAGGGGTCCTTGGTGACTTATGGTACCTTCTGTGCTCCTGAAAAGGCATGGTAGAAGCAGGAGACATAGGTCATAATAGCCTTCTCATCAGGGCGAGCGGTGTTCACAATGTCTGCGGGTAAACAAAAATATTAGGAGAAGCTTCCAGTCGACATCTTAAGCTGCAGTCAAACACTTCTACATACATTAGTCTCATCTCACTTCACTAAATGTATAATTTTATGCATATTTTTAACTTCTTAGTGAATGGAAATATGGAGGGTGGAAATATTGGGATACTAAACAAACTCTTCCTCTTACAAATTTACATGTGAGATGTTCATAAGAGGAAATTGGGGTAATTTACCCAAAATACCTGTACTAAGTTCCCTCCTCCAAAGGAAATGAAGCTCAGAATACAGGTTGTTGCTGTTAAGTGTGTGTAACCTGTCTACTTGAACCACAGGAAGAACTAACCAGACCAAAAAAAAAATTCACAGGGATAAATGTAAAAGAATCAAGCATTTTTGCAGAAGGCACAGCCACCCAAACATTTTCAGAGGAGACAAATTTTAGATGCACCGATGTGTAAAGGTGGTATGGAAATCTAGATGATGTGTCATAACAGGATGATAAAATGCACCAATTTACATTCTGCAGTCATTTTAACATTTCACATCAATCTGCATTAATATTTAAATTATTTCTTTTAAGTTATTCCATTCTCAAGTTGTGCTTTCTCAGTGGAAAAAAAGGCCAGTGCATTCAGCAGTCAAGACCGTGGAATATGGTAGTTAGTATTTAGAATTCCTGCATTAAACATTGTTTAATGACCATAGCCAAACTAGGTTACCTACTGGTCAATTTAAAATCTCCTGTGCATTATTAGAAATTTAATAAGTTGATCCATAAGTTCACCAGGGAAAGAACAAAAACATCAGTATCTGATCCTGAAAATTCTAGTGTTAGAATGATAACTAGAAAGGTATACTTCAAAAATCATGATGTTCAACAACCTTTAAAAATTTACATGTATGTATATTTGCCAATGGTGTACTTCTTCCATATGAAAGATTGTGCTGTTAAAAAGGAAGTATTCTGTTATGGGGAAATGAACATTCATACTGTAGCATGTGCAAGTGAAACAAGCATGAATTTCAAAAAATGAGGGGTGGGGCAAATGAACACATACTGCAACCATACAAAAGATCAAAAAAAAAGTGTCATGAGCAGACTCATCCCAGTGCGTTGCCCAACCTACAGAGTGACCACATTGAGCCATTGCTTCTAGCACTAGGAATTCAGCTTTCCAAGCCAAGACAAATGTTATCCTACCAACTGTTTTATTTATTAATCCTGAATTTTGAGGGCTTGTCCAAAGAGCTGCAGCATTTCAAAATCAAAGTAACACGATCTATTACTGCAGCAATTTGAGAGATATTTGCAAATGAATGGGAGTTCCAGGGTGCGTACCCGCGCAACCTAAGGCAGTTAAATATTCCTGCAGCAGGTTAAGTAACAATGGATTCTTAGCAGTTCAAATCACAAAGGTGTTTATTTTTTTAAAAAATGGAGTTAAGAAGTTGTGGTTTAGAATTACAAAGTTTTGGGAAACAAGAACGTTAAATGGGGAAGTCAAGTCAAGGGAAGCATTTAACTTCCATATTAAATTAAAAATGTCACAAATAAGGGCTCTGAGCCTGCCACGTTAAGCAAAATACGGGTACTTTAATGAAAATTCTGCTCCATTGTGTTGCTAAAGTGTTAACATTATGGAGCATCCGTTGGAAATTACAGGATGTGACCAAGTTTAAAGATGTCTGCTAAGAACCAAATAAGGTCACAAACCACCTACCCCATTTACAAAAGTCACTTGCAAGCAATTAAAATATAGAAAAAAAAAACTACACAGATGCTGGAATCCAAAGGTAGACAAACAGGAGGCTGAAAAAACACAGGCCAGGCAGCATCTGGAGGAAAGTAAGTCAACATGTCAGGTATTACCCTGAAGGGCTGGATGTGGCGGGGGGCCAGAGATGCTTAACAAAACGGTCATTTAGTCTACGTTTGGTCTGACCGACAGAGGCCACTTAGTAGCACCGAGTGCAACAGGCTAGGTTGAGTGAGATGTAGGTGAGGCTCTGCCTTATTTGGCAGGGCTGTTTAGGGCCTTGAATGGAGGGGTGGGGGGTGGTGCGTGGGCAGATGTTGCATCGGTTACAGGGAAAGATGCCGGGTGGGTTGGAGAGGATGGTGGGGAGTGTGCTACAAATGAAGGTACAGCGAAGGAAATGATCTTGTGGAAGCGGAGAGGGAGGGGGAGTTGTTCTGGGTGACTGAGTCTAATTTGAATTATCAGAAGTGTTTGAGGGTGATACATTGGATGTGGTGGCTGGTGGGGTGGAAAGTGCGGATAGGACGGGGAGTGGGGATGGCGTTGGGGGTGGTGAAGAGCTGAGGAGCAGGGAATAGAGGCGACGTGGAAGAGGGCTGGCTGGATAAATTAATTAATTAAAAGTATACCTAGAAAAGGAGAATAACCACAACAATAATAATAAGGCAGTTTTGTTCTACACTTGAAAGACATCATTCAAGCCCATTCCAGTTCTCCAGACATCTGCTTCAGTCTTCTGATAGCAATAATTGACTACAATAATTCTTTTAGAGGTGTGCCATCTCAAATAAAGTTCTCCCTTTATAAATTAAAAGGTCAACCAGCACCCCCTTGTCCTTTCCGCTTTTCCATCAAGTTCAGCTAACTTGGGATACAAATTTGTATTGTTCCTCATCTATATGGTTTAGCCACTGAATGGAAAAGCTCCAAAACAGGAGGAGTGGTGTATTCATTCACAACTAGCACTCATTTTGATCATTTAAACTTAAATTGTTCAAGGCACAAGAAATTCAATGAAGACCATTCATAATCTTCATGTATGTGCAACGCATGACAAACTCTGAATTTGGCAAGGAAACATTTGTACTATTATTCCCTACACTATGGATTTCACAATTAACCTAGGTTTGAGTGAACCATTTCCTGTGATGTCTGACTCCATATCTAGATGCCAGAACATTTTGTTTTACAAGTATGGTAGACTTACACTGCAGTCTGCACTGTGGGTACAACTAAACACCAATCTCCAACATTTCTGAACTTGCACTCTATCATTTTCTACTCCAGGAAGCCAGCTGAATGGTAGTGCCAATGCCAATTCACTTGAGTTAAAAAATTGCAAGCACACAGTAACTTATACGTGCATTTCATTACTTGTCTCAAGTGGAACCACTGTTAATATTCCCCACTTACACAACTGATTTTAATAAAACATTGATATGGATATAATACATTTGCATAAGATTGATCACTTTCACAAAATGCATTTTATTCAATTATGTAACTTAGGTAAAAGCAATTCGATTTCTCAAATAACTGGACTGCATTTAATAATACATGATATTTCACCAATGGGGAAGTTCATCAAGTACAGTTGATCAGACGGCTTCTGGCATACTGTACATAATGCTGTAAAGATACAATAATATATACAACAATATGTTGTCTGCCACTTCAACGCACCACCTTGCGCCCTGAGCAACATGTGTCTCTGGCTTGCTGCAGTGTTCCAGCAAAGCCCAACGCAAGTTGGAAGAACAAACACCTCATTTTCCACTTCAGGACACTACAGCGCTCCAGACTCAGTATCAAGTTTGATCATTTTCGGGCCTAAACTCTCCCCATTGCCGACCGCCCACACACCATGCCCTGTTACCACAGCCTATCATGACATACCCCCTGTTGTTAGTCACAAACAGTTCCCATTAACAACTACTCACTCTCCCACCCTGATCATTAGCAACTCCTTTGTTTGTCTCTCTCTCTCTCTTTCTCTCTGGGCTCTACCCACCTATCTTCTGCATATAAACTGATATTTTCCCAGCCACCAGTTCTGAGGTAGGATCACCAGATCCAAAACATTGAGAGAGCAGGAACTGCAGATGCTGGAGAATCGGAGATAACACTGTGTGAAGCTGGATGAACGCAGCAGGCCAAGCAGCATCAGAGCAGCAGGAAAGTTGACGTTTTGGGTTGAGACCCTTCTTCAGAAAATGAAGGAGGGTCCAGGCCCAAAATGTCAGCCTTCCCACTCCTCTGATGCTGCTTGGCCTGCTGTGTTCATCCAGCTTCATACCGTGTTATCTTTAAAAGGAGAACACCATTTTTTAAGTGCTGAGAACTGGAAATAATCTCCATTTGTAATTTAAAATTAAAGATTGGCGACTAGGTGTAAAAATAAACACGCTCTGGATAGTTCAGTGCCACAAAGCTGGTTGAGGCACACATTTCTTCTATTCCAAGTTGTTGGTCTTAAATACTCTTCTCCAACAGCCTGCAATCATGAATAACAAAAAGCTCCACTGCTCAACTTGTGCCATACATTGATTTTTTGGCTTGACTGATATCCCTGTCAATTGACTAGGTAGATATTAAAATCAATAGGAACAAACCATTAAATTTCCCTAACAATCACAAAGAAAGAGTGCAATACAAATCTAATCTCTACCGCACCTATCTAAATTAAAACACTAATATTTGAGAAATAATTGTCCAACTCATAAGCTTTGGATGCTCATCATTTCAAGGGCAAGACAGAAATTATTGATCTCGGGAAAAGGGAGTCAAGGTACATGTTGATTCGCAATTGAACTAAATGCCAGAGCCGGAGTGAGGAGATCTGTTCCTGTTCATACTAAATTATGAACTATTAATTAAAAGTGGTAAAGTTACATTGAATTTGAATTTGCTTGGCTTTTGAAAACCATTCAGCCAGGTTACCTAATTAGCATTTAGAGACCCATCCGATGCCAATTCACTGAAGCTGAAAGGACACTGTGCACTGCTAAAATTACAACAGGTTACCAAAGAAACCCATCAATCCAGACATCTAAACAAGACTTAGATCTCCTAGCCTTATACCCCTAGTCAGAGTCTTGGCATTTCAAACTAAAATACATTAAGTTATAATAATGTGGGTTAATCTACTCACAATTGGTAAGTTTATGTTGACAAGGTCGAGAAACTTTTAAACTACCCAAGTCAAAATGATATTCACCCACCTAACAAAACTATCAATTAGTGTAACTTCAAGCCAAAACTCAACAGCACTCGTTTGATAAAGTAAATCGATTGCCAAATTTTCTAGATTTTTATGTTGTAACATTCCCATTCAGATGTCAGCTTTCCAGCAGTAGCCCTATTCTAAGGGACAGAATACAATTTAAAACTATCCTGACAGCTGTAAAATGCCACATTGGCACAAAGTAACTGCCATTTTAAGAACCAAGGGTCTCAAGCCTTTTAAAACTGCACTTAACATGGGACTCTCCCAGTTGGTGACACCAGGTAGCTTAACAGTTTTCGGTTACACAACTTCATTCCCAGGTATAAAACATATTACTAATACAAGTATGAAAACAGTTTGCTCTAATTTAAATTTTCTTTTAACTAAAGACCAGTCTTTCCCTTATCCTTAATGATCTGAAAATTAATTTTATAATGCTTCCACTGCAATGACTTGCAGTACAGACACTAATTGTTGATGCTGAAAATACATTAAAGTGAACTCCACATAGCTTTTAACATTTAAAGGCAGAACGGAACAGAAGATCCTACACAACTGGAATGATGATGGTCATGCTCAAGGCCAGACACAGAATTTTCCACACAAGAGTTAACATGCAGCATGCTTATAAGTGTTGACTTTGCTATTTTACACAGACAGTAACCTACCCTCTGCATCCAACATCTTGGGTATGTCCAGGTACTTCTCAGCCACTTCAAAGGCATTGTTCAGGTTTGTCAGTGGATCATCCTGAGTACAAAAGGAAAAAGATGACAGATTTAAAAATGCTTGCCAGTGCGATAGAACCATTCATTTTGAACAAAATATATACACAAGGACACAGCTTTTCAAGAACAGATTTCACGTTACAATATAGTGATCAGAAAGTCAGGAAATGGTTTTTCATCTAATCTTATTTTTCAAAACAATGTTTTAAATTTTACATACCTTCCTCAGCTTATCATAGTCGATAAGTTCTGGTCTATGTCTATGGATGAGCGCGTTGAATGCCAAACCATCCTTCCAACTGGACAACAATCATCCGAAACAACATCCAATATTAGAACATTGGAGATAAAATAAAATAAGATATATTAATTTCCATCACTTGAAACTATGATCCCTTAAAGGAGAAAGGGATATGGCATCTACACTATACTGCAAAAAACCTCAATGTTACTTCATACTGTTGAAGCAGCTTGGAATGTGACTATATTAAAGCTGCTGGGAAGTCAATGACAAGTGCTCAGCATAGAAATAGTTTAAGCACCTGCTAGTTCATCATCAGAAGTGGGTAATGTTTGAAACAGAAAATGAATAAAAGGTTTTAGGAGGATTTTGGGAATGGAAGAGAGAGTAGCCCCTGTAAAACAATATCTATGTGCCAAAAGATCTTCAGAAGAACCTAGAAAACTTGTGGGAATTCCTATAGTGTCTTACATTGTAGAAACCAGTTCACGAATCCAATACTTGCTACAGACAGCAATAAGAACAAAGTACGTTAGTGTCCTCTTATGTGGGATTATTTCATCTTTAGGTCAGTGGCAACATTTAAATTTGAAGAATTCAACTGCATCAAACACTTAAATAGGGCAACTGGCTGCCACAGCACCATTTACAATGTTGCTCAAGTTTCAACTTTTCAAGAAAAACTAATTAACATCAAGTTCAAAAAAAGGGAAGTAATATAAGCACGCGAGTTAAAATGGCCAAATGGAATGTGTTCGAAACATCATGACAGAACTGTAGCCCTGTCTTTTTGTACCACAAAGTTTGAGCAAAGGTATACTGCACATAGCATAGTTTTTCCACAGCAGTGGTTGTCATGACAAAACACTCAAAGGGCAGCTATTATCTCTATTTTGTTCCAGGGTGTACAAAAACAGCAGTACATGTGTTAAGTGTGATACAAGATCACAAATCAACAAGACTGGCTGTGGAAATAAATGGTCACTAAAGACTGTTAAGGGAAGTGTGTCACCAATTCAAGCTCAAACCAGCTATCACCACAGAAAATGTGAGAAATTCACAAATATGCTGCAAGCAATACCTGATGTGGAAGTTCTGCACATTTACATTCTTGTACGGTGCAGTCTTTCTCTGGCACCACAGCAGCAATCCCTCCTTGGCAGAGGTCTCTACGTAAAGAAAAAAGTTTTAGCAAGGCAAGGAAAACAATAAGAAAAAATCAGAAGAACTCCATGAGGTAGCCCCAAGACACTTTATAGCACATAAGAATAACAGGCACCTTGAAAGTTCACACCCAGATCAGCACCCTAAAGCAGAGCAAAATTGCTATCTGGAACCATTTGGCTTCCTGTAGATTGCAAACCCGACAGGAAACTTCACATCAAACACCACCTGGTTCTCAATGATTACTTTGAAATATGATTCTTCCAGGAAGCAGAATAAAAGCATCTCTTAACCTGGAATGTGTATGGGTCTGACTGAACAAACAAGTATAATCATCCCATAATAAAGACCACCAGCTCACCAATCTTTGTGCCCAAGTCAATAAACCACTAATTTCTGAATGTATTGGCCAACAGCTACAATCACAGCATTACACATTACTGTCCTCAGTAGATGGTTTTATAAGCACAGCAAAAGCAGTCAATCCAGCATCTTTTTTTCTTAAAAAGATTCTTGACCTCTGCTATACAGATAAATTTCTCCATTCAAAATTCATTCAAAAAAATAGGTGAACAAAAACTACAGCATCTACACTAATACTATCCTTAAACATAGAACACTGAACAGTACAGCACAGTACAGGCCCTTTGGCACAACATTGTGGGCCAGCCTATTATCCGACTAAGATCAATCCACCCTGCATTTTAATAACCTCCATGCGCCTATTCAAGAGTCGCTTAAAAAGTCTCTAAAGTAAACAACCCCACTATCACTGCAGGCAGTGCATACCACACACCCACCACTGTGGCAAACCTACCTCTGACGTCTCCTCTATACCTTCCTCCAATCACCTTAAAATTATGCCTCCTCATGATTGACTATCCACTCTGTCTCTCACCTTGTAAACCTTTAAGTTACTTCCCAACCTTCTTCGCTCCAACAAAAAAAGCCCCTAGCTCCTTCAACATTTCGTCATAAGACCTGCCCTCCACTCCAAGCAGCGTCCTGGTAGATCTCCTCTGCACCCTCTCTAAAGCTTCCACATCTTTCCTATAATGAGGTGACTGAACACAATATTCCAAGTGTGGTCTAACCAGGGTTTGAGAGTTTTAAGGTAACCAAACATGATTAAAACAAACTGCCTCAAAAGGGTGTTTAAAAAAGTCCATTGATCTTTAAAAGTCATGTTATATTGAACCAGATTTGAAGTGACTTCATCTGCTTGGTGAAAGTAATTAGGTCCTTAATTTCTAGTGTTTCAAAATATTTGAATATAAATTTACAGGTCAGTTATCTCAGTTGGCTGGATAGCTGGCTTGCAATGCAGAGTGACATCAAACGACACAGGTTCAGTTTTATGGTAGCTAGTGTATAAAAGATACTGCAATCATGACCTTGCTACTCACCTAAGGCACAAAGACCTTCACGTTAAACTCACTGCTCGTCAGCTGACAACGCGGCCCTACAGTCTTCTGGAACCGTGGCAACTTTGACGAAATAGAAATCTGCTCACTTGGTGGATTTTTTGTAGAGGATGGATATCTTATTTTGCTACCAACAGCTCATGTTAAGCATTTAAATTAGGTATACTGTGCGTAAACTTTCCCCACAGGTTGAGCAAGCATTCAGAAAACTGAGCACAATAAACAGAGGCACACACCAATCATGTATCAACTGCACTACAAGTCTATTACTAACGGTCATAAATACAGCCAGACTTTGAGTTAGGAGAATTCTTTCTGAACAAAAACTACCCTAAAGTTTTAAAATCTGCAGAGTCAAATGAGGCAAAACAATCTTCACCAGCCCCATTGCACTGTAAACAAAAAAATGTCCAGAAGAAGAAGAATGCAAAATAAAACACTAAGCCAGCTCCCCTTTGTGGCATCCTTGCCCAAAGTCATGAAGAAATATGTCACTACTTTCAACTCTCACACTATGCATGGTGTTCAAAACAGCAGAAAGAATTCAGCTCCACAGTCATAATAATCAGGCTAAAAAATTTAGACCCATAGATAAACACTATAGAGTTTCAGGTTTCAGAATTAAAATTTGTCCTTACCCTCAACAGATATGTCTTGAATAGCAAAACGAAGTATGATAGTCCAGATCATACCTAGAGTCATCTTAACGTTCCCGTCCACAATTTCTGAAAATGAAAACAGATCTGACAGTCGTATTGCTTCCCTTGATCAGAAATAAAACCTCAGCTGGAACTGAAAATATTTCCAAATTAGAACAATTGAGTAGATACAAAATATTCTTACACCACTTTAAACTCGCCACTGAAAACAAGCTGCGCAACAGAACTGGGAAACTTCAATCTTCAGAATTTCCATGATGTCATGTTACATCCTTAAAATGTTCCCAATTACTCTAAAACATTGTTCTATGGAGATCACGTACTTGGTCATCAAGTACACATATGGATTTGCATTATTTGGTCATAGATTAAAAAGGCAAAGCAATTGTACCAATAATCCAGAATTTCTAAGTCACATTTCTGAATACTTCAGCAACCAGAGGTTTTCACTGAAAGAAATTGAGAACAGCAGAAAAGAGACACTTTAAATTACTATTACCATGCATAGTAATAATGGATGCATCACAGAGGAGAACTCCTGTACACAACAGTTACGTTTATTACTTAAGAACCTTGTAAATAAAAAAAAGGAAAGCAGACTCTCCAAAAGGAATGAAAAATTCTGGAAGGACTTCAACAGTCTTAAAAAAACACTACAGATTACTATCTCACATTAACAGAATCACATTGATTGGGACAGAAGCAAGTTAAGTTTAAAAAATCTATTAATTGCTATCACATTCAATACACAAGAATGGACCAGACAACTGTAGTCAATTATACCAAAAAAATTTGCATTCTAAGGTTTTACCTCATCAGAAGGGAAATGGAATCATTGGAATTATATCTAAATATAGCCTGGCACATCTGCATTGGATTCTAAGAAAATTGTAGATTCTGGCTTCAATCCAACTTGAAGATATTCCAAAAAGTGGTATTTCACTACAGCTGATGGGTACAATTGCTTTCGGTGAGATCTCTGACTAAGTCCTCACTGTTTATGGCAGTCACTCCAGCAACCTTTTGACATCCGGGGCAGATTTAACTGCAGTGTCTTCACTCGTTTGTAGTACTTTTGCCTTGGAGTTCAAGCTCAGAGTTGTAAACCTCACCACTTGAGTATATTATAAAGCATCAACCTAGATTAGCAAAAGGGGAGCTGCATTGGTGGGACACATCAGGCTGACAAAAAGACGCTTTGTTGACTTTCAGCAAGACTTTATAGCATTATTGACTGGAATTTTCCTTAGTAATTTGGCCAATGTCAATTTCTCAAACAACTTGAGTTACCTTTTTACTTTGTAAACTGGCTGCCCATTTCCCTTTAACGACAAGTAAGTAAAATTCTTAACTGGCGGTGAAGTGCTACCTTGTGGCATTAAGTTTCATGGAAGTAGTTCAAGGTAGTATAGAATAGGAGGCAAATTAGGATCACTGATTTTACATTGGATTTTTGTTTTGCAAGAACCAGAGTCTCATTTCCCCACTGCACCAAATCTCGACAAATTTTATCTCCTCCAGTGTTTATCCAATGCGATTTCCAAAGCTGCAAACAAGCAGTTCATTCCAGATACAAACCTTTGCATAATGTTTCTCATATTACCTATGGTTTTTATTAAATATATTAAAATCACAAGTCTGATTATCATTTCTTCAGCCATGAGAAGTTTAATTATCCAAATCCCATGATTTTAAAACTAAAATCAAATCTTTTACCCTCTCCAGTTTATTCACCTAACTGAATTCCTCTAAGCAGAACTATTCTCGTCATTCTAAAGGCTTCTCATCCTTCAAGGGTGATGCCCAGAACTGGATGCAACAGTTCTACTGGGATTGAATTTTTTTAAAATTTAAACTGGTTTTGCAAAATGTTATAAAAGACGCAAGATTTTCTGTCTGTTGGCAAAGCTGGTAATGAGTGTACAGAAATAAGGATAAGCAGCATTATAGGTCAATGAAGTTTCTAGGACAATCACTTGCTAACTCAGAAGTTGCCAGATGAAAAGCTACATTGACTGCAAGGTGGAAAATTACTGTGCCCAGGTCACAGTGGAAAACTATTACACACTGAGCTCCAGGAGGCTACAGATCTCAACCTGTCTTTTAAATATCTCTGAATTTACCAAGACTCAATTTACAAATTCTCCTACTCCTTCAATGGTCTTCCTTAACTCAGGCTGCTTGAATGTAGGTATGTGTATGGAGAAGCAAAACAATCCATTCACATGGGTTTATTAACAAAACATTTCATTTGATCTTGATTGTATTTTCAAGACATTAAAAGAGAAAATAAAAATCAAACAACATCTTACTCGAGCTCAAGGAGGGAAAAGCAATCTAACAAACTCACCCCATTTCCCCTTAATACATTGGTGGTATTAGGTTTTGCTATTACCGAATAATCTCAGTGGGTATGAATAACACAAGTTACATAGTTGACTTTCATATACAAGATCCAGGGAAATAAACCAGCAATCCTGATTTGGACTGGTCAGGAAGAGGGCAGAACTGGACACATCTATGGTCAGGCAGCTGAATGTCTCCCTCTGAAGTGTTTAAGTTTCCATGAAAACAGCTACTAGTACCTATACATTTCACCATGTAGAACCATTTGCCAATAACTGACTCAGCTTATCCACCAAGGCAGAAATCAGGGGTATTAAGGAACATTCAGTACTTGAATGAATGTAGATCCTGAAACAAACATTCAAGCAACCAGTACTATTCAATCCTATTGGACAATACCCCATGCACCACCTTAAACATTCATTCCTGTCACAGCTGTCTCATGGCTTTAGCATCTATCTACAGAGGTGCACAGTGATATGCCAAAGCTCTCAACAGCATCTTTGAAGTTCATGAACTCCATTACTCATAAGAACGAGGGCAGTCCCCTGACAAACAAGTGTCAACACCCACTCCTAGGCATCATATTAAAAGGGAAGTGCTCAGGAGCTACTTTTGATGTTAGCATTGTTTAAATCAAAAATAAGCGCAGACACTTGGAATCAAAGTCTGCAAATTTGCAAAGTCACACATTACCCTAATATGGAGGTATATTAACATACCTTCACAGTTTCTGTGCCCAAGGCCAGAATTCACTTCAACAGAATTAAGGATGTAGCTACAAAACAGATGGTCAAAGAGGCTGGCTCAACCAGCGATGCACTATCAAATCAAAGCAGGGTAGGGTAGAATGATAATTTAGCATTTTAAACTTAAGCTAATGCAAATGAATTAAGAACCAAAAAGACATCTAATACTTCAATTTTCAAAATCAGCATTCATCAGCAGATTGTCAAGCCCCATTATCTTGGCTGCATGTCCAAATACAGCTAACTAACCAATATAAATATCAAAGGACCATATGTTGCCGAATATATTAATGAATATATCTAACTACAGACAATGTGCTAAAGCATATTTCCATGGATAAACCCAACATAACTTACCCAGGGTAGATGGGATTATGGAATTTGGAACACAAACAGATGGGTCATGAACTTAGAGTGGCCTATTCTGCTCTTAATTCACAACTTTGTATGCACAGTATTTTTTCTTACCTTCTGCCCCAATGGACACTAGTTTTACTCCTTTGGATGCGATGAAATCCAACGCTTTATTGACGTTGTTTATTTTATGCACCCTCATTTTCCCACGCTCCGGTTTAGGTAAGCGCTCTCCTAGACAAAGGAAACATTGTATATTTTGTGTTAATCACTTGGGTGAAGTTACAAAACGATAATTCCAAGGACCTACTTTAGGTTAAGTCCAATGAAATAACAATTATATTAACAAAAAGCTTCAGTTTCAGATACTATAATTTATTTAACGGATTAAGTGTCCAAGCATCTAAGGACTGTAACAAAAACGAATTTTACAAACCACAAGACATGAAGCTAATACCAGAATTCAAAGACAAGACTTTACTGTGGTGGACATTTGACGGATAAAGCTGATTACAAAGACAGCAAAGGCCCAACATTTGAGAATGATATCAGTAGGAGCATTTTTATCCATTCATGTATCCTAAGAAGTGGTGGTAAGTTGGCACTTTGAGTCTGCTCTATATTCAATACAATCATGGCTGCCCATCTAAATAAATCCTCTGTTCACAATTTCTCTTTAGCCCCAACTATATCTAACTCTTCCTTCAAAACTCCAATATTTTGGCTCCAGCCACTGTGGCAGATAATTCCATAGGCTCACCAACCGGACTGAAGAAATGAAAGTTTTTAGAAAATCCCCTCAGCTGTTCTGACTGCAGTGGTGGACAATAAAAATTATATATGTTACTTAAACAAATTTCATACCAAATCTAAAATTCAGTCAATTAATTAGCAGTGACTACTGCTGAATTGAAATGAAACTACAGTACAGTTCCAGCTTAAATTTCTGATCCATGTAGAGTTAACTGATCTCACCGAGGACGGTAATATCTTTACTAATCATTAGACAGCAATGAGTATGCCTACGTAGACAACTGTTTGCAACAGACTTGAGGTTGCCTGATACCACAACCAACTTAAATATAAAAAGGAGGCTCCAAGATGTGACTGGGTTCCATTCTAGAACCCATTTGCAATTCAATTCATACACAAGCTGGAACACAATACAGGAAAGAGAGTAGCCATTCATAAGTACATACAATATTTTGTCTGGCCTTTAAAATTACACTCCAGTATGTGATCGCTTTCACAAGTCAGATGAATGTTCTTAAAAAGCAGGCGGCCCCTTGCTGTCTGAAGTTCAATGATTTGCATTAACAAACAACAGCCACTTGCACAAGGCACAGGAAAACATCCATGGACATGAAGTGAAGCAAAGTCAAAGCACTTCTCCATTGGCAAAGGACAAAAATAATGCCCGCTAACCAATCCTGAGCCAAATAAGAAACCCATATGCTTCAAAAAGTGTTCATGTAACATTTCTGGGAAAGGAATCACAGGAAAATTTACTTCATTCTCTATTGGTCTTACTACTTGCTTTCCTCGCTAAACATTCAATGGCTTCAGGAGTAAAAGAATTGTGATTAACATTATTGTAAAGAGCACAGGACAAATGGAAGTGGTCATTTAGTCCTTCATCCTGCTCTGCCATTTGATAAGATTGCAGCTTATTTGATTCTAATCTCAACTTCACTCTTCAGTCTGCCTCCATAACCTTTGGCTATCGCCAACACTATCCAACTCTGTTTTCAATGCATCATAGTAGTACTACACAAGCGCAATTGTCAACTATCACACTGCTATCCAGAGAACAGGAAGCCTTGACCAATATTTCTCTCAGTAACAGGTTAACAACTGGCCAAGATCAGTTAGCCTAGCATTGACTGGAGCATGCAGCCACCTTCACTAAACCATTCAAATGAGGAGAGAAGTTCACCAAGTCCTTATAAAAAGGCATTTTTTCAAAAATTCTAAGGCAACAGAAATATTTTGAATTGCAGCATAAGTCCAGACATGCCATTTCTGAAGGAGGGTACAGACCCAAAACCCCAGCTTTCCTGCTTGATGTTGCCTGGCCTGTTGTGCTCCTTCAGCTCCACACCGTGGTGTCTCTAACTCCAGCATCTGCAATTCTTGCTATGTCTAATGCTATTCACTAACTAGATTATGGATTTAGGAAAGATGCCTTGAGCATTGATATTAAATCTCTACTGAACAAAATGATGAAATTAAGCAGAGTGTAGAGTGTGAAAGCAATTTAAATATCCCAAATATCTGACAGTTTTGTTTGGCTCTGCAAAGACCTTGACTTCAGGCTCACATTTCCCATACATGGGTGAACTCAATAACAGCTCATTACTTATTGGTTGTTTCTTTTCCTATCTTGATAAAAGAAAGTATGTTTTAAATGCTGCATTATGCATCAACAGCGATCATACCATAACCAAAAGCCAAGTGACCACTGAAGCGAATATGGCATACAGGTCCAAAACGTTTGCACTTCAGCCCTTTGGATGGGAACTTTAAATAGTTGTACAAGATAACAATAGCATCACTATTGGCATTTGAAGATTAGCTTTCATTATCCTATTCAAGTAAAATATAAACCAGAAAAAGAAAACACTTGCATTCTTTGCAAAAGCAGCTACTGGGTCTAATACCATAAACATGACATTGCAAGCAGCCTGGGCATGGGTTCATTCTAAACTACACACCAAATCAACTCTCAGAATAAAGCCAGTCTCAGTTTTTAAGTTGGTCATGGGGTAGTCAATTAAAAAATTCAACGCAAAAAGAAAAATTGTGGTCATCTGAACATGGTAGGAGAGCTTTCTTTATCGGCGGATAAAGACTCGTGTTGGGGTGGAACAGGTCTTTTTTTAAAAAGCCGCCTGCGTTCAGAGCTTGCTCACTCACCTGAAATCACCTCCAGTAGTAGCATAAGTTTAAGTCCATCTCTGAAATCTTCTTCAATTACTTCAATCTGTGTCCCTGCCTTACGTAAGTGAGAGTTGCACCATGCAGTAAATGTCTGTTTTAAAAAAAAATTCAGGCTAAGAAATTGATGGAGAATGACAAAATGGCATACATTAAATAAATACATTTTTTAAAAAAATCAGCCAAGACAACAAACAAACATTGAGGAAAGTGTGGGAACTAAAGGGTCAAATGAACTTTAAGGTAACAGCATAGGAGAAATGAATGGGACCAAAACTAACCAAATCAATTGGGTCAGAATATGGCTTGGAGAGAGTTGGTGAATAATACTTGGGGAAGGCTTAATTGTCGTACATTTCTTCATAAAGTGAAGCATTACAAGCCTAAATCTTAAAGGTGGCACCTGTAACCAAGTGCTTGATTGAAACCCCAATTTGCAAAAAAAAAAAACACCATACAATTCATAGCAATCCCTACACGCTACAACGTTTAAGAGATATCACAGAGACAATGAGATAGCAGAACTGTAGATGCTAGAGTCAGAGATAACTGAGTATGGAACTGGAGGAATACAGCAGGCCAGACAGCATCAGAGGACAGCAATTGCCATTTTGGGTCAAAGAGCTCGAACATTTCAGCAACTTTATGAACACCTTTCACACCAACCTCAAATCCACCTCCAATAGCTCTCCATCTCCAGTGACTCCGTCAAAACTGACATCTATTTCAAGCCCAACACACTCAGCTACTTGGACGACAACTCCTCTCACCGACCTTCCTGCATCAAAAAAAGCCCTACATCCAATTCCTCTGCTGCGCCTGCTTCCAAGACAGGGCATACCACACCCCAATGTCCTCCTATTTCAAGGACCGTAACTTCACAAATGCCCTCAGCCACATCTCTTGCATTTCCTGCACGTCTGCCCTCACATCCACCCCAAACAACAATATAGAACGTCCCCCCTTGTCCTCGTACATCGCCCCACCAACCTCCGCATCCAGCGTATCATTCTCAGCCAACTACCATACAACCCCACAATTAAAGAGAGCTATTTCCCTAAATGCCTTTCGTTAGGAGAGCACTTTCCGAGACTCCCTCGTCCAATCCCCACTAATCCCATCACGCTGGCACCTTCCCCTGCAACACCTATCCCTATACCTCCCTACTCACCTCCATTCAAAGCCCAAAACAAACCTTTCATATCAGACAGGGGTTCACCCGCACATCCTCCAAATCAGTCCACTGTATCCGCTGCTCCCAATGTGGTCTCACTGATGTAGAGGAGGCCAAGTATAGATTCAGACTGTTTCATTGAGCATTTGTGCTCTGTACGTGACAAGTGACAGTACCTGCTGGTCACCAACCATTTTATCTCTTTCTCCCTCCCACTCCCTGGGTGACAAGTCCATCCTGGGCCTCCTACTGTGCCACTGACACCACATGCAGACCAGAGAAGCAACACCTCATTCTGTTTTGGGAGCGTACAGCCCAATGGCCTAAACACTGAATCCAGCAGTTTTAAAAACCGCCCACCCCCAGCCTCATGCCTTGCTGAAGCTTCCCCCTCATCTCCGCCTCCTTGACCATCTTCTCTCCCACCTATCCTCCCCTCCCCCTCGATTAATCCCCACCACTCCCTACCTGCGTTCACGTATCACCAGCCTACCGTCCCAGCCGCCCTCCCCGTAAATTTCTGAAGGGACCTGACCCAAAATGTCAGCTTTTCTGCTCCTCTGATGCTATCTGGCCTGCTGTGTTCCTCCAGCTCAGTACTGTCATCTTTATAAAGATGACAGATATGTTAGCCTTGATTTTGGATCATTCCTTAGATTCTAGAGCAGAGCCATAAGGTTGAAAATATAACTCCACTATTCAAGCAAACAAGGAGCAGCCACCAGCATCTCAGTAGCAGGAAGAATACTAGAATTTATAGAAACCTGCTGATCCATACTTAACTACGGCTCTCAAATTTGAGAGAAGGAATGCAGCTGGACAATGTAATTAAGTTAAGAGAAGGTGGAACAAGAAAACATTCGAATCAGATTCATTAGAACTATACAATACGAGGCCATTTAAGCCATCATACCTATAATGGATCCCAAAAGAGCTACCCAGTTCGTTCCATTCTGCAGCCCTATTGCCACAGCTCTCCAACTCACTATCAAATTTCCAACTCTCTTTTGAAGTTTCCTATGGAATCTGCCTCCACCACACTCCCAGGCAGCAGATTGCGAATTCTATCAACTGAGTAAAGACATTTCTTTTCATCTCATTTTTGGGTCTCTTGCTGCCAATCTTGAAATTGCGAACCCTTGATTCTCAAATACAAGAAAATAACGGATTTGATAAATATACCACGTTATATAACAAAAGGTAGGATTTATTGTGGCACAGATTGAGCACCAGTTAATCAAACTGGAAACAAGAACAAACAGGTCATTTTCAAAGCTGATTTCAGTAACTACTGGCGCATCACAAGCATCATTGTGCGCATCTTGTTTAAAATTTTGATAACTTGAATGAAAAGACAGTGCAAAACATCTTGTTCAACAAATTTTAGGTAAACAAGTCAGTATGGAGTGATGATACAAACAGGCAAATAATGGGATACAGGCAGCTTGAGTGGTACAGTTATATTAGAATGGATGTAGAATCTGTGGAGGGCCATAATCTACTGTGAAAGGAAAATCAGACAGTTAGGACTTTTACATTCAGAAAGATTGGAAAATTATGACATTCGAAGGGTTAGTGGCTTGTATAAGAATTTGTTAACATGCAAATACAGTGAACAATTAGGAAGGCAAGTGGCATGATAAAACTAGGAGATTTGAGACAAACTAGCATCCAAATGCAACACCTGGCACTTATCTTTAAAAATAAAATGTTAGGGTCTAGGCTATCATAAGATATTGGGATTTTTTTTTGGGGGGGGGGGGGAAGAAGAGAGAAAGAGGGAGAATGGGGTGGGGGGGGGGGGGGGGGGGGAAGAAGAGGAGGAGAGTGGAGAGTCCTAAAATAGATTCCCAAAAAGTAATTTGGGAAAGGTCTCATGTCTGTATACTGCCAACACCTTTGTGTTTCAAAGCAGTTTATAGTTATTCATTCAACATTAAAAACACAACATCAGCATGCACACCTCAGGAGACTGCCAGTCTGCTGTTTGCACATCCTCATGTCTGCATGGGGTGTCTGGGTATCCTCCCAGTCTAAAAATGTGGGGGTGAGGTGGATGTGCCATGCTAAAAATAGTTGCATGCGTGCTGGGCGTATGGGTCTGGGTAGGATGCTCTTCAGAGGGTTAGTGTAGACATGGGCTGAATGGCCTCTAAATCGGCCACGCAGGGAATCTATGACTCAAAGCAGAACCCTCCTGCCTCTCTTCAAATAATACTGGAATATTTCGCATCTACCCAAGAACAAATCTGCAAGTCAGTATTTCCAATTTAAATGTGGCATCTCCAGCCTGAAGTAAATGAGTACTTCAGTATCAGGTGAGGATTCTGTGCTCTCTCCAGAAGGAACTTGAATTACATCCATTTGACTCAGTGATGAGTGGTGTGCTTATACTCTAGGTCAAAAGGGAAAACTAAATAAGACAACATCGTAATGAGACTTTATAAAGCTCTAGTTAGGCCCCATTTAGAATACCGTGTCCAATTTTGGGCCCCACACCTCAGGAAGGACATACTGGCTCTGGAGCCAGTGTCCAGCAGAGATTCACAAGGATGATGCCTGGAATGGTAGGTTTAATATATGATGAATGGCTAAGGATCCTGGGACTGTACTCATTAGAGTTTAGTAGGTTGAGGGGAGATCTAATAGAAACTTACAAGAAAGTGAATGGCTTAGAAAGGGTGGATGCTGGGAAGTTGTTTCCGTTAGGCGTGGAGACTAGGACCCGTGGACAAAGACTAAAATTAGAGGGGGTAAATTTAAAACGGAAATGAGGAGACATTTCTTCTGCCAGAGTGTGGTGGGCTTGTGGAATTCATTGCCATGGAGTGCAGTGGAGGCCGGGACGTTAGGTGCCTTCAAGGCAGAGATCAATAAATTCTTAATCTCACAAGGAATCAAGGGCTACGGGGAGAGTGCAGGGAAGTGGAGTTGAAATACCTATCAGCCATGATTTAAATGGTAGAGTGGACTCGATGGGCCGAATGGGCTTCCTTTCACTCCTGTGTCCTACGGTCTTATAACGGAACTTTAGTTTTTGGCTTCTCAGCAATGCATTGGACCTTATTTTGATCCAAACCCCACAGCGTTCAGATGAGAATAACAGGCCCTTTTATCAGATTTCTCACAATTAAATGTTTTGCCAAGACACTTCAGGGTAGCAATACAACTTAGCAATGCAAGAGTAAAGTCAGGTATCAGTCTGACCTAATGAGAATGACCAATTTCCTCCCCCTCAGAGGTTAAGAATTTATGCTTTTACAATAATCCACTAACTTTGGTAAATTTTTCCAAATGAGATCTATTTCAGAATTTGCTACGGCACTATTAGAAACCTATGTCCCGTAAAACTGCAATGTGACGTAATCCGTCATCTTTAGAAGAAAATGGATGGAAACAGCTTTGTTTCAGCACTCAAAATATTCAACTGATCTTGGAGGTCCAAAAAAGTCTTTGCAAATGTAACAGTATCAATGCACATGGGATTTTCACAGAACATACAGGACAGAAACAAAGATAATGGGAACTGCAGATGCTGGAGCATCCGAGATAAAGTGTGGAGCTGGATGAACGCAGCAGGCCAAGCAGTATCTTCTGAGCACAAAAGCTGACATTTCAGGCCTAGACCCCGGGTTGAGGCTCGTAACGGCAGCTTTTGTGCTCTTCAGATGCTGCTTGGCCTGTGTTCATCCAGCTCCACACTTTATTATCTAGGACAGAAACAAGTCAATTGCCCCAGGCAAATATGCTATTATCCTTCTTTACAAACATAACCTTGTTCTATCTCACGTGCTCGTCACCTTGCCCTAAGCTATTCCTTATGGCAGTGTCTCTCTTATCCCAAACACCTGTGACCCCCTCCCAATCTTTTTGCCCATAAGCAACACCCAGCCTACTCATTCCCTAGCAGTAAAACTGCAGGGATATACTTACGTACTTATACCCTCTCCAGCATCTCCATAGCTTAAGGAGTTGTTACAAAATTCTGGAGAAATTTCCCATCTCAACAGCCTTTAAGTCACTGGAAATCAACGGTCAAGTGGCAGAGTCCATCAATACAACCAAAAGACATTTAATTAAGGGTCTGCAGACTTGTGTAACTGTCCATATTATGGTTTAAAAAATAAATTTGTTTAACTTTAAATTCTATAGCCAAGATTAATCATTGTTAGCTAGAATCTACAAGGACAGTTAGGGTTTTCATTTACTACAATAGCATTGGATGCATTCTAACTGCAAGTCAACAGATAACAATTAAAAAGTTGTCAATTAACTGCTAAACAACAATATACAGCAAACTTGGTTTTAACCAACACCCTAGAGAAACTGAAAAAAAAAGTAATTATATACTGGAAATACTGAAAACTGACTGTATTATCACAATGATATTAGTCAGTTTAGGACACAAGTGAGAAAGCTCTCTGCAAGCTTTAAGACAAAACTGCATTAAAAAGTGATTTAAGCTGTAATTGAAGTACGATAGTATTATGTAAAAACAGTAATAGAAACATTATGTGGACCTCCTGATTTACCAGAAAATTTGATCAACCAATACACACCTGGTCCCACAGGAGCTGGTTAATAAGTCTGCTGCACTATTCTGATGAGAACCAATTATCTGCGTTAGTTTCTCAAAACAGTTAAGAATTCCAAAACTGAGGGGAAAAAAAACTTACGAAAACCATTCATTGATTTGCATTACAACTGGAGTAAAATATTTCAATTGACAAAGCAAATCCATTAGCACATTGCAGAGAATGCTTTGAAGCATCACAGGAATCAACATCAGCTGTTTTTTATCCCATCCACAGGTTTTGCTAGATCTGAGTTTTTCAGCAATTTGTTTCGTTTGCTTCAGATCTCTAGTACACAGTTTTGTCCAATTGTGAGTAGTTCCAACTATTTATTAACTGGAGATATTTAGATCTCCAGGTCACACAGCTCTTACTGTCAAATGCCCCACCCCAATATTATGGATCAGTGCATTTGGAGAGGCGACAGCAAGGACCAGGCGCTGCCAGGAAGGTAAGTTTCCCGCTTAAAGGGCTTACTTCGAGCATCAGCAGCCTTCATTTTACAGACAGCGGAGGGAGAGGTGACAGCGAGGGCCAGGAATATATTTGGGCAGCAGCTGAACCAGAGACACTACACGTGTAGTGTCTCCCACCCATCCTCCTTCCCTAACCAAAAAAAAGGGACTCTGGTGTGTTGGTACAGTAACGATTTTCTATTTTTTCTATTTCATCTGTATCATGTAATTGGTGAAAAATTTACTTTTTTATTTATCTATTAATTGGCTATTTGAAAAAGACCATGGCAGAGAAGTATTAGAAAATATTTAACTCAGATTTATATACAGTAATAAAAGTAATTAACGAAGTAGAGATGGCTGGGCAGGTGATGTGCTGTAGCTGTATAATCTGGGAGCTGGCTGATCTCATTGTGAATGGCAGCGACCACATCTGCAGCAAGTGTTGGTCACTGGAAGAACTCCAGCTCAGAGTTGGCGATATGGAATCAAAGCTTCAAACACTTCTGGGACGGGCAAGCGTTACCTGGACGCTTTGTTTTAGGAGGCAGTCACACCTGGTAAATTAAAGTAATTCAAATTCAGTTAGTGATCAGGGACAACACTGACTGCAAGTGAGGCAGGTAGGCGTTCCTGAGTCCAGGAGCCTCAGCTTTTGACCTTATCCAAGATACTTGCTCCCTATGGGGATGAGGAAAAGGGCTGCGCAGAGGATGAGCCAGCTCACCACAGCACCATGGTGCAGAAGAAGACAAGCAAAAGGACAAGTGCTGGTTATAGGGGATTCTATAGTTGTTGGGTTGGGGGGGGGGGGGGGGGGGGGGGGTGTTGGTAGTAAAGACAGTATCCTTTGCAAACTGGATCGGGACTACCACATGGTGCGTTGCCTGCCCGGTGCAGGGCATCTGACTCGCTTGAAAAGGATACTGGAACAGGAGGGGAAGGAGGATCCAGTTGTGGTCTACCTTGAGACCAACATATACGCATGGCTTGGATGGAGGATTTGCTTGGGGATTATCAAGCACTCAATGAAATTAAGGAACAGGTCTTAAAAAGGGTCAATCTCTATCACTGCCCAAGCCACATGCAAATTAGCTTAGATAAGAAAATTAGGGAAGTAAACACATGGCTCAGTAAGTGGTGTGGGAAAGAGCCGTTCCATTTCATGGGGCATTGGCATCAGTTTTGGGATGGGGGGGTGGAATCTGTACCAGTGGGACAGTCTCCACCTGAACCATCTGGAGCCAATGTTTGAGAGAAAGGGATAAATAAGGTGGTCATTAGGATTTTAAACCAGTGACTTGAGGCGGGGGGTGGGCGGGGGGGGGGGGGGGGGGGGGGGGGGAGAAGGAGAGGGAAAAATGACGGGGAGTATGATGGTAAATTAAGAAAAAGGTAAGCAACAGGTCAGCATGTGTGCAGGAGGGTTTAAGTTCAAGGCAGGCTATGAAAGAAACAAAAAGGAAGGATACCTCAGGAGATATTATTAGAGACGTTGGAAATTATGAGGGTAAGAAAGCCAGCATAAAGGCACTTTACATGAATGCTCACAGCATTCGTAACAAGGTTGATGAGTTAATGGCACAAATCATCGTGAATGAATATGATTTGGTAGCCATTACAGACACAAGGTAACAGGATGGTCACGACTGGGAGTTAAATATCCAGGGGTACCAGACTATTTGGAAGGACAGACAGAAAGATAAGGGAGGTGGTGTAGCTCTGATATTCAAGGACAACAGCAGGGCGGTGCTAAAAGAGATGATATAGGTTCTATGGAAAATGAGGTTGAATCCATTCGGACGTAAATTAGAAATCCTAAGAGGAAAAAAAGTCACTGATAGGCGTAGTCCATAGACCAAATAATATTACATTGGGCTAGGCAGTGAACAAAAAAAAAAAAGAAACTAACGCCTGTAAAAAAAAAAGGGTACGGCAATTATCATGGGAGATTTTAATCTTCATGTAATTGGTTGAACCAGCTGGTCAGGACAGCCTTGAGAAGGAGTTCATTGAGTGTAACCATGACAGTTTTCTTGAACAGTATGTAATGGAACCAACAAGGGATAAAGCTATCCTAGATCTGGTTCTGTGTAATGAGACAGGAATAATTAGTGACCTCATAGTTAGAAATCCTCTTGGAAGAAGGAGTGATCACAGCATGGTCGAATTTAGAACACAGATGGAGAGTGTGAAGATAAAATCTAACACCAGGGTCCTGTACTTGAACAAGGGGGATTACAATAGAATGAGGGAGGACTTGGCTAAGGTAGACTGGAACCAAAGATTTTATATGGTGGGTCAATTGACAAGCAGTGGAGGACTTTCAAAGAAATTTTTCAAAGTGCTCAGCAAAAGTACATTCCAGGTGAAAAGGAAGGACTGCAAGAAAGGCGCTAATCTGCCACGTGTGTCTAAAGAAATAAGGGAGGCTATCAAATTGGAAGAGAAGGCATACAAAGTGGCCAAAAACAGCATGAAAGAGAAGATTGTTGACTTTTAAAGTGTTCCCAGAAAGTCACAAAAGAGCTATAAAGAAAAGCAAGATAGAACAGGAGGAAGAAAACTAGCCCAGAATATAAAGACAGATAGCAAAAGTTTCTAAGTATATAAAACGAAAGTGGCTAAAAGTAAATGTTGACCCTTGAGGATGAGATGGGGAACTTAATTATGGGATATGATGAAATGGCTAAGGCATTGAACAGGTATTTTGTATCAGTCTTCAGTGGAGGACACTAATAATATGCCAGTAATTGACAGAGACGACAGTAGGCGAGGACCTGGAAACAATCAATATTGCACAAGTAGTAGTGTTGGGCAAACTAATGGTGCGAAGGACTGATAAGTCTCCTAGCCCTAATGGAATGCATCCTAGGATACTAAGCAAAATGGCAGGAGAAATAGCAGGTGCATTGGCAATAATTTTCCTAAATTCGCTGGACTTTGGGGCAGTCCCAGCTGATTAGAAAACAGCAAATGTGACACCACTGCTTTTTCTAAAAAAAGGGAGGTAGACGAAAGATGACGAATTACAGACCTGTTAACTTAACCTCTGTAGTGGGGAAGATGCTGGAGTCTATTGTCAAGGAAGAAATAATAAAGCATCTTGATAGAAATTGTTCCGTTGGGCAGTCGCAGCATAGGTTCATGAAGGGCAGGTCATGCCTGACGAATCTTTTGGAATTCTATGAAGGCATTACAAGCAAGGTGGACAACGGGGACCCAGTGAATACGGTGTCCCTAGATTTCCAAAAGGCCTTAGACAAGGTGCCACATAAGAGGCTGCTGCATAAGATAAGGATGCATCGCTTTAGGAGCAAAGTATTAGCATGGATAGAGGATTGGTTGGCTAACAGGAAGCAAAGAGTGGAGATAAATAAGTGCTATTCTGGCTGGCAATCGGTGACTAGTGGTATGCCTCAGGGATCAGTACTGGGGGCGCAATTAGTTACAATTTATATAGATGGTTTGGAGTTGGGGACCACGTGCAAGATGTCAAAGTTAGCAGATGACACGAAGTGAGTGGCACAGCAAAGTGTGCAGAGGACCACAGATACATTCATTCAGAGAGTGGGCAAAGGTCTGGCAGATGGAATACAATGTAAATAAATGTGAAGTCATACATTTTGGTAAGAGTAATAGTAAAAGGGACTATTACTTGAATGGTTAAAAAAACTTGCAGCGTGCTGCTATACAGAGAGGCCTATGTGCCCTTGTGCATGAATCACAGAAGGTTGGTCTGCAGGTACAACATGCAATTAGGAAGGCAAATGGAATTTTGTCCTTCATTGCTAAAGGAATTGAGTTTAAAAGCAGAGAGGTTATGTTGTAGCTGTACAAGGTGCTGGTGAGGCCACGCCTGGAGTACTGTGCGCTGTTTTGGTCTCCTTATTGGAGAAAGGATGGGCTGGCAGGAGGGGGTGTAGACTGGGATTATATTCTTTGGAATTCAGAAGATTGAGGGGAGATCTTATAGAAACATAAGATTGTGAAGGAAACAGATAAGATAGAAGTAGAGAGGATGTTTCCACTGGCAGGTGAAGCTAGGACAAGAGGACATAGCCTCAAGATTAGAGGGAGCAGATTTAGGACTGAATTGAGAAGGAACATCTTCACTCAGAGGGTTGTTAATCTGTGGAATTCCTTGCCCAATGAGTAAGTTGACGCTACTTCAGTAAACATTTTTAAAACTAAAGTAGTTTTTTGTGAACAATAAAGGAATTAAGGGATATAGTGAGAGCGTGGATAAGTGGTTCTGAGTCCATGAAAAGATCAGCTATGATCTTATTGAATGGCAGAGCAGAGTCGAAGGGTCGGACGGCCTACTCCTGTTCCTAGTTCTTATTGAGTTGAGAAGATTTGTAGCTCAGGTTGAGGTTCTGGATGGGAGTTTGCTCGCTGAGCTGCAAGGTTAGTTTTCAGACATTTCGTCACCATTCTCGGTAACATCAGTGAGCCGACGAAGCGCTGGTGTTATGTCCCGCTTTCTATTTATCTGGTTAGGTTTCCTTGGGTTGGTGATGTCATTTCCTGCATCACCAACGCAAGAAATGACACCACCAACCCAAGGAAACCTAACCAGATAAATAGAAAGCGGGACATAACACCAACGCTTCGGAGGCTCACTGATGATGTTACCTAGAATGGTGACAAAACGTCTGAAAACTAACCTTCCAGCTCAGCGAGCAAACTCACATCCTAGTTCTTATGTTCTTATTTTCCACTACTCATTCTGAAAAATCTCAACCAAACACATTGAACAAGCTGGTATGTTGTCAACATGGCTTCACTGTTGACTCAACAGTTGCTACGTTGCTAGCAAAAAAATGGAAGTTCTCTATGCTAATTTTGATTTGCAATTACAGTAATTCTGCCAAGCTGACAAAATATTCAAAAAGCTATCCTAAACCCTGTTAAAGTGTACCAACTTTTTAGACAATAAGCATTTATTTTCAATAAAAGCAATGAGAACTAGATATGTATTCCAGTATGAAGTTGAGGAAACCAAAGACGTGGTTAAAATTGCAAGTTTTCTGGTAGCTTTGAAGGGTGATAGGTGGTAGTAAAGTAGAGGAGATCTGAGATGGACATGCTCAAGAGCTAACCTCTCTACAAATAAAGAAAAAAAGCAATACATTGGGTAAGGAATGCAATACAAATCAAAACTGCAAACAAAAAGGTTACACTAACACTAGCCTAAATGGAGGCTGCCAAAGCACAAGAATTAAGGATAAAGATTATGAATTCAAGGCATTTGGAAGCTAAGAGCTGTAAGAACTCAAAATGATTGGGACAGTTTGTGGCACAAAGACAGCTTTTTAAAATACAGACTAATTACAAATCAACACTGAAAAGAAATAATGGTGCCCAACAGGTTTGCCTGTAGTTTTTAATACTTGCATAAACTTTGTTAGTCAAGTCCTGGGAAAACATCAAGTTGAAAAGCTCAGAAATAACCTGAACAGTTTAAATAAAAAAGTGACAAAAAAGTTTGCTCAGGAAGCCAACAGCCAGAAATGATGTTCTTAAAGAACTTATTAATTTAAATTTAACAATGTTAAGTCACACAGTTGAGTCAAAAAATTGTCTAACACCGCTGAAAACATGGTGTTAGGTCATGAGAAAACAGCATTTGAAATGAGGCTGTATGGCAAGTTAATAATTTAGGATGCAACTGTTAGGCCATCAGGATTCCAATGGATACCCACAAACCAGGAATACCAATTTGGATCCAATTCGTTGTTCTCAATCAAAGCAGAATTAGGAATACTGCATAGTACTTGATCTCAAGAAGGAGGCCCAGCCCAAATAATTCCTCCTGATAAACATCCAGCAACCATTTTGCTGAAAAAGTGCAAACATGAACAGTGGAGAGCATACTTAGTCATCTATAACAGCTTCACTAGTTCAGAGTACTTCATTTACTGCCAAAGTTATGAGTAAATAATAAGGATGTAAATATAAGGATGAAGGGCCTAGGCCTGAAATGTCAGCTTTTGTGCTCCTGAGATGGTGCTTGGCCTGCTGTGTTCATCCAGCTTCACACTATTATCTTGGATTCTCCAGCATCTGCAGTTCCCATTATCACAGTAAATATTTAGGTTGATATTGCAAATTTTAACAAGCTCAAAAGAACTATTAGCAGGTGTTAAATAACCACTATTCTACCAACTCCCACAGCTACCTGGACACCACCTCTCACCCACCCTCCTGCAAGAATGTGATCTCCCTCCAAGTACTCCACCTCCACTGCATCTCCTCCAAAGATGGAGTGTTCCACTCCCCAACATTCCAAATGGCCTATTTCAAGGAACACAACTTCCAGTGCTCAAAAGTGCCCTCAACCGCATCTCTTGCATTTCCTACACTTCTGCCCTCAAACCCCCTCCCTGTAGACACAAATAAAGGAAGAATCCCCTTGTCCTCACACATCATCCCACCAACCTCCAAATTCAGCGCATCAACCTAGTCACTTTCACCACCTACAATCCGACTCCACAACCAAAGAGATACCTCCTCCCCACCCCTAACTGCCTTTTGTAGGCATCCTCACCCCCTCCACATTCCCCACTAAACCTGGCACTTTTAACTCTGCAACCACACAAAGTGCTACACTTGCCTCTACACCTCCATTCAAGGCCCAAAGCAAACCTTTCATATCAGACACTTTCACCTGTATATCCACCAACTTGATCTACTGTATCCACAGCTCCTGATGTGGTCTCCTCTACAAATCAGCAAGACCAAGCGTAGACTCAAACCATTTCGTAGAGCATCTGTGCTCTATATCTTGACAAACCACACTACCTTCCGGTCACCAACGTTTTCTCACCCTCCCACTCCTTTGGTGACACGTCAGTCCTGGCCCTCTCGAAGTGCCGTGATGACACATGCAAACTGGAGGAGTAACACCTCATTCCACCTTGGGAGGCTACAGCCCAATAGCCTAAACATGGAATTCACTAGTTTTAAAATCTCCATACCCCCTGGCCTTGTCTATGTCCTACCCTCCCTCTCAACCCCATCTCCTTGACCAACAACCCGTCCAGCATCTCTCCCACCTATCCACCCCACACATCCCACTGACCAATCCCCACCACTCCTGACCTGCTTTCACCTACCCCCATCCCACCCACTTTCCCCAGCCCCACTCCTCCTGTATTACAGCTCCCTTCCCACTCCCCATTTCTGAGGAACGATCCTTTACTGAAACATCAACTTTCCTTTTGCTGCCTGGCCTACAGTGTTCCTCCAGTCCCACATTATATTCAGTGTACCCAGACTACCCTTACTAGTTCTGTGGGCCATACTCAAAAATAGTCTCTATGCAGTTGCATTCTTAGACAATGGAATGCTGCAGTTATTTCCCACCTCCCCCCGACAAAATCTGTGTACATATAGGCCACACTACACACAGCAAACAAGAGATTGCTTTTAAACAGAAAACAGGAACAAATTCAAGTCATTACAACAAATTTATAACCTGGAGCACTATTTGCTCATTTCATCTAGCTTTCTGTTAGGCTACTCAGCTTCCACTCAGTCATAGCATGCTATGATGCTGATTTCATAGAATTCATTCATTCATAGGACTGCATCCAGCCAGTCTGCATGTTCTTACATACACTCACTATCTTGAAGTGCAGTGATAGGATCCACAAGTTACGATGCAAGAAGCAATGTTCACTACAAATTCCTTCAGACATTAATGGGTAGCAAACTTTCCCTTTGTGAACCAAAATTTCTACACTGGACCAGAGACTGCCATCTACATTAAGTGATTTTTCAGTGCCTGTCAGTTGTGAAGATTTCAGATGTCTATACATTAAGATTGAGAGGTCTCTCTTTCTGTTCAAATGTTCTTATCAACAAAGTGTGTGCTTTCAATGGAGACTATTTCCACAGACCTAACAATTAGTTGCAATTTGCTCCACTACTAAATCACTTTCTTCCATTGTTACTCGAATCATTGTTTCTGATACCAATTTATGGTTACTGCAACGCTCGTCATCCCAGATCTTCCTTCTGCAGCTCTTCAAATATAACCTGTGTGCAAAGATCATAAACTTGTCAGTAGCTTTTTCCCTTCAAATCTAGCTATTGAGGATACTTTTGACTCATTGCTGTCACTGGGATGACTGCGACCAATTTCAGAAACACTAGCTACCTCTAGTAGAATTTCAAAACTTTTGCTAGTGCTATTCGGGTGGATTTAAACTAGCTCGGCAGGGGGATGGGAAACTGTGGTGTAGTTCCAATACACAGGAGGATGACAGTAGGGAGGACATGGACAGGATCTCACTGTCACAGCAGTGTGCTGGCAGACAGCAAGCTGGTTTGAAGTGTGCCTACTTCAAATGCCAGGAGTATCCAGAATAGGGTAGGGGAGTTTGCAGCATGGATAGGTACCTGGGACTTCGATGTTGTGGCCATTTCAGAGCCATGGATAGAGCAAGGTCAGGAATGGATGTTGCAGGTTCCAGGGTTAGATCTTTCATTAAGATCGTGGAAGGTGGTAAGAGGGGGAGGTGTGGCTTTGTTAGTCAAGGACAGTATAACAATGGCTGAAAGAACTTTTGATGAGAACTCGTCTACTGGGGTGGTATGGGCTGAGGTCAGAAACAGGAGAGGAGAGGTAACACTGCTGGGAGATTTTTTTTTAAAAATCTAGGTCTCCGCAAAGTTCCAGGGATGTGGAAAGGACTGGCAAAATGACTCTGGGCAGGAATGAAAGGAACAGGGTGGTCATTATGGGAGACTTTAACTTCCCTAACATTGACGGGAAATGCTATAGCTGTAGTACGTCAGATGGATCAGTTTTTGTCCAATGTGTGCAGGAGAGTTTCCTGACAGTATGTCGAAGGGCCAAGAGGGGAGGCCACACTGGATCTGTTATTTGGTAATGAACCACGCCAGGGGTGGGTGGGGGGCACGCAATTATAATGCGATTAGGCAAGACTTACGAGGCATACAATGGGGCAGCAAAATGCAGGGGATGGGGACAATTGAAAATGTGGAGCCGGTTTAAAAGGAACAGATATTGCACGTCCTTGATAGGTATGTCCCTGTCAGGCAGGCAGGAAGTGATAGGCATGGGAACTGTGGTTTACTAAAGAAATTGTGTCTCTTGTTAAGCGGAAGACGGCTTATGTGGTGATGAGACAAGATAGTTCAGACGAGGCGATGGAGAGTTACAGATTAGCTAGGAAGGATTTAAAGAGAGTTAAGAGCAAGGAGGGGACATGAGCAGACATTAGCAGGTAGAATAAAGGAGAACCCTCAAGCTTTCTATAGGTGTGTGAGGAATAAGAGGATGACTAGGGTAGGATTAGGGCCAAAGACAGAAGTGGGAAGTTGTGTGTGGACCCTGTGGAGATCAGAGAGGTGCTAAACAACTATTTCTCACCTCAGGAAAAGGAGAATATTATAGAGAAGGCAGAGTTATGGGCTACTAGAATTGAGAGGATTGAGGTTAGTAAGGAGGTGGTGTTATCAATTCTAGAAGGTGTGAAGGTAGATAAATCCCCTGGGTCGGATGAGATTTTTCCGAGGATTCTCTGGGAAGCTCGGGAGGTGGTGGCAGAGCCTTTGGCCTTGTGCGGAGTCCTCATTGTCTACAGGTTTAGTACCAGAGGACTGGAGAACTGCAAATGTTGTGCCCTTGTTCAAGAAGGGCAGTAGAGATGACCCAGGTAATTATAGACCAGTGAGCCTTACGTCTGTTGTAGGAAAAGTTTAAAGGATAAGAGATAGGATTTGTAATCCTCTAGCAAGCAACAATTTGATTGGTGATAGTCAACATGGATTCATCAAGGGCAGGTCATGTCTCACAAACCTCAGTTTTTTGAGGAGATCAAGCATGTGGATGAGGGTAGGGCAGTTGACGTGGTGTATATGGACTTCAGTAAAGCCTTTGATAAGGTTCCACATGGTAGGCTATTGGAGAAAATACAGAGGCATGGGATTGAGGGAGATTTAGCAGTTTGGATTAGAAACTGGCTTTCTGTAAGAAGGCAACGAGTGGTGGTTGATGGAAAATATTCAGCCTGGAGTTCAGTTACTGGACTCCAGGATCTGTTTTGGGACCACTGTTGTTTGTCATTTTTATAAGTGACTTGGACGCAGGCATAGGTGGATGGGTTAGTAAGTTTGCAGATGACACTAAAGTCGGTGGAGAGGTGGACAGTGTGGAAGAATGCTGCAGGGAGACTTGGACATACTGCAGAATTGGACTGAAAGGTGGCAAATGGAGTTCAATGCGGATAAATGAGGTGATTCACTTTAGGAGGAATAATAGGAAGGTAGAATACTGGGTCAATGGAAAGATTCTTGGTAGTGTGGATGTGCAGAGGGATCTTGGTGTCCACGTACATAGATTCCCTGAAAGATGCCACCCAGGTTGATCTGCTGTTAGGGCAGATTACGGCATGTTAGGTTTTATGGGTAGAGGGATTGAGTTCCGGAGCCGTGCTGTCATGCTGCAACTGTACAAAACGCTAGTGCGGCCTCACTTGGAATACTGCATGCAGTTCTGGTCGTCCCATTACAGGATGGATGTGGAAGCATTGGAAAAAGGTGTAGAGGAGATTTACCAGGATGTTGGCTGGTCTGGAGCGAAGGCCTTAAGGCTGAAGGACTTGGGTTTGTTCTCATCGGAGAGAAGGCGGCTAAGAGGGGGATTTAAAAGAGACATACAAGATGATCAGAGGATTAAATAGGGTGGACAGGGAGAGTCTTTTTCCGAGGATGATGACGTCAGCTTGTACGAGGGGACACAGCTACAAATTGAGGGGTGATAGATTTAGGACACATGTCAGAGGCAGGTTCTTTACTCAGAGTGGTAAGGGCATGAAACACCCTGCCTGCCAATGTGGTTAACTCAGCCACATTAGGGGCATTTAAAACAGTCCTTGGATAAGCTCATGTATGATGGGATAGCGTCAGGGCATGGGCTTAGATTAGTTCACAGGTTGACACAGAGGGCCGAAGGGCCTGTTCTGTGTTGTATTGTTCTATGTTCTAGATTACATACAAAAGGTGGTGAGTTTCATTGGGATTCTCAGGCACTGGCCACATTTTACTTTCACTAAGCCTGTTCCACCTTCATCCTTTTAATCATTTCCAACTTCGCATGGTAACTTTTTCAGCTGAAGTTTTAGCTTCTTTTCTCAATTCCACCCTGCCAAAAGCCTTCAATGCTGCTTTACACAAACACGATACTTGGCCTCAAACTGCCAATTAACTTTACCAAGCTCTCTCCCGCAGTAACTTGTACATTAATTTTTAAGATTAGTTTGAATATCTTAGCTTGTAGGATCACTCATGCTCCTACCCTGAGCTAGAGTAGGAGAAAAATGTTAAATTCCTGTTAAAATGAATACTGTCTAGCCAAAAAAAAAAATGTGTTTAGAAGGTGGAGTGGCAGTGAGCAAACAGCATTAATTACTAAATGCCTTTTCCCTGCTTCCAAAAAAGAGAACTTCCCTTCCTACCCATCTCTTTTATATATGGCAAAGTGTGTGCACTTCCGCAATCAAGTATTTGCATATCATAAATACTTATCTTTGCAGATAACAGATTTTCTGTGAAATACGTACTACCAACATTACTTCTTACCAGCCTGTATCACTGCACATCTGCATAATTCTGTTACAATTTAAAAAAGGGATGGGCTGAGAATTCTCCCTAATACTCCAATTAAGTTATGATACCACATAGAACAGGTCAAGATGACAAAAGGCCAAATATTGAGTCATCTTTTAGCTGCAAGGTTTTACAGGTGACTCAGCTTCAGCTATGCAGATTACACCATCCCTCAACAGCCACTCCCAGGTAAAGCTTCAGAGATTGTCTTATAAGGTTTAGCAGCTCAGCTGTAAAATCCAAGTTATCCTGTTGTAATGTAGGTGTGGTATACAAAGTATCATTTGCAACAGCCAATTCCTTGTTGTTTTACTGTTCAATCCAACTGTAACAGGCTGTTTGAAATCATTTCAAAACATAAAGGAAACAAGCCATTGTAGCATATTGTACAGGAAGCAGCCAAATATTTGCATTTCTGAAAACTGCATGAAAAGTTTCACATCATATTCACAACTGATGTAATACTAGCATGATGAAAAAAATCATACAAACTGTCAAAAATTTAGCAAACTCCATATTTCCAAAGCAGACTGGAATCAAGTCAAGCATTAACTGAATTAAAGGTTCACGTTGCTGTCTACGACAGTATTACAGTAAATAATGATAGCAGGCTAGCAACGTGTTATTTGGCTGTATTTATGGTCTATCGACAAGTAGAGAAAAGGTGAAAACTTAACACTTTAATGGGGGTTGGGGGAGACAGCATGCACGATGAGGGTGTTACTAAGGACTGTGCAATGAATCAAAAATCAGGAAATAGCTGATAACAACTAAACTGCAATAAACAGATTCTCTATAACTTGTGCAAAATCCTAGACAAGGAAATAACCAATCTACTTTTGAACTTGCCTCAACTTCAAGACTAGTTTTCGCAAAACTGTAGCTAATTTGTTGGCTACAGTTTATCACAGTAAATACATTTTTAAAAAAAAAAACTTATTTACTGCAGAACACTGATACTACGTGAAAATTTACCCATGTAAATCTTCAGCAATTGATCAGTGTAGCGTTGTCTTTCCAGTTTCAAGAGGATCATTAGATTTGTGGCAAAATTAAAATCAGATCTGCCATGATGGTATTCAATGGCAGAGCAGATTCAAGGGGCTGAACATCTTGCTCTTGTTCCTATTTCTTATGGCCCTTATTAAAATCACCTTACGAAATGAACAGATGGAAAAAGAATAAAACTAAAAAGAATCCAGGAAAAAAAAAAGCCATCAGTTCCAAAGGGGAAGCTCAAACAGAGATTGGCTGCAACGTCAATTGGTTATTTTCCAGATGAGTCATTCATATCCCCAAACTTTATTTCCCACCTCCACTCTATCATTCAACAAATTACTTAAGGCAAGATTTTTCCAATTACCCATATTGTTTTCCTCCATTAAGCATGTGCAACTGGATTGGAATAATTTTATAGAAACTTCACCAAGGACACTCTGATAGGATACTTACATGCAAGAGAAAGATATTTCAGATCTGCCCAAAATGGGGGGGGGGGGGGGGAAAGAGAGATGGAAAGATATTGTAGGATAAATGACACCTCAAAAGATTTACACATCTTCAGTTCATCTAAAGAACCACCAACTCAAGAAGTTGTATTTTCCATCTTCAGTTACAAGTCTTTGGCAAAAGTTAGCCAACAGCTACAGCATGATTGGATTTTGCTCAATATTAGGTAGAATTACTTTGTTACTCATCTAGAAATGATTCTGCTAACAATTTGGAATTTTACACACAAACAATAACTGCAAATATTTGAATCAAGGGGACAGCATTGGATCACTTTACAGAAAAAGTTTCTAAAAAAAGGACTCTCTCTGGCTTGAAGTGCTTATTCCTTCAGCGTTGCCCATTTCCTTTGCTTCCACACTAGTCAGACTGAAGCATCAATAATGAACATATTCAAAATATTTGAGATTGGAGATGAGAAACCACCATTTAAAAACAGAAAGGGAATTCTTACGTCCTGTTCAATATTTGTCCAGGACCAAAATCTCAAAGTTACCCAGTCACTGCCATATTGCTATTTTCAGAAAATGAGAGCGCAAACTGCCTGTTGTTGCTCCTGCTTGAGCCTTCCTCTCATTGATTGAAGTGGTTTGGGCCATTGTCAGGTCATGAAGAGTGCTGTACAAATGACAAGTTATTACTTTGGTATGATTTTTAAAAAAGTCAAAAACTCCTTCGCAAAAGGAGTAAATTAATTTCATGCTCTATATACTTGTGAGATAAATGTTTTTTAAACCTTTGGTTACCACATTCAAGAGCTAGTTTGAGACGGCAATTGGTTGGTGATACAGGCTTCATAGGCGCAAGTTTCCATTATTCAAATTAATGGCACTAGGGTTCGCATTCTTAAGTGCAAAAATAAGAAGCCGTTAACACTGCTGCAGGCACCACAGGCAACTCATTCTACAGTTTACACATTTCCACACCTTTTAACCAGACTTCCTATAGAAATTTACCAGTGACACAGGAACATAGGATCAAGGAGTGGGGGTAGGCAATTCAGCCCTTCAAGAACTGCCATTTAACATTAAGATAGTTGATTGTATTCTAATCTCAACTTCACTTTCCTGCCTGTTTGCCATTTTCCTTATGTCTTGGTTTTCCTCAGAAACAAACTTCTTTTCATGAATTTGTTGCTCAGTTGTGCCTACACTGCACTGAGTCAATGGGTTCCAGATTCACAACCCACAAAAAGATAGTTTCTCCTCATCTCAGCTTTGACCCTACCACCTCTCACTCTAGAACAATGACATCTTGTTTTAGAGACTGTCCCACAAGGGGAGCATCCATTCAATGTCATCCTTATCAATCTCCTTTAGCCTTTTATATACTTCAAATCAGATCCTTACTCATTCTTCTGAACTCCAGTGAACACAAACCCAAGCTATTCAACCGCTCCTCATACAACTGCCCTTTCATCCCTGAAATCAATCTGGTAAAGCTCCTGAGCTGCTTCCAGTGCCACATTCTTCCCCCAAGTAAAAAAGACCAACACTGGATAAACTAGAGATAATGGGAACTGCAGATGCTGGAGATTCCAAGATAATAAGATGTGAGGCTGGATGAACACAGCAGGCCAAGCAGCATCTCAGGAGCACAAAAGCTGATGTTTCGGGCCTAGACCCTTCATCAGAGAGGGGGGATGGGGGGAGGGAGCTGGAATAAATAGGGAGAGAGGGGGAGGCGGACCGAAGATGGAGAGTAAAGAAGATAGGTGGAGAGAGTGTAGGTGGGGAGGTAGGGAGGGGATAGGTCAGTCCAGGGAAGACGGACAGGTCAAGGAGGTGGGATGAGGTTAGTAGGTAGCTGGGGGTGCGGCTTGGGGTGGGAGGAAGGGATGGGTGAGAGGAAGAACCGGTTAGGGAGGCAGAGGCAGGTTGGACTGGTTTTGGGATGCAGTGGGTGGGGGGGGGGGGGGGGGGGGGGGGGGGGGGGGGGGGGAGATTGTGTGGTGCAGTGGGGGGGGAGGGGATGAACTGGGCTGGTTTAGGGATGCAGTGGGGGAAGGGGAGATTTTGAAACTGGTGAAGTCCACATTGATACCATATGGCTGCAGGGTTCCCAGGCGGAATATGAGTTGCTGTTCCTGCAACCTTCGGGTGGCATCATTGTGGCAGTGCAGGAGGCCCATGATGGACATGTCATCAAGAGAATGGGAGGGGGAGTGGAAATGGTTTGCGACTGGGAGGTGCAGTTGTTTGTTGCGAACTGAGCGGAGGTGTTCTGCAAAGCGGTCCCCAAGCCTCCGCTTGGTTTCCCCAATGTAGAGGAAGCCGCACCGGGTACAGTGGATGCAGTATACCACATTGGCAGATGTGCAGGTGAACCTCTGCTTAATGTGGAATGTCATCTTGGGGCCTGGGATGGGGGTGAGGGAGGTGGTGTGGGGACAAGTGTAGCATTTCCTGCGGTTGCAGGGGAAGGTGCCGGGTGTGGTGGGGTTGGAGGGCAGTGTGGAGCGAACAAGGGAGTCACGGAGAGAGTGGTCTCTCCGGAAAGCAGACAGGGGAGGGGATGGAAAAATGTCTTGGGTGGTGGGGTCGGATTGTAAATGGCGGAAGTGTCGGAGGATAATGCGTTGTGTCCGGAGGTTGGTAGGGTGGTGTGTGAGAACGAGGGGGATCCTCTTGAGCGGTTGTGGCGGGGGCGGGGTGTGAGGGATGTGTTGCGGGAAATGCGGGAGACGCGGTCAAGGGTGTCTTCGATCACCGTGGGGGGAAAGTTGCGGTCCTTAAAGAACTTGGACATCTGTGATGTGCGGGAGTGGAATGTCTTATCGTGGGAGCAGATGCGGCGGAGGCAGAGGAATTGGGAATAGGGGATGGAATTTTTGCAGGAGGGTGGGTGGGAGGAGGTGTATTCTAGGTAGCTGTGGGAGTCGGTGGGCTTGAAATGGACATCAATTACAAGCTGGTTGCCTGAGATGGAGACTGAGAGGTCCAGGAAGGTGAGGGATGTGCTGGAGATGGCCCAGGTGAACTGAAGGTTGGGGTGGAAGGTGTTGGTGAAGTGGATGAACTGTTCGAGCTCCTCTGGGGAGCAAGAGGCGGCGCCGATACAGTCATCAATGTACCAGAGGAAGAGGTGGGGTTTGGGGCCTGTGTAGGTGCGGAAGAGGGACTGTTCCACGTAACCTACAAAGAGGCAGGCATAGCTGGGGCCCATGCGGGTGCCCATGGCCACCCCCTTAGTCTGTAGGAAGTGGGAGGAGTCAAAAGAGAAGTTGTTGAGTGTGGATAAACTACTCCAGGTGTGGTCTCAGTTACACTTCATATAATTATAAACAATTATACTTTTACAATCCAGTCCTTCAGCAATAACAATGCCAAAATTCCATTTGTCTTTAGTAATGGCATACCCACTTTCTGCAATTCATACACAAGGACACCCTGGTCCGTGTAAACTGACATACTTTGAATGTGCTTCCCATTTAAATAATTTGCCCTTTCTGGCCAAAATGCGTAATCTTGCACTTGTCTACATTAAACTCCATCTGCCAGATTCTAGCCCATTTTCCTGGTCTACCTCTATCCATCTGTAAATTATCTTCTCAAAGCCTAATATTCCCCCACCTATTTTTAAGCATCATCTGCAAATTTTGCTATGTTACACCATCCCTGCTTGCAGATCATTTATATAGATTCTAAACAGGCGAGCTCCAAGAACTGAACCCTACAGCACCCCACAAGTCAGAGTTTACCATCCCAGTAAATGATCTGTTTACCCTGGTGCCATGCTTTCTGTCAGCCAATCCTCTATCCAAGCCAATACACTACCCCTAACTCCAGTATCTGACCTTCTGGATTAGTCTTTTATATGGGATGTTGTCAAATGCCTTTCTGGACATAGCACACCCACTGGGCCCCCCATTATCCACCTTGCAAGTTACATCCTCAAAGAATTCCACCAATTTTGCTCAGCACAACCTGCGCTGACACTGATGAATTGAGCTTTTGAGTGTTTGGTTACCTTGTCCTTTATGACCGACTCCAGCAACTTCCCCACTAGAGATCAAACTAGTCTAAAATTTCCCCATCTCCTTTTTGAATAAGGGTGCCACATTAGCATGTTTCCAGCCACTGATACCTTTCTAGAACCTAGGGAATTTTGAAATATCATAAATAATGCATCCACTATCTCTATTGCCACCTCTTTTTAAATAACCTAGGGTTCATGCCAGAGTGCAGGAACTGCTGTCTTTAATCCTATCAGTTTACTTAATACTTCTCCCTAGTTAGTGAAATTGCTATAAGTTACTCTAAAGTAACTGCAGTGTTTGGAAGAAATTATCCCCACTGTGGGTGTGGGGAAGAGGAGGAAAAAATTACTGCTTTAGTGCCTCTGCCATTTAAGTTTCCCACAGTACCTTACAATTTTCACACTCTAAGCGCCATTTACTTTCACTATTCGCTTGCTTTTTAGAAGCTTTTGATATCACAGCTTATGTTTTCTGCTAGTTTCCTTTTGTAGTTCACCTTAGGTCTTTAGATTGTGTTTGGTAACCCTTTGACATTTAAAGTTCTCCCAAACCTCCAAAACACCTCTAATTTTTGCAGTATGAGATGCTCTCATTTTTTGCTTAATAAAGGAACTCAAGGATAACAAATGCAGCCATGGATGATTTTTCACATTTTTACTGTTCCTCTTAGGAACATATTAAAAATCTTGCAAGGTATCTCCCTTCGCATTCACCACTGTTCTCCACTCTCCTGTCCTTTAATATTTTTGACCAGTATACTAGGGCCAGCTGCTTCCTCAAGCCTTTGCCTAACACTAAATCTAAATGTGAAACTTTAGCATGTTATGATCACTTGTTCCAAGAGGATCCTTAACTACAAGACCATTTGTGGATATCGCCTCATTACAAGAGACAAAAATCTAGGCCAGCGAGTTCTCTGCTTGGCTGCATGATATGTTGCTCCAAGAAATAATCCCTCACATTCTCAGCCCTTCCTAGGGCTACCCTTGCCAAGCTGATTAATCCAGACAGTCAATATGCATTTTAAAAATCATCCATAATTACTACTGTGCTCTTCTCAAGTCCTCATTATTTCCTGGTTTTAACAATGCCCTACACTGGTAATAGTGTTCAAGGACCTGTAAATTGTACATACCAAGGGGTTTCTTCCCTTGCTTTTTATTTCCACCCAGACCAATGCAGCTTTTTGATCCCTTGTGGAATATCATCATTTCTTAATACAGCCTTGATGTCATCCTTAATCAATTAAGCAACACTCTTTCTTGCTCGTTCTCAATCCTGTCACAATACCAAGCACCGTTGGACATTTAATTCCCAGTCCTGATCCTCCTGTAAGCACATTTCAGTAATCCTCACCAGGTCATACCCATGTGTCTCTATTTGTTCCATCAGCTCAACAACATTTGTCACAATACTGTGCATATTTAGGTACAAGGATTTTAAAATTTTTTGAATATGTTCAAATGATTTGTTTCCCTTTTAAAACATTTAGCATGTCCTTAAAAATTTGTAAATTTAGTGAAGATATTCTTGCAGGCATGTATTTACATTTAATGCTAAGACAACAGTGATACTCAAATCAATTGGCAATGTTTATTTTACCACTTGTATCATCTTTATGATACAACACAAACTTAGTCTGCAATGCCAGGGAGAAAGGCAGATATGTCACCCTGACTAAAATTTAGATGTCAGGTTTTCTTCTAGAGAAAACTGCAATACTCGGCTAAAACAGAATATCAGGCTTAAGCTGCTTTGACATGAGTCATATTGGATTTCAAATAATTACAGGAAGCTTGTAAAGCCAGCACTTGAGGTTTCAATCCCCGCCCAATAAACTCAGCCAATGTGAAATCACTAGTTTTCTCCCTTCACTTAGGATAAAGAGCAAATTTAACTTGTATAAAATCCTACCGTACGTAATACCAAGAATGGAGTTTAAGCAATAACATGGCCAATTTAAAAGTCATTTAGATTTGCTACATGAGAATTTCTCTCAAAACATTTATCTTGGAAAAGAAAACAAAAATCATTTTAATAGATGTACGGAGTGCAAAGAACAGCAGCAGCACCAAGAGAGTTTTGACAAACCCACTGACAGTAACACTTGCAAGGTGCTTGATGGCTTGTCTTACTACAGTCCAACACAGGAGTACTACATAATTGCCCTCAACTTTTAATTTCCTTCCTCATACTATTACAGCATTTCATCTTTCCCCGCCCCCCCCCCCCGAAAAAAATCCAGTTAACAAGGTTTCTACCTCTAACCAGCTACGTTCTCTTCAAAAAGAGAAATCCTGATTTCTAACACTGTCCTAGTTGTACTATTGTAACTAGCTGTACTGGTTGCGTCAAATTTTCAATTGAGACTGCTTAAAAATTGACTTCTACAGTTTAACACTTCAGAAGCCACGGCCACAGGCACATCAACACCAGTTTGCAGTCATGCAGACAAATCGAAGACCCAAGAGATCTCAGATTCAATGTAGTCACGCTGAGCCAAGAGAAAATGCTTGCGTCAGGACCTGAATAAGTAGTAGTTTTATTGCCTGGTCTAATACTGCAACATAAAGTGTTAATCATGTGAAGTTTATAAAACCTTACTCCACCCTTCCAAGTAACTATTTTCTTAATTTTCTACATGTTCAAATAGTGACAAGATTAACACATGCTAGCATACAATTCTCCACTGACACAAGCTCAGATAACTCATTCTAATTTGAGTGACACCAACAGTTAAATTTTACCAGTGATGAGTAACCTGCCAATAGGTCCTCTATTACTATCAACTGGAAGCCTACATCCACTGATCAAAACAAAGTGTTCCAATTACTTCACGTCCATGCATTCCAAGTTTGATTTTGGCCAAAGGGGGTTTAAAAACTGTCTTTCTAAAACCATGATTTTAAACCAGTATGTGCCTCTTTAAGTGTTAAATGAGCCATGCTCATATTGTGGGGTTTCAGACAAAGCCAAAAGATATTAAGTTGAGTTTAGAATAATTAAGGATTGGCTTTAGCTTAAAAACACCCAAAGACTGTAAAACTTGAGGTTCAAGTCAAAGACATAAAAGGAGTCAATTGCAGGTATAACCTCTCCTACAAAGAATCATTTAAGAATAGTTATAGAAATAAGTTACTTCAGTAAAATAACAGCTTGCGAAATTTGCCGACCAGGAGACAGCATGCTTCACTGAAACAGAAATTAAAATTTTCTTCAAAGAGAAAGCCTAAGCCTTCAGTTGTATGATGAATCAACTAAGACATTCCCCAGTTCACAGAACTTGCACTGAGAAATGATTAAGTCAAAACTCATTGGATTTGATAAAAGAAAGAGTGCAGAGAAATCCTAAGTGCCTGTCAAGTGAGTGTGTTTGGGCATACATAGGATTTTGTTTTATAATCTTATATTTAGATAGGTTGGCTTGATTTTTAAGTTGCGTACAATTGTTTCATCATTAAAACCAAACCTGCAGCCTCATGTGCTCATGTTAAAAAATATAATACAGAACACAGAAATAGGACGAGACGGCCATTCAGCCCTACTCCACCATTCTTCAATAATGGCTGATCATCCAACTCAATAGCTTAATCCTGCTTTCTCCCCATAACCTTTGATCCTGTTCGCCTCAAGTGCCAGATCTAGAATGTCTGGAGTACATTTAATGTTTTGGCATCAACTACTTCCTGTGGTAAGAAATTGCACAGGCTCACCACTCTGGTGAAGAAATGTCTCATCTCCATCCTAAATCCATCCAGAATCCTCAGACTGTGACCCCTGGCTCTGGACACATCCACCACTGGTAACATCCTTCCTGCATCTACTTGGTCATGTCCTGTTAAAGTTAAGTCTCTATGAGATTCCTCCCCCATTCACGTGAGCTGTAGCAAAAACAATCCTAACCTAGTCAGTCAATCTCCTCTCATACGTCAGTCCCGCCATCCCCACAATCAGCCAGGTAAACCCTCGCTTGCTCCAGACAGCAAGAGCATCCTTCCTCCGAAAAGGCGGCCAATGGTACACAATATTCTAGGTGAAGCCCCACCAAGGCCCTATACAACTGCAACATATCCCTACTCCTGTATTCAAAAATCTCAACATACTTTTTGCCTTCTTTACCACCTGCCGCACCTGCACGCTTACCTCCAGGTGACTGGTGCACAAAGACACGTAAGTCCCACTGCACACTCTCCTCTCCCAAGTTACTGCCAGATAGTTATCCACCTTTTTGTTTTTGCTTCCAAAGTGAACAACTTCACTTATCCAAAGTTTTACTGCATCTGCCACTGATTTGCTCACTCACCCAACCTGTTACGATCATGCTGAAGGATCTCTGCATCCTCAGCACAGTTCACTCTCCCACCCAACTTGGTATATCTGTAAATTTGGAGATGGTTAAACTTTGGTCCCCTCATCCAAAGCATTAATATATTGTGAACATGTGAGGCCCACTACTAGTCCCGATGGCAGCTCATGAGTTACTGCCTGTCAATTTGCAAAGGACCCACTATTGCCTGTTTCCTCTCTGCCAACCAGTCTTCCATCCATCTCAGACTTGCCCTAATCCCATGTGCTTTAATCTTGCACAATAACTTTTTGCAGGGTTTTGTTGATCGCTTTCTGAAAGTCTAAACATACTACAATTGATTGGCTCCCCTTGTCACATCTACACAGAATTCCAACCCATGTCAAGCATGATTCGCCTCTCACTATGATCTATCAAGCCTGATCTCATTCTGAAATCTGACTTGTCCATTAGTAACATCAGCTTGGATTAAAACATGTCCTAGCCCTGACAAGCACAACATAAACATAAAAATCCCACTTGTCTACTTTAAGACATGCTCAGATTCTGTACCACCAAGCAATACAACACAAAATCATGCAGTGCCAAAGTTAGGACACGCCACCAATCAGACCTACTCTAAAATTAGAAACCACCTTTACAAGTTTTCGTGGGAAAGGTCAGGTTATGAAGAGACATGCCTGCAATGTTCCCTGCCCCAGCTGTCAGATAGTCTGCGATGACAGCAGGTGTCAAGATATTCAGACAATTTTAGAATACAAATTATACCAAAATGATAGTTTTCTTTCAAAAAGTGGTCACAATATCACTGCACTTCCCCTATACCACTAACTTGCAAACTAGGCTCCTTAAATTTACACCACTATTTTGATAACCTTTCAGTGTTTGACGATCTCCAATTGATGCCATTTGAAAATGACGGCCAACTGCTCATACAGCTCTGTTACCGTATGTGGACGTTAATCTAAGACCACCTACCTCTCTGCCATAAAATTTCTACCCAACTGTCTAATTTCAGTTTAAATAAATATGCATATCAGGTTTTAGTCATTAAGAAACCACTGCAATTAAAGTTTTTAAAACTAATATTGGAAAAAATGAAACCACATGAACTACTGAGCCATAAAACAAGAACAATGAAAAGGATAACAAAGTGTGAAGTTGGATGAACACAGCAGGCCAAACAGCATCTCAGGAGCACAAAAGCTGATGTTTCAGGCCAAAAAGACCCTTCATCAGAGAAGAATGAAAAGGATTGGATTTGTGCATTAGATAGCTTTAGTCCTCTGAAAACCTTGAAGAAAAGCATAATTCTGCATTATCCAAAATATTAGATGATTTCTCAAATGTTATTTGCAATGTGATATCAGTCTTTCATTCACTGATTGCTTGTTTGGATCCAAATGTAGTTGTTTCTTTCCTGCTCTTTTTACAGATGGAGGGGGTAATTTTTCAGACTAAGCCAGAAAAACGAGAGAAGGGGGCAGCATACAACTGATACAAATGAAAAGCAAAAACACTGGGCAGAACTGTCCTGAATACACCAGCAGTGCCAAATTGTCTGGATTTCTCCCTTACTGCACCAACGAGTTGTATATGCAACATTATCTTAATGTGCTCCAGCAAGGTATTAAAACCACAAGCTTCTTACACTGCTTCTTTGTTTTAAAGCAGTATCTGTTCCCACTTTGCGTCCACTGACGGAAAATAAAATAAGGGTCTCTACACTAGACAAAAAAAAGTGAACACCTTCCACTGGACTCATTTTAACATCAGCCAAGTACTTTATGCCAGTAGTTACTAACACTATCCGACAGTTCTGCTTTCGATTATTGTGCCATTGTGCAAACAGATGCAATTCATATCTTAGTCACCAACTATTTCAGTAAACTTTAAAACAGCACAGAAAAGTCTTCCATGAAGTAGTATCTGCTGATGGAAGACTTAGCTCATTAGCTTATATCCTCCGACCGGGTACAGAAATAGTCTGTCTTGCTAAGACAGTGCTTGTAGAGTACATAAACCCACCACTCCCAGTCAGCTTGACCATACATCCTCACACCCCACTTCCTGTAAAGCCTCTTTCCATTCTTCTGGTTCCTCCATCTCCATAGCATCTGTTCCGATGATCCCAAGTTTGGGAAGGACGCCTTCAAAATATCCATATTCTTCCCAACTGAGGATTCAGGACAATCATAGTTGACACAGTGTTTAGCCAGATCCAATCCCCCTGTCACACTGTGGCCTTCATCTCCTCTTCCCTCCCTCAACAGCAACAGGGCTCCCCTTCCCTCACCTAACATACCACCAGCATCCACATTCAGAGGATCATTAGATGCCATTTCCATCACCCCTGGCAGGATGACAAGAGACATTCCCCACCCCAGTCAGCATTCTGCAGGGACCCTTCCCTCCATGACACCTCGCCTTCACTCCCAACATGCCCACAGCACTTTCCCCTGCAACTGCAGAAGTATAAAACCTGACTGCCTGCTTACTTCCTCCTTCATCACATTAAAGGATCCATCACCTTACAACTGAAGCAGCACTTTACCTGCACTTCACACAATCTAGGTCTACTGTATTTGGTGCTCACAATGTGACTTCCTCTACACTGGGAAGATAAAGTGCAGACTGGGTGACTGCTTTGTAAAAGACCTACCACAGTTCTATCCACAGAAAAAAGGTGAGAGCTTCCAGTTGTCTGTCACTTCAACGTGCTATGTTCTCTAGCCAACACCTGTCTCAAGTTTGTTGTAGTGCTCCAGCAAAGTCTAACACAAGCTGGAAGCACAGCATCTTATTTTACAGTTGGGAACTCTTGAAACCTTCTGGACTCAATCCAACAATTCTAGGGTTTAAGCATCTTATTCCACGTCCTTACTGCAACCGGCATACAGCAGGCCTTGGCAGCAAATGGACCACTACCACACAACCCTTTGTCAGCTACCAGTAGATTCCATTAGCAGCCATTCATTCTCCCAGACAGATCTTTATTCACTTTTCTGAAGGGTCCCGAACTGGAATGTCAACTTTCCTACTCCTTCAAAATTTGAGAGAAGATTTGTAACTCGAATTGTGGACAAGGTTGTAGACACATTCAGGGTTTGGTTGTAAAAACGTTTGTCACCCTGCTAGGTGACAGTATGCCTCCGGTGAAACACTTCTGTCCCATTGGTTATTTATATGCCTCAGTTTGCTGGGTTTATTGGTATTACTTTGGTTTGTTTCTCAGTGGTTTGTACACAGGGTCTAATTCAATGTGTTTGTTGTTGGAGCTGGATGAATCAAATAAGCAGGCAATCCAGGATGCTAACATCAATAAGGACACCACCAAGAAACTACCAGATTTGTGCCTCTCAACCCACTTCACCTTCAAATGACAGCATATCCAAACAAATCAAATGGAACACCAGTGGGACCCCCATTGGGACTGATGCCTTACTGCTTCTGCAAAGGTTAGAACAGACAGCACTCTTCACCGTACAACCCAAACTTTGGATCCAACATGTAGATGACATCTTTGTGGCTAATAAATGCACAAAACTAGAAGAAACCCACAGTCAAATCACATTGGCAGGTGCTCACAAAAGATGACAGCAACTGACTACCACTAAACATCATGGTCGAATACAAAAATAACAGGGACCTCCAGACTATCCGAAATTGAAAAGCCACACATGGACCAAATACTCAAATACAGTTGCAACCACCACAACGTCTACAAACAGCACTGCATCATGATACTATTTAAAGTGAGCCACAACACAGTGCAGCAACCTAGAACCGTGCAAAGCAGAACAGGAATACTTATATGGAGTCTCCAAAAGAATCGGATACCCGAAAAGCACAATCCACTGTTACCTCCGAGACAGACCACAATAGGAAGACAACACGAACGGACTCAATAAAATCACTACTGTACATCAAGGATATTTTAGATATGCCCACAAGACTATTCAGACCCCTAGGTATCAGAAAAGCCTAGAGACTGACAACCGCGATATGACAGCTACTGACAAACATGAAAGATCCCATACCCAAAACCAGCAAGACAAGAGTAACATACAAAATACCACACAAAGGACTGTGTAAAACACTACACAGGCCAAGCTGAAAGAAAGCTGACTACATGGATACATGATCACCACCTAACCACCAAGAGACAACCAATTCTCACTTGCCTCACTACACATGGACAGGGGACACAAATTCGACGAGGACAACACATCGATAATCACACAAGCCAAACAGAGGCCTACCAGGGAATGAACTCCAACAAAACACACTGATTTAGATTCTGTGTACAAACCACAGAAATGTAACAGGAAGTAATACCAATCACCCCAACAACCTGAGGCACATATACAACTAGAAGGACAGAACACTGCTTCAGTGGAGGTACACTGATGTTACCAAGCAGGGTAATGAAATGTTTGCAACCAGAAAGTTTACTGCTGTTCTGTCTCCACAGATGCTGCCGGACTTGTTATTCCAGCAATTTCTGTTTTTGATTTTAGTGGAGAGTGCAGTTGTTTTAAAAAGATAACTGTTCATACAGGGCACAAAACATGCAAAACTCATGTTTAATTAAACTGAAAAAGAAAAACAACCAATCACAATTTCCAAATACAGAAAATATGTTCTCAGACCCACTTCAGGCAAATGTATGCAACTGTGTCAAACTAAACAAGTCCTGAAAGGGCAAATATCTTAGATACTGCAGATTCTGAAGTTTTTCCTTATTTTTAGGAGAACAAAATGACCACTTAGCTCTTTAGATTGAGCAAGGGTAAGGCTAAGCTCCATGCATAAAAGACAGAGCCAAGTTCAAAAACAAGATGTAATCAAATTGAAATCAAGTCAAGAATAATAACAATGGAATTAGGCATGGGTCAAAGCCTATAGCAAAGCAAGTGAAAAAAGGGGATCAGTTCGGTTCAAAAGGATATACTAGAAAACAAACCCAAACTTCCCTCTGCAGGGAAGTAATTTTAGGTATTCACATTACTTGTGAATGTCAGATGAGCAAAAATAAACATCCTCCTATAAAAGATAAAAACTTTGCAGCCTTTTGTTCCACCTCATCATCTAGTCTAAAAAATGCTGTCAGACTACATAACATTAAAAATCCTTTTTATCTAAAGACCAGTCTCTTACACAGGCACAGATATTCAGCTTAACAGAGTGCAACTCCACATTCCACTCTTGTTCCATCAAGTCAAGTAATAATGTTTTAAAGACATTTGTAAGCCACACCTAGCATTGGGCAGTTAAGAAGTACAGACTAAAGAACAGGTCAGTTTGGGAATTTCAGTTATTCATGGGGTTCTATGCATTGAAAGTTGCCACTGAAAGTGGGGTGTTCAGCAAATCTCAACATAAGGATTTTCTTTATAAAATACTATAATTGTATAGCACTTTAAACAACAAGAGAAAACAGAGCCACCTGGGTTGAAGACATTGAAAAACCTCACATTTTAGTTAAGAAAATAGTTGATTTTTGGCCCAAGGAATGTAAGTGGATGCACTGCTTGTAATTTTGCAAAATTTATGGATTCAATAGTATCAGAATAGTAGAAAACTGCAATAAGACACCCTTATTCAAAGAAGAAAGATGCAATAGCAGGTAGCTATAGCTAATTAGCCTAACATTTACTGTTGGAGAAACATTAGAATCAACTAAGGAATTAACAGCAGAATGTTTGGAAAACCATAAACTTAACTAGCAGACTCAGCATGGTTTCGTGGAAGGTAAATTGTGTCTGACTAGTGTTGACGAAGTCTCAACCAGAGTGGCAAGTGATGAGCCAGTTGATGTGAGGAATGTGGACTTCCAGAAGTCATTCAACAAAGGGTGCCTCACTGAAGGCGAGTGGCCCTGGTGCATTTGTGGTTTTTTTGGCATGAATAAAAAGGACTGGCTCATGGGCAGGAAACCAAATGGGGAGAAGGGTTCCTCCTTCAGGTTGGTAACCTGTAATCAGTGGGGTTCCAAGTGATTACAGCATTCAATGACCCAGAGGAAGGAAGCAAATGCATGGTCACCAAACTCGCAGACAACAACAGAATAGGTGGAAAGGCAAGTTGTAAGGATGCTATGAAGTTTACAGAGAGATACTGGCAGTTTTAAAAAGTTGGCTGTGTATAACGTGAGAAAATGGTGAACTTGTTCACTTTGGAAGGAGAAACAAAAAAATTGCCTTAAGAAGAAAAGTTGCAGAACCACGAAATAAACAAAAAAAATGGCACTGGGGCTGAGGCTAAAAGGAATGCTGGCCCATATTACAGAGGGCTTGAGAAGTTTTAGTGCAACTGTAAGTGGTATTCTTGAGCACCGAAAGCAGTTTTGGTTCACTTTAAAGGGAATATTTCACTGAAGGCAGTTCAGAGAAGGTTCACGAGTGTGATCTTTGGTATGGAAGGATTGTCTTAATGAGCAAAGGCTAAACAGATTGGGATTCTACTCACTGGAATTTAGAAGAATAAGAGGCGATCTCATTGAAACATAAGATTCTTAAAAAAGGCATGGCAAGACAAACACTGACAAGATATTTCCCCTCAGAGAACCCAAGGCCAAAGGGCATAGTCTCAGAAATAAAGGGAATCAATTTAAGACTGATGAGAAAAAATTTGTTCTGAGTTGATTGGATTTGGAAATCCTTGTCACAGAGCTGTGCATGGTGTTTTTTGGAGGGAGGGAGCAGTCCTTGCATATATTGAAGGCTGAAATAGATTCCAAAAATCAATAGAATTAAAAGGTTACAGGTAAAATGCAGCTAAGTAAAGCCAATAAATGTCCACAATACAAAAGCATGGTAGAGCAGACTCAAGGGGCAACTGTTGCCATTCTTATATTTTACAGTCTGCAATATACCAAGTTGAAATTTCATTAAGGTACCTTTTCCACAAGTCAAAGCTTCACAAGCTAATATTTACAGTATAATAGAGAGAAGTTTTTGTCATACAAAGAGAAAAAAGCGTATACATGTACAAAGTTATTAAATCTAATGCTTTCAGCTAAGTGGCAATAAAAGAAGCACTAACGTTCCCTTACAATTCTGGGAAAAGTGTCATTCTATGAAAAAGCAGTTAGGAATCCCACTTTCAAATAATTCAGCAACTCTAGACCATCCAAATGATGTCATATAGATACAACTAGTGCAGCGCTGATCCACGCATCAGAAAGTTACAATACAACTTCTGTTGATATGATAGTTTTGTAAACTCTTGAGCTTGGCAAAGCAATAGCTATGTTTCAAATATCATTGAATGTTATTTAGTAAGTTCACAGGAATAAAGTAGTAATACTCACCACAGCCACCTGATTTATCAATTACCATATTTAAGGTTTCACAACCTGCCAGGTTTCCCAGTACAGTGGAACCTTGCAACTTACCAAATTCAGCTTCTTTTAAAAGTGTTGCAAATAAATTGCATTCAATTAAAAAAAAAGGAGGAATGGAACCAAGTTGTTTTGAAACAATATTAAAGGAATCTGGTAGAACAAACATTCAACTTTGTTCTAAGTCCTTAAGGAAAGAAGCGAACTCTGAAGCAAATTAAAGTGTTACTTTTGATAATCGACAGCAAAAGCATGTGGTGATTTAAGGAAGGGGAAACTTGGTTCAGACATCCACAAGGAGCACAGACTTTCCAGGAATTTTTACAAAAATAGTACCCCAAAAAAAGCGACAGGACAAGGGGTTAAGAAGCTGGTGATAATGGTAGCTTAACTACATCATCTACGATCTTGGGTTCTACCAATATTACTATTTTTTTTTGGTCATTTCATTCCAAAAGCAGCCACTAAATAAGGAAAACTGAATGATAAACATCCCATTTAAAAACTGGGATTTAATATAAATGACAGTTGAATGGATACCAGTTAGTGTAATCCTACAACTTGCACATATTGCAAGACAGCCTCAAAATATCAGTGCACTTTTCTTTTTAAAAATGTGTGTAACCCAGCAGTACGTCACACTGGCATTTCAATTAAATTCATGTTCTGCAAAAGACCGCAAATATCATAACTGATTAGGCTCACATAGAACCTTTCAAATCCACAACCACTTCCATCTAAAAAGGATAGCTTATTCAGCCTCTCCATATAGCTCAAACCCTGGCAACATCTTTTTAAAGTCTTTTCAGAACCTTTTCAAGTTTTACAACATCCTTCCAGCAGCAAAGAGGCTAGAATTGCACATAGTATTCCAAAAGTAGCCTCACCAACATCCTGCACAGCCACAGAATGTCCTCTAAACTCCTGTACTCAATGCACAACTGCCGTAGAACAGAGGGTGACGGGTGACCTTAAAAAGTTTTAAAATCATAAGGGGCATGGTTGGGTGAATAACAGAGGTCTTTTCCCCAGAGTGTGGGGGGAAATCAAAAACCAGAGGGCATAGGTCTGAGGTGAGAGGGGAAAGATTTTTTTAAAAAGGGACACAAGGGGCAACATTTTTAAACTTTAAAATAAAAAGATCGCATGTGTATGGAATGGGCTGCTCGAGGATGGAAGCAGCAGCAGCTGGTACAATTACAACATTTAAAAAGGCATCTGGATGGGTTTATATGAATAGGAAGGGCTTAAGAGGGATATGGTCCAAATGTTGGCAAACAAGACTTTAAGGATATCTGGTTGGCATAGATGAGTTGTATCAAATGGTCTGTTTCCACGCTGTACAGCTCTAAGACTTTATGATCACAGATACATGGCAACATGATCACATGCATCTTCCCCTTCAAGCAACTCAGCACCCTGACTTGTAAATGTGGCTGTTTCTTCACTGCCACCCGGTCTAAATCTTGGAATTTGCTCTCCAAAGACATATGGGTCTACCTATAGACCATGGATTGCAAGTAGTTCAAGGTAGTAGGTAACTAATTTAAAGGCAACTAGGGACAGAATAAAAAAGGTGACCAAGCCAGCAACATCCAGAGAGTGAAAAAGACTCTCCAAAATGCAAACAAAAAACTCAAGAGGCCAGCCCAGTCTTTTTAAAAACCCCAATTCTAAATAGCCTAACACTTGCTGTCAGTATTCATCAACAAAAATCATTGTTACAAATTAGAGACCAAATATCCAGATTTTCTCAGCTGCGGCATCCAATAATGAATTGGTATTGCCCACAACTCAATGCCTGAAATTTCACTAAGAATGTCTATATTTTTCATAAGACAGCTCAATTTTTTTCCCCAGATCTAATTCAGGAATGTTATCTATTTGAAAAGTTATTTGCTTTATTTTTAGTGAGGGCCAGCATTTAATTTAGATCAATTAGGATCATTGCATGTCTATGAAGTATTACTAGATATTAACAAACTTAATGAATCAGATCTTGCAAAAAATCATACAAGATCTAAACACATTCATTTTTAAGGATTTTACTGGTCTTGAATAGTGAAAATTCTAGGCCCTGATCAGATGAAGTCAATTTTTAAACATTCTCTTTTCCACTAGCCTGTTAAAAGTTGGCAAATAAAAAAAGGGAGCTGGAAAAGTTAGCATTTGGTAAAAGACTAGTGAATATTCCAAAAGATATACATCCATACAGGGAAAATATTGGTGTATCTTCAGCATTCATTTGTTCAAGATTGAGCTTCTCCTTTTTTCATGCCTGTTTAGACAAGATTTAATTATACAACATTAACTAGACTGTTTGGCAACTGGGTGTAATAATGTTTTCTAGCATGTTTCCCCATTTAATGGCACTTTGAACTCTTCTCTGAACATGCCAAAGAACTTTCAACATTCCACTGAAGGAGCTACCCTCAGTCTAAAATTCTTTAGAAGTACTGAACCAACCAGATTCTTTGAATCATCTTACTTGTACAAAAATGGTTCTGTTGAACTAATTTGTTTTCTTGTTGCTTTTACATTTTGATACACTTCTGACAGCAAAACAAGAACCCATGTCCAAGGCATTACAGACTTTAACAGATGAGATCTTGATCATATTCTGAACAATAAAAGACTACATCATGTTGGAATAAAACCAAGTGTTAAGGCTTCTGTAGTTTAACAAGTTGCATTGTTTGAACATACATTTCATAGTTCAATTTAGGCACCTTCTTAGTGAAAGAAAGATATTAAGAAAGTCCATTTTTCCCCCCCCCCCAGTACACACCTAACGCACTTCAAAAGCAACTTTAAACATGATATCTAACTGACCATGCCCCCAACCAAATGTAATTCACCTCTATTTTACCTGGAAGAGAGTTCCACATTTTGGATCTCGAAGACAATTAGTTCCATACTGCTACATGATAAAAGTATAATACAGTAATGCATTAAACTCATGTTATGTATCCATTACCGCCACTGTAATGTATCCATTAACTACAACATTCAGAGAATAAATCTAACCCAACCACTTCACTCAGATTAATGGGCATGTTGACCCAAGTGTAAAGGTGTCAGTTATCAGTAATAGACTGCCTGTACAACTTTGCCTTTTTCCTTCCCAAGAAAATGGCATGTGTTTAAAAAATTCATGAAGTATCTACAATCCATTATTACCCAAACCAGAGTCCAAACTACAATCAGGTCACCTGCCTACATATGGATATGGAAAACCTCTTCCCTCCCTATCAAAATTTTTTTTAAACTTATAAAGTGTTAAGCAGACTACTGTGCCAAGAGCCCAACTGCCCTGGTGTCAAAGACTCAGGGCTATGGATCATTTTAAAATTCAATTTAAATCATTAGAACATGACAATCTTATTCCACATTCCTCATCCATTAGGACAGCAGACCAGACACACATGGAAGACAATAGCCAGTGTCTGGACATTTGCTATAAACTTTTTAAACACTGTAGGACAAGTTATTGACAAGGCCTGTGGATTAACTGAATAGCTCCAGTTAAGCAAACATTTCCTATTAAGGCAGAAAAATCCAAAGTATTTAGTGCAGAAATTCTACTAATAGCTCCACTGCGTCTCAGTGGCAGCAGTTCAGAAAAAAAAATAATGTTGGACAAAAGGTGATAGACTGCATTCGAACATTGAGAAAAAACGGCATTTCACAAATTCCTGGCAATGACATCTTGGTGCTTGTTAGCTTTTCCGCAAAACTATATAAATGCACCACTTGGTACCTTACCAGACTAAGCCAAGTATAAATGTCAAACAGTAGATTCACTGTTCCTTCATCATACCACTATTTCTGGAATTTGACCACAGTATGCATTGACTACACACATAAAGGAATGTGGGTTCAGCAAAAAAAAACATGGCATGCATCTTAGTTTCATTAAGACAAAATTAGGAACAGAAACTGAAAATTGTCCATTAAAAAAAGGTGCAAGTAGTTTAGCAACTTTTTTTAAAAAAAAAGGGTCAATTTAAGGAGGTCTGGTTGGGTGGGGGGGGGGGGGGGGGGGGGGTTTGGTGCACATATGTGTAAGTCATTGAATTTGGTTCAACAAGCTAACAGTAACCGTTGTGTACAGTATCCTAAGCTTTTAAAAGGGAGGACACAGCATGCAAGGAGGAAGTTGTATTAAACTTGTATAACACTTTCAGCCTCAACTGGAGTATTCGACACCACGCTTTAGGAGACTCAAGATATCAGAAGGACTGCAGGAGGAAGAGAAATCACCAGAACAGTTCTAAGAATGAGGGGGAAATTCAGTTACAAGACAGGCAGAAGTGGGACTATTTTCTTCGAAGAGTAGGTAGAAAGGAGATTTTAAAACAGGTATTCAAAAATCTGAGATGATTAGACAAAGTAGATGGCGGAAACTGCTCCTTTAAAAAAGAGAAAGAGGGTTAGGATCAAAAAGATGCAGATTTCAAAGGTAATTAGCCTAAAAAGGATGAATGGAGATACAAGATCACTACTTTTCACGGAAAAGGGGTCATTACATTGGAATGCACTGCATGTGTGGAGGAAAGTCATTCAAAAACAAAAGGCAATCATCTTAAAAAGGAAGAATACGCTGTTACCAGGGAAAGATGGGAACAGCAAGAGAACTGTACCCTTGGACAGTCAATGCAAGCGTGGGTCAGTCTGCCTAGCTAAGAGCTATCTAGCTTTTACTGAACCATGAGCAAAATCCACAAAAAAATCTGGACCAAAACGTTATACCAGCTGCCTTAAAATGAAGTCAAATGAAATAAAAAAGTCTTAAAATGAAAAAGTATATACCTACCAAACCCATGACTACTACCATCTACAATGACAATGATAAATACATGGGAACATCATTACTTTAAATGTTTGCATCAATGTCGTTCTACACCCTAATGTGGAATTTATAAATTGCCATTCTTTCAGTCTTTGGAGTCAAAAATCCTGAAATGACCTCCCCAATGGCACTGTAGGTATATTCATATCAAATGGATTGTGGTAGTTCAAAGATAACAGCTCACTACCACCTCCAAGGTGGAATGGGGGATGGGCAATACATTCTGGCCCAGCCAGTATCACCCAACATTTCACAAGTGAAAAATATCATGCTAACATATGTCCCAACTATGAATATGCACATTCCCTGTCCCTAGGAGACAGTTCCCTCTACCAGTGAATCTGTATCCAATATCTTGGGTTGGAGTTGGGGGCAGCAGTTGAGGAGGGAGAGACTTCCTATGCGATACCTTTAAAACAATTTAGTGGATCATCTAGTTGGGAGAAAAACTACAAGTGACTTGACTTTCATGCTGAATGCAACGTATAAAAAGTCATTTCTCATGAACTAAAAGCTATGTGCACCTAAAAGTTGGAAGCCAGATGAAATTTCTGTTCAACATCTGGGTAAAGTTATTTTGTCCAAAATCATCACTGCCTTACACTGCTGTCTAGTTAACATCATCCATAGGCAAGAACACCACTTATTCAAAAAAATGTGAAAAGAGAAAAGGCAGAGTCTGGAACTATGACATTGCTAAGTCAGACTCAGTGATCTGTGCAAATATCTTAGAAGCAACAGTGTTGATGACAAATACTGGTTGAAAATTCCAACAGCCAAGCTAGTAAACATGGGTACATGTCACTACGCTAGCAGAATGAGTTTACTAGATTGAAACAAAATCCAAACTAACTAGAGGCCATAATGGGACCTCAGCTAGCTGTAATATAAAGTTATTAGAACTGATCATACTGATGTGTCATTCTGTAATAAACAGGAGCAGGCCATTCAGCCCTTTGAGCTTGCTTTGATTCATAGAACATAACAGCACAGAACAGGCCCTTCGGCCCTTGATGATGTGCCGACCTGTCATACCGATCTCAAGTCCATCTAACCTACACTATTTCATGTACGTCCATATGCTTGTCCAATGACGACTTAAATGTACCTAAAGTTGGCGAATCTACTACCATTGCAGGCAAAGCGTTCCATTCCCTGGCTACTGAGTAAAGAAACTACCTCTGACATCTGTCCTATATCTTTCACCCTTCAATTTAAAGCTATGCCCCCTCGTGCTCGCTATCACCATCCTAGGAAAAAGGCTCTCCCTATCCAACCTATCTAACCGTCTGATTATTTTATGCTTCAATTAAGTCACCTCTCAACCTTCTCTCCATCGAAAACAGCCTCAAGTCCCCCAGCCTTTCCTCGTAAGACCTTCCCTCCATACCAGGCAACATCCTAGTAAATCTCCTCTGCGCCCTTTCCAAAGCTTCCACATCCTTCTTATAATGTGGTGACCAGAACTGTACACAATATTCCAAGTGCGGTCGCACCAGAGTTTTGTACAGCTTCACCATAACCTCTTGGTTCTGGAACTCGATCCCTCTATTAATAAAAGCTAAAACACTGTATGCCTTCTTAACAGCCCTGTCAACCTGGGTGGCAACTTTCAAGGATCTGTGTACATGGACACCGCAATCTCTCTGCTCATCTACACTACTAAGAATCTTACCATTTGCCCTGTACTTTGCCTTCTGGTTACGCCTACCAAAGTGCATCACCTCACACTTGTCTGCATTAAACTCCATTTGCCACCTCTCAGCCCAGCTCTGTAGCTTATCTATGTCTCTCTGCAACCTACAGCATCCTTCGTCACCATCCACAACTCCACCGACCTTAGTGTCATCTGCAAATTTACTAACCCAACCTTCTACGCCCTCATCCAGGTCATTTATAAAAATGACCAACAGCAGTGGACTCAACACCAACCCTTGTGGTACTCCACTAGTAACTGGTCTCCAGGATGAACATTTCCCATCAACTAACCACACAGTCTTCTTTCAGCAAGCCAATTTCCGATCCAAACTGCTATATCTCCCACAATTCCATTCCTCCGCATTTTGTACAATAGCCCTTTGTGGGGAACCTTATCGAACGCCTTGCTGAAATCCATATACACCTCAACCAGTTTACTCTCATCTACCTGTTCGGTCACCTTCTCAAAGAAATCAATAAGGTTTGTGAGGCGGAGGCGGAGGAATTGGGAATAGGGGATGGTGCAGGAGGGTGGGTGGGAGGTGTATTCTAGGTAGCTGTGGGAGTCGGTGGGCTTGAAATGGACATCAGTTACAAGCTGGTTGCCTGAGATGGAGACTGAGGGGTCCAGGAAGCTGAAGGATGTGCTGGAGATGGCCCAGGTGAACTGAAGGTTGGGGTGGAAGGTGTTGGTGAAGTGGATGAACTGTTCGAGCCATCCCCTATTCCCAATTCCTCTGCCTCGTCTGCTCCCACAATGAGGCATTCCACTCCAGCACATCCCAGATGTCCAAGTTCTTCAAGGACCGCAACTTTCCCCCCCACAGTGGTTGAGACCACCCTTGACCGCATCTCGCGCATTTCCCACAACACATCCCTCACACCCCACCCCAACAGGATCCCCCTCGCTCTCACACACCAGCCCACCAACCTCCGGATACAACGCATCCTCCGACACTTGCGCCATCTACAATCCAACCCCACCACCCAAGATATTTTTCCATCCCTACCGTTGTCTGCTTTCTGGAGAGACCACTCTCTCCATGACTCCCTTGTTCACTCCACACTGCCCTCCAACCCCACCACACCCGGCACCTTCCCCTGCAACCGCAGGAAATGCTACATTTGCCCCCACACCTCCTCCCTCACCCCTATCCCAGGCCCAAAGATGACTTTCCATATTAAGCAGAGGTTCACCTGCACATCTGCCAATGTGGTATACTGTATCCATTGTACCCCGGTGTGGCTTCCTCTGCATTGGGGAAACCAAGCGGAGGCTTGGGGACTGCTTTACAGAACACCTCCGCTCGGTTTGCAATAAACAACTGCACCTCCCAGTCACAAACCATCTCTACTCCCCCTCCTATTCTTCAGATGACATGTCCATCATGGGCCTCCTGCAGTGCCACAATGATGCCATCCGAACATTGCAGGAACAGCAACTCATTCTGCTTGGGAACCCTGCAGCCCAATGGTATCAATGTGGACTTCACCAGCTTCAAAATCTTCCCCCACCACATCCCAAAGCCAGCCCAGTTCGTCCCCTCCCCCACTGCACCACACAACCAGCCCAGTTCGTCCCCTCCCCCCACTGCATCCCTAAACCAGCCCAGCCTGTCTCTGCCTCCCTAACTTGTTCTTCCTCTCACCCATCCCTTCCTCCCACCCCAAGCCGCACCTCCATTTCCCACCTAATAACCTCATCTCCCCTCCGTGACCTGTCTGTCTTCCCTAGACTGACCTATCCACTCCCTACCTATCTTCTTTTCTCTCCATCTTCGGTCCGCCTCCCCCTCTCTCCCTATTTATTCCAGAACCCTCACCCCATCCCCCTCTCTGATGAAGGGTCTAGGCCCAAAACGTCAGCTTTTGTGCTCCTGAGATGCTGCTTGGCCTGCTGTGTTCATCCAGCTTCACAGGCATAAGTATGAGGAGAGAGGGAAAGATTTAGAAAAAGAACCTGAGGGCAACATATATCTGAAACGAGCTGCCAGAGGAAGTGGTGGAAGCTATAATTACCACATTTAAAAAAGGCACCTAGGTGGACAGGGTTAGGAAGGGTTTACAGGGATATGGGCCAAATGTCTGCAAGTGGGACAAGGTCTGATTGGGCTGTCTGGTCAGCATGTGCCAGTTGGGTCGAAGGATCTGCTTCCATGCTGCATGATGACTATGCAAGGAATCAGTTTTCATAAATTTGCATTTATAACAAAAGTGAATGAATAAAATATGGTTACTTGCTAATACAGAACTGGGCTCTTGCCAAACAGTTGTCAAGTGTCTCATACTCAATATTTTGTAAGAATACAAACTCAAAAAAAGAGAAAGCCAACATTGATACTATATGAAACAATGGCCAAGCTTCACTTATTGGTGAACTTTAATGGGTGTATTCTCCATAGCGATACCTCTATTAGGTCTTCACTTAACAGCACATAGAAAAGCAGGTCTTCCCATCTTCAAAGCAATTCATTTTGCACATAGGGACATAGTATTAGGCCATTCAGCCCCTCGAGCCATCTTCACCACACTAGACCATAGCTGATCATCTGCTTCATTGCTGTGCAGCTGTTATCATCATTAAGAATCACAATCAATTTCTGACTTGAATTTAATGACCAAGATTCTGCAGCCCTCCAAAAGTAGAAAATGCCAAAGAATTCAACAGTCAAGGCTGCCCTCTTCATCTCAATCCTGGATAAAAGGGATACTATTGCCCCTGGTTCTAGATCACACAACCAAGGAAACATCCTGCCTACATTTGGTCTGTCTTAGCCCTTAAGAATTTTGTCAGTTTCTTTGATATCACTTCTCATTTTCTAAACACAAGTTTACAGCTCACTTCACAAATCCACGTTGATTCCATCCAAATCAATTATTTTCCAAATATCCAGTAATAATATCCTTCAATAGCTTCTGGTATGTTTGATTACAGTAAGGCTAAAAAGGTCTATCATTATTTTTTTTCTCCTCCTTTTCTTAATACAGTTTATATTATTTGAGGTTCGAGGCCATTCAACAGTCTGGTAATGGCTGGAAAGCAGGTGTTCCTGAACCTGCTCACACGCACATTCAGGCTTCTATAGCTTCTCCCTGAGGCGCGGCCGTGGGTGGTCATAACCACGGTACGACGGGTCTTTTACTTGGCCGCCTTTCCGCAGCAAAGAGCCATGTCAATTCAGCCCATGAATGGAAGTTTGGCTTTCACAATGGTCTGGGCTGCGCACACCACGTTCTACGGTTTCTTAGGCAGAACAGTTGACACACCAGGCCAGTAGGCACCTGAACAGTATACTTTCAATGACACATCTATAGAAGTTGGGGACGGACCTTACAGACATGCCAAATTTCTTAAGCTGCCTGTGGAAGCAGCAGCATTGTTGGGCCCTCTTGGCTGTTGCAAGTAGGTGAGAAGTTGAGGATAAGTCATCAGTTATCGCCACTCCAAGGGATTTGATGGGCTTCACTGTCTTAACCTCAGGGTCTGTTGATATGGGGGACATGTTACCCTTTCTTTGTGAAGTTGACGCTCCGTTCTTTAGTTTTCATTGCACCACGTCACCAAGCCCTCTCTCCCTTCTAATATTTTGACCTGTCATTGTTAGATATCCATCACAAATGACTGTGGTGTCAAACTTATAGAATGTGTTCATTTGGAATAAAAGGCAACTCATTATGACATTACAGGTTGTTCAGGAAAACATTTATTCAACAAAATCGTCAGTTTTTTTTGAGGGGTGGTGGGGTGGAAAAGAGATGGGGTTTTAAACAATATTATAAAAAAACAGGGTGGCCAGCTTAGACCTCAAAGCATTAGGAATTTAGAAGAATGAGAGACATTCTTATCTGAACTTAGAAGGGAGGGGGGTGGACAGGTCAGCGTAGATACTGAAAAGATGGCTCCCTTTTTGGGAGTGACTACAGCAAAAGGAACCTTTTAAAAATAAGACAACATTGAGAATCAAGTCAATGGAATTACGTTCCCTAGATTGCAATAATTGCACCAATATTAAGTAAAATGAGTCATGATTAACAGAAGGGGGAAAAAAGTGGAGGTCAGCCAGATCAGCCATAAGTCTTGTCAAAAAAAGAAACAGGGTGAGGGGCAAAACAACCTACTTCAGATGTTGAAGGCCATCCTTTTAAAAGAGTACTTTGGATCGTGCAGATACTGTTGGAACACGAATAAAGGCAAAGTCCGGGAAGCAAGTTTCAAACAACAATCATTAATAGATTTTAATTAATATTGATTGGAGAGAAACACTACCCAGGATGCTGTGGATAACACCCCCATTCTTCAATATAGTCATGGGGTCTTTACATCCTTGTAAACAGGCAGCTGGGTCTGCAGTCGAAGATCACAAAATTCACACTTCAATATGGCAGAGGAGTGTCGGCCTAGATTTGTGTCCGAAGCCTTAAAGCCACAGCTTTAACCCACAATCTTAATTCCAGTAGTGGTGCTATAGGAGATGAGATACAACCAATAAACTTTATATTCTGAAAATAAGAGCTTAATTGATTCAATCTGCAAGTGAACTCACTGCAATTGTCAAATTCATCAACAGCTATGCTTACATGTGGCTCAGTGCTGTCTACCATCCTGACTTATCTTGAGCATTATCTGGACACTACTAGACAGAATGCTTCACAAAAAGAGACAAGTATACAGGAGCCTGATCCATCTATAAACCAAGCTGAAAACTGTGGACATTGACAAAAAGCTCATTGTAGGATGGCCTATTCAGTGATCAAACTGCACATTGGACCACTCTAACTCATGCCTGAACAGTATAAAACCTAGGGTCAGGCAGGCACTGTCAGTTTTAATTGTTCTAAAGATAATTAATAAAAGTGCAACATGCCCATCAGGATAGGAATCCCTTCCTTTACACTACAACAAAAAGATGATTGCATTCCTCAGGTTTAAAAATTTGTACACACTCTCCACTTCCTTTTCATCTCAAATACCATACTGGGAACAGATCTCCCAATTCAAATGCCAACCCATTACCCTTTTTAGAAACTCAACATGTTGCCCTCACCCCGCATTCTATTCTCAAGAGAACCATAAACATTTGTGCAATTTTCTGTATTTTGTCACCAGATGTAATTTCCTGCCATTTTCATTAATTTTTGGAAAAGGGAGTTGAAAAACAAGTCTAAAACAACACCAGCTGCAGAACAGAAAAGCTTGTGTGTAAATGGAGTCTTTGTAAGTGGGTCTAGGGCATTTACGATCAGTAACAAAATTGGAATAACACATTCAACCATCCTCTTGCTCACAGGAAGTAGTTAACTACATTCGTACATGTTGCACAACATCACCACTGCACTAATTTGAAGTATGTGAATTACTCCAATTTAGTGAACACTTCACTATCCATTTGCCCTCTTGGGCATTAAATTGCATGTTTATGGAAAGTATCAAAAAAAAAATACCAGGAACTGTCTGCATTCTACTAAAATAAAAGTTAGTATGTTTAAGAAACATCAAATTGATCCCACTCGAGTCATTTGTAAGGGACCTATAACAAAGACAACGCTCATTCATTTTGGACAAAATGTCAAACTGCTCCATGTGACTACAGGCTCAGGAACTTTCATCCCATTATCAAAGTCAAAGAATGTTGACACATCCAACTGAGAATGGTCAGGTTCTCATTTCAAATTCTCCATATTAGAAGGAACAGTGTTCTCCAGATCTACGATCCAGTGAGCTTCTTGTAATAAAACCTGAATATGTAGAACCCGTTGAATAATCAGCCTGTATGACTTTTATCCTGAGGTCCTTGGTCTCTGTATACTGTCCCTATCAGAGCTCCCAAAGCTGCATTAATGTTTTGTCCTGACTTTCATATCCAGGCCACCCTCTTCCAATCATTTTGGACTTCTAGAATCAGAATCCTGACAATGGGGAAGTAGTCCATTCGGCCAATCAAGTCCGCACAGACCCTCCAAAGACTATTCGACCCAGACCCACCATTTTACCCCACTCTTAATTCTGCACATGCTGTGACTAATCCACCTAGACTGTATGTCTCTGGACACTAGAAGACAATTTAGCATGGCCCATCCACCTACATTACACATCTTTGGATTGGAGGAGGAAATCCATGTGGAGACAAGGAGAAGATGCAAACTCCAAAAAGTTGCCAGAGAATGGAATCAAACTCTGACCCCGCAAGGCTGCAGTGCTAAGCACTAAGCCACCATGCCACTTCAGGACATCATGGCCAAGAGTGCCTTGAACCACACAGTTCCCACTCTCCAGGAAGTCCTTTTCCAAGTTCACTCAATCCTACTACTGCCACTTCTTCCAACTCACTCCCCCCCCACCCTCAGCCCCGCCATGTAGTTGCTCTTGCCTTCCAACACAAGATGGGTTCTCAAATCAACCTTAACTGCAAAACTTTCTCACCTTCAGTAACAATGGTCTAAAAACAGTACTGATTCAGACAACCATTTTTCTTGGTTGACTAAAGCACCATTTCAGGTCCCCCTCTCAAAAATCCATTCAGAAACTAGCTAGTATTTTACAATACTGAAGTTTTTCCAATATAGTAACATTTTGAAAAAGAACAAGTAGCCAGTAGTGATGTTCATAACAATGACATAGAATTCTAATGCAAAATTAGAACTGTTTACTTGAGGTAGGCACATCATTACCAGCTCAATTTCAGATCAGATGAGCAATTACTTGATGGAACAACTTTTGTAAAAACACTATTTCCTTAATACAGGTATCAATAAGCCTATATTTAAACCTTTTCCCTAACATTCCAAGACTCTGTCAAAAAAAAGGATGGAAGCAAACAGAAATTTGCATGAGTGATTAAAAGCTTGGCTCAGGATTACATTGAAGAGGATGATCCTGGGAGAAGAGGAGAGAGTTGTTTAAAGGAGGGAATTCTAGATTTTAGAATACAGGCAACCATCTACTTGACTGCTAATGAGGGACTGCAGATACACGCCAGAGATCAATTTCACAAAAAAAATTAAAACAAACATTCAAATTAATTTGAATGACTAAGTCATGAAAGTATTGTGGTACTGACATTACAAGCAGCTAAGAGTACATTAGAACTATTTTGGTTTTTGGCCACAGGTTATGTATCCAATATATTCCAATATACAGACTAAGCACATCAATGACCAATGCCACAAGTTGACAGACAGTAAATATTTCATGTAAAAACACACATGCAAGTTAAAAGTATTGTCGACATGGCAACAACCTGTACACAAAAATAAGCCCAACACAGGATGTGCGTACATAATTCAAACTGAACATTTAGTGCAGAGTGGCTGCTTAAATTAGACTGGAACCTTTGAGAAACACCGATAAAGCTTGGAAAAGGTCTTCCCTACGGCACATCTTCAGAGCAAAGGCTGTGTCTTGGGCAACACGCTTAGGCAACAGACAATAGGTGCAGGAGTAGGCCATTCGGCCCTTCAAGCCAGCACCACCATTCGTTATGATCATGGCCGATCATCAACAATCAGTATCCTGTTCCTGCCTTATCCGCATAACCCTTGATTCCACTATCTTTAAGAGCTCTATCCATCTCTTTCTTTAAAGTATCCAGAGAGTTGGCCTCCACTGCCTTCTGGGGCAGAGCATTCCATATATCCACCACTCTCTGGGTGAAGAAGTTTTTCCTCAACTCTATTCTAAATGGCCTGCCCCTTATTTTTATAACTGTGTCCTCTGGTCCTGGGCTCACCCATCAGCAGAAGCATGCTTCCTGCCTCCAGAGTGTCCAATCCCTCAATAATCTTATACATCTCAATCAGAACCCCTCTCATCCTTCTAAACTCAAGTGTATACAAGCGCAGTTGCTCACAATCTTTCAACACAAGATAGTCCCGCCAGTCTGGGAATTGACCTTGTGAACCTACGCTGCACTCCCTGAATAGAAAAGAACATCCTTCCTAAAATTTGGACACCAAAACTGCACAGGATACACCAGGTGCGGTCTCACCAGGGCCCTGTACAACTGCGAAAGGACCTCTTTCCACCCCTCAACCAAATGCAGATGAAGCCATTTGGGAAGAGCAGTTTCAAACCATCTGTCTACAAGTACTACTTGCCAAAAAGCAATACACAAGCTTTCAATAATAAGGATAAAAGCAAAGAAGATCTCAGTTGATGTTACTACTGGACAAGTCAGATCACTGAATTAAAAAAACCAAGCCAAATTCACAAGGATTTTCGAAGTTTGAGGAAGGGTCACCAGACCCGAAACGTGAACTGTTTTCTCCTTCACAGATGCTGCCAGACCTGTTGAGCTTTTCCAGCAACTTTGTTTTTGTTCTTCATTTAACATGGCAGCTTTTCACTGAAGTTTAAGCATACCAGGCTGCAGATTTAATTTTAATATAAAATTTATGCTAAAAAAAAACACAAAAAGCATGCTAAATAGTTTAAGCCTGACACTAACATTTGGCATCTACTCCTAATCACTTTGCAATGAATTAAAATTCAGACAGATTTTCCTTTAGTTCCCAAATCCGTAGGTTCACTTAACTATTTCTTAGTTCTGGTCATGAGAACTGCAAAGCTTTCTTTGATGGACAGATTTTCCTCAGTTTTGAGAAACGAATGTAGACTTCTAACCAAAACATTCCTGGTTTGGATGTTTTCATAACCTGAAATCCTCACAAAAAAGGCAGCAATTTAAAGGAATAAGCTCAGAACCAACTATTTTTTCTAGGAGGAACATTGTAGCATCTGACCTTAATCAGGTCTTCAAACTGAATTGGAAAAAGAAAAAAGTGTAATTAATAAACAAACTTGCTCATCTAGCTTCTGAAAAGCTAAAGGCTTCACTTTTGTTCCCCTTTCCCATCATGTCCCAGAGGAATAAACCTTCATTAATCCCCCAGGAAAACGTCAGCCATCTCCTGTGACACATGCTGGTTGAAAAAAAATCATGCACCCAAAAAAACACTGACCTAGCTAATTAAACTTCACAAGAGACCAATCCCATGTGCCACTAGTTCAAAATTCAAATTCCTCAAAAAAAAACCAACACATTTTTCTTCCCTCTTTAGGGAGAGAATCTTTGGTTTTTGCAGCATTCCTGGAAAGTTTACCTCAAGTAATGGCTGTTCCGAACTGCCAAACCAAAAACATTTCTCCAACACTGTCCTTGGCTTATTGAAGGAGGATACGTATACAATACCCATCAGCAAATCAGCAAACAAATTAGGCTCCCACGGAGGAACAAAATATAATGACAGCTAGAAATGTGCAGGTAGTCAGACAGCATCTGTGAAGAGAGACAAAGCTGATGTCTCAACTTAAAATGTCAGTTTTAAAGAACAGTCATTGACCTGATGAACCATTAACAATGATTATCTCCACAGATGCCTGGCCTGAGTTTTCCCAGATTGTTGTCACTCTCATTTAAACTTTTTCATGTAACCTCATCAGATAAAAACAGGCCACAAAATCATATCAAAACAGGTCATCTGGTGAATGCCTACAAACAAGCTCCAAGACCCTCCTGTGCTGCTGAGGTAGATCCCCTATCCCTGGAATGGGAGTCCTGGGTACAAGTCCCACCTCCTCTAAAGAGAGGTAATAACATCATTTGAACAGGTTGATTAGAAATAGGTTAAATACAAAAAACACCACTTTGCTAAATCTTCGCAGCACTTTAAAAACAATTCTTTGGTCTTTAATTCAAAACCTGAATGCACCCATTTCAAATTTAACCTCTACGGATTTGCCTCTGTAAATCTTTCACAAAAAAAAATTAAGTTTCTTAAATGCTTTTGTCATATCCGTTTTGAATCATTTACTTCTAATGTAGTAAGCTAAGAATGCTGGAATTAGGCAGTTGAGTCTCTGCTTTGAGCTACACCCCCTTGGTGCAACATTTTTTTTTAAAGGAAGCAACTTCATGCCAAATATAAAAGTTTTTGATTTTTATTTAAAAAAAACAAATGAAGCAGATGAGAATCACATATGTATTAGACAACAAATATAGGTAACCATGCCACAAGCTCAGGGATTGTTTACATTGCCTGGTTGAATTGCCTTAACTATATACTCTTTGCATATGGGCACAAATTTTTAATATGCCAATGTAATAATAGAGCACTAATCAGTCTACACAGAACGTTACTGATTATCAGCTGTGTTTTTCATAAAATGCCAAACACTTTAGGTAGTGGAAACACAACAGCAATCGTTATGGAGAATAAAATGCATGGGAAGCTAGATCAGGTGTACTTTTAAAAAAGTGCATGGATAGATAAGGTCTTAATTCCTACAGTGACATTCCCAAAAAACTGCATTAACTCAATTCAAAGAGGTGGGAAAGTAGGGGATGGTGGTGGCAGTGGTGATGGTTCAAAAGGCCCCACTTCTGCTAATTAATACGTTCATATCAACCTAAATTAGTGCGAGAAACAACTGGCAGTCCTGTCTCAAAATATAAAAAACTAATATATTAATGACAGACATAAAAATGTCAATTAAGACCATTAGACATAGGAGTGGAAGTAAGGTCATTCAACCCATCCGGTCCACTCTGCCATTTAAATCATGGCTGATGGGCATTTCAACTCCACTTCCCTGCACTCCCCCCCATAGCCCTTGTGCAAGACCTACACTGTTTATAGCATTTTGGTAAGTTTGGCTCTTGGCAAGCTCTTGCCACTTGTCTCTGGCAACCCAGTCTGCTCTGACATACTAAAGAGACACCTGCATTTCTCTATTTCAGATCTGAAGTATGATACTAGTCTTGGGCAATTATACTGGAGGATTATTGGAAGCATAGTAGGCCTAGGAGTGTGGGTAAATAAAGAGGAAAATTAGAAAAGTCTGCTGCGCTGTTCCATATATATCTGAATATTCAAACAAACATTACTGATAGCAATAAAACTTTGCATTGAAGTTTATTAGCTAGTCAAGCATTCAGTTTGCTTAAATAGACCGTCTTTGCAGTTTCCCAACTTACTGGCCTAAGCATCAAGAAAGCTCACATACAATAAAGCTTAAACAGCTTACTCTAAAAGCGTTTTTACTATAAAGTGCAAGACCTGTTTATTTAGTAGGAAGTGACCAGGAAATGACTGCATTAAATAAGCATTTAGACAGACACGAACAGGCAGCGAATACAGGGGATACGGACCATGTGCAGATAGAGAAGATTAGTTTAGAACAGCATCATGATCAGCACAGACATGGTGAGCCAAAGGGCCTAATCCTGTGCATAACTGTTTAAGTTCTTTACCATTTGTCTGTTAATCTAGCAACAGAAGAGGGGCAGTAGGCCCTCAGCATAAAATAGCCTTGATTGCCAAAACTTTGCAAACATTGTTACTTCTAGTAAGTCACACTGGATAAGATGTTGAAACTAAAAGCCTGCAATCACTTTGCCAAAATAAAAAGTTAATTACTGCAGATGCTGGAAATATGAAGACGACTTGGCAGCCTCTAGAGAGCATGTTTATGCCCAGTCTATTGACACCTTCAGCAGTCACCCAATCTTCAGCTTTGAATTGAAGTAAAATTCAACTTTTTAATATTAATGATGCTTGTCATTCCAGAAATGCTGCCAGACCTGACTATTTCCTGCATTTTGTTTTTATTATAATAGCACCTCTAAGATTTGCAATGCAATAAATCTCCAACTTTAGTTACAGATTGGAGGCCAGCTGGCAGGCACCAGGATGTGGAAGTAAGCTTGTGGGAATATTAGCCAAAGCCTCAGATATCCGTTTATATTTTATCAGGTACAGCAGGCCACACAGCAAACCACAACATACACATTCTAAACCACCAGTTGTGACTTCCCTTTTTGGAGAAACAGAAAAGAGAAATAAGGCCATTCAGCCAGTTGAGCCTGCTCTAGTTGACCACCACTGCATCCATTATTTCTACAGCCACTTCCTTATGTACCCTAGGATGTAGTTTATTCATGCCTAGCAATTTCTCACGTAATGCACCTGACTTTCTACATTTCCCCAATATCCTTTGACCTCTTTAGCATCAAGTGCTATAAGAACCACCTCCCTGGAATCATACAATGTTTTGGCCTCGACAGCCTTCTGTGGCAGTGAATTTCATGGGCTCGTCATCTAGGGTAAAGACGCTGAATTAGTTAGGTCAATCAGGATTGTATTTACTGGAGTTTAGAAGGGATGTGGGGGAGGGTCTCATGGAAACCTACAAAATTCTAACAGGACTGACTAAGGTTGATGCAGGAAGGATGTGCCCAATGGCAGGGAGTCCAAAACCAGGAGTCAATCCAAAGATATGGAATAAACCATTTATTCCTACTTTGTTCCTGAATGCCAACCAGTTTTCCAGCTATCACAATTCCCAACTTCAATCTCTTGTGCTTTAGTTTTACATAAAAATGTGTTGTGGGACTTTGTGGAGAGGCTTCTGAAAGTTTAAACAAACTAAATCCATTGGCTTCTCTCAACAAGTCTACCAATTACACACAATTCTAGTAGATTGGCCAAGGATAACATCTGATTTGATTTATTCTAGTCATGTGTACCTAAATACAGTGAAAAATTTTGTTTGCTAGCAGTACAGGCATAACAGTTAGCTGGGACATACAGCATTGGGTGCTTAAAAAGGCATACAGATTACACAGCACAGGTGTGCTAACCAAAATTAACATTTGAAGTTATACAGGTCTATTCATGAATGGCAGGGAAGCAGTTATTCTTGAAACTGTTGGTTTGTGTTCAATCTTCTACATCTTTTGCCTTACGGAAAAGGTTGTAGGATAGCATTACCAGCATGGGTGGGGTCTTTGATGACAGCAACATTTCTGCAATGAGAAGTGGAAGGGGAGTCGATGGACGGAACGTTGTCTTCCATGATGGTCTAGGCTGTGCAAACAGCCTTTAGATTTGTTTTTAAAAAAGAAAAGAAAAATTGGTCCTGGGCAAAGCAGTTGCTGTACCATACAAGGCTTTCTTTCACAAATCCATGCTGACAGTGTTGGATGCTGGCACTGTTTTTCCAAATGCTCAGCTATTCCAGCGAGAGCAAGAGCGAGAGCGAGGACATATTAGAACAGTTCTTATGGATTAGAGGGCAGCAACAGTCTATGCAATAGAGATGACGACCACTGCATCCATTATTTCTCGGGCCATTTCCTTAAGTACTGTAGTATCCAGGCAGAGGGATTTATCAGCCTTCAATCCCATTAATTTCTCCAAACTAGTTTCCCCATTACTGATTTCTTTCAGCTCTTCCCTCACTAAACTCTGGCCCCCACATTTCTCGTGCATCGTCTGCTTTGCAAACGAAACCAAAAGTTTGTATTTAGTTGCTCAGTCATTTCTCCATACTCCGTTATAAGTGTCCTGTTTGGGGCGGCCTTAAACTCTCTTCATATGCCCTCAAGAGGTCATTCTTAGCATAAGCATTACTGGCTGGCTAGCATTTATTATCTGTCCCTAACTGCCCTCAAGGAGGTGGCGGGTTATGACAGTTGAAGTGCTGTAGGTTGGCTTATAGATTTGACCCAATGACACTGAAGGAACAGAGATATATTTCCAAGTCAGGATGCCAAGCGGCTTGGAGGGGAACTTGCAGGGGATGTTCTCGCGTATCTGTTGCCTTTGACCTCCTAGATGGAAGCAGTTGAGAGTTTGGAAGATGCTAAGGGCTTGGTGAATTTCTTCAGTGTATGCATAGGTTGTACAGACTGCTGCTCGAATGTCAACGGTAGAGGCATTGTCAGAAGTAAGAATCAAGCAGGCAGCTTTCTCCTGGACGGTGTGGTACTTCAAGTGTTTTTGGAACTGCACCCATCAAAACAAGTAGGAGTATTCCATCACACGCCTGATGAGTGCTTTGTAGATGGTGGGCAGGCTTTGGGGAGTCAGGACCTAAGCCAGTCACTACAATATTCTTAGCCTCAGATGAAGAGTCATCAAGGCTCTAAACGTTACCTTGCTCTCTCTCAGTGGATGCCACCTGACATGCTGTGATTGCCAACATTTTTTTGTTTTCAGCAACTGCTGTAATTTGCTCCTACATCCTGTTTCTGCTGGACTTTTCTAGTGCCTGGGACGATACCAGATGGTGTCTCATTTCTTTGAGACTTTGTAGCAATTTATACAACCGAGTGGCTTGCTAGGCTGTTTCAGAGAACAGTTGGGAGTCAGCCGTATTGCTGTGGGCCTGGAGTCACATGGAGGCCAGACCAGGTGAGGAGAGCAGATTTCCTTCCCTGAAGTGCATTAGGTGATGAGAAGAATTGGTTTCTGTGTTCACTGCAAACTTAATCTTGTGCTTTTCTGTCTCAAAAATCAATGCCTTCCACCTCTTTTGCTGAATTCTAAACTACTCCCATGCTTCAGATTTGATGCTTTTGCCGATTTGTATGTCTCGTCAAGACCTAACACTAATTTCCCTTTAAGCCATCTTCTGGGTGACATTTCTGGTTAAGTTTGTGTCAGACAGGAATGAACAATTGCTGCAATTCACCTATGCACTCTTTGAATGAAGTTTGCTATTGCCTTTTCACTGTCATACCCAAGTAGTGTTCCCCAATCTATCACAGGCAACTTGTGTCTCATACTATTACAAACTCAGGACACTAGACTCAATTACATCACTCTCCATCTTATTATGGTTGCACAATGGGCTGCCCACACAATCAGGTTGCCAACTATTCCTGTCATTACACACTAACTCAACGGCTGAGGAAAGTTCACATCGATCAATATTGCATAGGTCTGTTCAACAGTTAGGAATAAATTGGTGAGTACTTCTGAGTACTGAATGCAAGTATGTAAAACAAAACACGAAAAACCAAACTTTAACATTTGAGGATATAATTGTTCATTTCACTTCTATACATTTTAGTTTCAACATGAACTAATTGGACTGTGTATTAATACCATGCTTTCCTGAAGTCCCAGTTATTCAAATGAAAATACATATACATAACAGAAGTCTTAAATTGCTTTATAAGTGTTGACCTTTACTCAGTTTCTAAGACACTGGAACTAGTTAAATCTATATATTATCTAAGGTTTGCCAATGAGTAGCAACTGAGCATAATATTAAAGCTCATAGTAAGTCACTGCTTTCAGATGTCAGCTCCCTACAAACTAAATTTTAAAAGGAACTAACTTGCTGTATTTTTAAAGAGTAAAAAATTGTGTTCCAATAAGTCATCCAAGGTGATCTAATTTCTAATTAATGGCTACAGAGATAATTGAGTCTCAATATCCAAAAAATTCAGATTTTGTATACATTCCAATCAGACTACACTATCATGTACCTACAAGATCACAGGGTCTTTCATCTCTGGGGATGCAGTAAATCCTCAATTGGCTCTGCGCAGGTCACTGCTAATTTGGAAACAAAGACTCCAATTCCATTCAAACCTACTGTACAAGGTTCAAATTCCAGACTGGTTGGCTCAAGTATTGTTTAGGCCAATGTTTAAGAACTGTCATTAACAAAATGACACAGGGGAAACTTACTTACATTTACTTTAAGAATGGGTCTCAGAAAAGACATCTGTACAAACAAAATGATTAAAACTTCATGATACTTACAGACTATCAATTCAAACTATGGACAATTACTTTTTCAGGATTAGTTCTTGTAAATTTATTTGAAGCTTTAAAGCTTCAATGAACACAAGGCTTTTATACACACTAACCCACACAAGGAACATATTCAAAGGTTCTGCCTTTACAGGATGTCAGAAAGAATAGCAACATCATCTCACCCCAAAAAGCTAATGAAAAGTGCAAGTAATTACAGAATTAAGAAACTGCTGCAAATAAGCCAATCTGCAAAAAGGCAGATTGGAATTTGGTTTGACAAAACAGCAGTAAACTGCCCTCCCGGCTCATCAATTAACCGTGCCCATTTACAGAATTTGATTTGTGGCACTTGGTTGCATCTTAAAATTCTCCTAAAGCTGAATACAGTGCAAATTAAAATTCACCCTCAAATATTATAGGCAAAACAACATTTGTGAAAATGCGGGAAGCACGTGCTCAGTTGTAAACAGAAGGATTAGAAGAGTCTACATTAAAAGATGGCTTGAAACTTCAGACTGCAACTCCAATCTAAAAAAAAGCACATTTTTGATTTTTGAAGTTGCCAAGCCTCAACTGTTCAAATTTATTAGCTCAAGCAGCAATACCAAGTGAGCTTACTCTATTTTAAGTTAAAGGTTCTAACCTCTAAGTTGGCATGAAAACCACTCAATTATAAGCAATGTCAAAAACAGCTGACTTGCCTTACTTATAGTTTCCCACAAAGTTTTTTTTTAAAAACTGCCATTTAAAAACAAATGTACATAGGCATCAGCACCTTACAAAATAGCAGGAACAGAAGCTGAAATAGTCAACTTGCTGGAACAATAAGGACCATTTTAAGCTGCTAAATGTCAAGTAAACCAGGTCAAAGTTTATCTAGGATAGATTTAATACAAAAGGAACACTCAAATTAAAATACTGTAATGGAACAAGCTCACTGCGCCATCCTTCCGTTTATATTTAATGTCATTTATTCCAAAAAATTCACTGAGGTACTAACAGTTGATATTATGAACTCATGGATCAGAGATGCTCAAATCTCATGTAGTAAACAGTGATATTACTGAAATGACATACTTCCTCAATTGTGTCTACAATTTATGGTGTTTCTACAACCTTCAGTGGAAGAAGCATAGATCTTTTTCCAGCATTTTGAACATCTTAGACTTTAAAAGCAACCTATTAACAGCAGCCTCAGCCTCAAGCTTCAGAATCTCCAGACCCCACCTTCACCACAGCACCCCTTAAAACTATTTTCCAGGCAAACTCCTGGACATCTGCTTTAAAATCATCCTCAAAGTTAAAGTGTGGCTTCTATCACTGCTGCAAAATGCTTTGAAAAATCTTATTGCAAAGAATGAGTATTCAAAGAATGCATTACTGCAAGCTGAGATACTATGATGCTCTATCAAACTGTTTACCAACAAACCTTACCAATTTTAAATAAAAATGGACACTGGGCTATTGCACAGGCCTACTGACCATCTGTACACTAGTCAGTATCTATGCCTTCAAAACTTTGCGAAAAGTAAAGTTAAAAATACAACTTTCTTCATGTTCAGGACTGCAAGGTTATCTTTCTGCAGGCCACTTTCAAGATCCTTGCAATACTGAAGTACAGATGACGATGTAAGAGCTTTAAAAATATAAACATTTCAGAATACATTTGTTTTCTTCCAGCATGTAGATGAGGCATTTTGTTAGGGCAAATCAGGGCAGGACCTACATACTTAATAGTAAGAATCTGGTGTATGTTACCAAACAAGACCTTGGAGTGCAGGTTCTTAGCACTTTGAAAGTGGAGTTTCAGGTATACTAGGTAGTGATGAGAGCATTTGGTATGCTTCCCTTTACTGATCAGTGCATTCAGTATAGGATTTGGAAGAGCATGTCACTGCCGTACAGGACATTGGTCAGGCCACTTTTGGAATACTGCATTCAATTCTGATCTGTGGGGTATAGGAAAGATTTGGTGAAACTTGAAAGAGTGCAGGAAAAAACTGACAGGGATGTTGGCAGGGTTTGAGATCTAGAAAGGCTGAATAGGCCAATGCTATTTTCACTGGAGGGCAGAGGGTGAGGGGTGACTTTATAGGATTTTATAAGGTCATCACAGGCATGGATAGGGTAAATAGTCAAGGCATTTTCCCAGGGTAAGGGAGTCCAAAACATAGGGTTAAGGAAAGTGAGGAAAGATTTAAAAGGGACCAAAGGGGCAACTTTTTCAACACAGAGGGTGGTATCAATATGGTACAGACTGCTACAGAAGAGGCTGATAAAATTACAACATTTAAAAAGTACCTGAATGAGTATATGAATAGGAAGGGTTTAGAGAGATATGGGCCAAATACTGGCAAAATGGGGCTAGATTAATTTAGGATATCTGATCAGTATCACCAAGTTGGGCCAAAGGATCTGTTTCTGCACTGTACATCTGTCACTATATTACAGTAAAAGTTCAATTTCAGAAAGCAATAAATATAAGCTCACTCCAACATAGAGGACAGGACTCGTTTACATATTTGGTTGTTAAAGTGGTTGCAAATTGAACTCGAGACACTTTTTTAAAAAAAATCCAGACCAATTTGTGCCAATTGAAGAGCGCAGCCACAACAGTAAGGCGATCCATAATATCAGACCACCAGGTTAACAGACGTGGCGCATACCTGCAGTACGAGCGTATACACACCTAGAAGCAATACAGCACGAAAACTTTAAGGTATTGTGCTGCAGGAAGAAACCGGTGACGTTTACAAGAAAAGCAAAGGGAAAAAAGAAACATCTATCTCTCTTACACCCCCAGATGTGTGGCCTTCTGCAGTCTAATTGCACATGGAAGGAATGATGTCTCTTTCCAGCCGCACGCGCCCCCACCCACCCCCGGGCACGGCCTTCACCTTTCCTCCTCCGCCTTCCAAGTGCCTTGCAGATTAAATTAGTGATGCACTCGATTGAGACGCTTCCCCCTTTTACGGGGGAGGGGGGTCAGTAGCGACTTACCTTCCTTTGCTGTCGCTCCCAGGCTGGGTCCAGCAACAAGTCGCGGTCCCAATCCTCCTCGGGCTGCATGTAGTCGCCATGGTTGGGCTGCTGGAACTGCGAGTTGGCTTCGTGATAGTCGACCATGTCCGGTGCGAGCGATGGGAGCTTACAAGGGGCGGGGAAGGGGGGATAAAAAAGAAAGAGAAAGAAACCTGACGAGGAGAGGAGCAGAAAATTAATGTAAGACTCCACCAGGTGTGGCAAACCGGGAGCAAAAAGTCACCAGAGAGCGGCGCGGTTTCAATCACGATCAGCCGTCCTTTCGACAAATCCCGATGCAAACACGCACAGAGAAACAGGGCAACGTAAGCAGAGCAAACGAAAGAGCTTCAAATAGCAGCTTATTTATTGCTTTCTCTTCCCCGCCCACCCCTGCTTGGCTAATGGTTTGACGAGAAGATCGAAGCCGTGATCTTTCCTCAGCGGCCGCTCGCTTTCCGTCCGTCTACCCTACAGCCTCGCTCGCGCTCCGCTTCTTGTGCCTCCCCCACTTCCGCCGTCTCGCTCGCGCAAGCGCGCGCAGCTTGCCTTCAAACTCAAAAGAAAACGGTCGCTTGGAGAGTCGGGGCGGGGCATACGGACGCCAACGCGCCTGTGCGTGTCCCCACTCCCTCCCCGCACCGCACCACCTGCACCTACGGAAAAACACTTCTGCGCATGTCTCTTCTCCCGTCTCCAGGCCGTGGGCGGGATTTTTTTTCAAACGTTCGTGGGAGGTTGGCGTCGTCGAGCGGGACACAACCGTTTTGGCCATATCCTTCCTCTCATTGCCCCCGGGGAAGGTAAGAGTCAACACATCACCGAGCTAATTCCTCTAAAGGACAGAAATTCCTGGAGGAGGGTCTGCAGGTGTGGAGAAACAGGGAGGAAAAATGAAAACTGATGTTCAGAGAGTCCGGTGACGCCCTTCTTCTGATCCTTCATTCTGAACCAGGGAGGGCCCCGGTTCAAGTCCCACCTGCCTTCCGAGATGCCACCGTGCTGATTAAAAGCAACAAAAAACTGAAATTAAGATAATAAAGTGTGAAGCTGGGTGAACACAGCAGGCCAAGCAGTATCTCAGGAGCGCAAAAGCTTCTCACTTTTTGTTGTCTTGGATTCTCCAGCATCTGCAGTTCCCATTATCTCTGACCAAAAACCTGAAATTGCCGACCTTCGGGTAGCATTTATGGAGAGAAAGCGGAGCTAAAATTTCGGTTCAAGTGACCCTTCAGAACAGGTTGATTAAAAGTATCACTCACCCATAGGTCTGGAGCCACATGTAGAACATAAAATACAGGAGCAGAATTAGGCCGTTGAGTCTGCTCCACCAATCAATCATTGCTGATGTTTCCGAATCCCATTCTCTTGCCTTCTCTGCATAACCCTTGATCCCCTTGCAAGTCAAGAATCTATCTGTCCCTGTCTTAAAGGCACTCATTACTTGGTCTCGACAGCTTTCTTTGGCGACGAGTTCCACAGATTCACCATTGGTTGAAGAAATTCCGCATCATCTCACTTCTGAAGTTCCCTTCACTCTAGGGCAGTGCCCTCGGGTCCTGGTCTCTCCTACTAGTGCAAATATCTTCCTCACATCCAGTCTATTCCATATTCTGCAAGTTTCAATGAGATCACCCCTCATCCTCCTAAACTCTATGTAGTACAGACCCAGAGTAGACAACCACTCAGCCAGCCAATTTAGGGTTATTAGGTAAGTTCACATCAGTTGTATAATCCTTTAATCTTTTATTTATAAATTCTGAGTCTTTATTACTTTCTCTCTTATTATACCTGAGGAAGGACCAGCGCTCCCAAACCTTGTGTGTGCAATTGAACCTTATAATCTGGTGTCATGTGATTTTTGACCTTGACAAACTCCTCATATGACAAATAAAAACCGAAAGAACAGCGGATGCTGTAAATCAGGAACAAAAAAAGTTGCTGGAAAAGCTCAACAGGTTTGGCAGCATCTGTGAAGGAAAAAAGAGGAAACGTTTCGGGTCCAGTGACCCTCATATGACAAGCCTATCATTCGAGACTGGGTAAGGTCGGTAACTTTCTTCCCTCAACAGCATTTGTGAAACAGTTTTGTTTTAATGACAATTGACAAATTTCACGGTCCTCATTAGACCTTAATTCTAGATTTATTTTGTATTGAATTCAAATACCACCATCTACCACGACAGGATTCGAACCTGGGTACCCAGGATATTAGCAGACACTATGAACAAGTGTCCTAAAACATTAACGCTACTTTCACTTGACAGATGCTGCCAGACCTGAGTTTTTTCAGCAATTTATGTTTCTCTCAGAACTTCAGCTCCACAATGTTTTATCCCCAGGATGTTATCTGAGTGTCTGGATTAGTAGTCTAGTGATAATATCACAAGGTTATCACCTTCTATTGTAGTTCCTGCCCAATTTTTGAGGAGTAATGGGTCACTTGAACTTGTCCGTTTCAGGGTGAGCAGCTATGGATAGGTAAGCAACCCATGAGGAAAACATCCTCTCAGAGTTTATCCTGTCAAGTCCTTTAAGAGTGCTATATGTTTCAGGTAGTTCACCCCTCATTCTACAATCCAATGAGCAGAATCCCAACCTGTTCAGCCTTTGCTCATAAGACAGTCCCCCACACCAGGGATCATCCTGGTGAGCCTTCTGTGAAATGGCCCCCGTGAAATGATATCTTTCCTTGCATAAGGGGACCAAACTTACAGTACCCTAGATGTTATCACACCAGAAACTTGTACAGCTGCAGCAAGACTTCCCTAATCTCATACTCCCTTGAAATAAAGTCCAGCCTTCCACGACCCTTCCTGTGCTGCTGTCCGTGTGTGCTAGCTTTCTGTGTTTCTTGAACAAGTACCCCCAGTCCTTTTCTGTTCCAGATTTCTGCAGCTTTCCTCCATTTAAAGAATATTCTGTTTTATACTCCCAAAATGAGCAACCCCAGCAACTTTTTTCTCTTCAGATAATTACCAATACTCTTGAATGAATTTGTCATTGGTCTTTGACAGTGCATTTCACATAATTGTCACTTGCCACCAAAAAGGTCTTTCCTCTTGCTGATTTTACTTCTTTTGCCAATCATGTTAAGTTGGTGTCCTCTGGGCATCAATCCTTCTACCATCAGAAACAGCTTCTCAAAATCTACTTTGTCAAATTCCCTCATGATTTTGAACACTCCATGAAACAACCTCAAATAATCTCTTCTCCAAGGAGAACAGCACCAGTTTTTCCAAACCATCCATCTTCCCTTCAATGCTGATGAATGAAATCAGTGGCTTGAGTGGTTTGTTTTGTCACAAATGAGAGTACGTTGTCACTTTGCAATGGGATCAAAGCAAGACAACTTTGAAGGTGGCAGCAATAGTTAGTAAAGTTGTGTTTTTTTCAATGACAATCTTGGTTTTACAAATAGGAGGACAAAATATAAATTCATGAAACTTAGTGTTAAAGCTTCTATAATTACTTTTTAGACTATTGTGTCAAATTCTGCCCACTAAGACGTCAAGGCCTAAAGGTTTCAGAGGTGATTTACTAGACTGGTACCAGATTTGACGGACGCTAAGTACATGAAGATGGAGCATCTGGGACATTTTGAAAAAACAACAATCGTGGCGTATGCTGATCGCTAGCAAGGCCAAGTATCATTTTACTTTGATTAAGGAGGGAGTTCCAGGGTTTTGAACAGTGATGATGAAGGAATGACCGTAGATTTCCAAGTTATGATGGTGCGTGAGTTATAGGAGAATTTGCAGGTGGTAGTATTCCCATCTGTCTTTGCCACTGTCCTTCTGGATGGAACAGATTACTGGCTTTGAAGATGCTGTGGAAGGAGTCTTGGGAAGTTGCTGCAGTGCATCTCATAAATGGTACATGCTGTGTAATTATGTAGAAATATGAAGAATTCATTTCAGAAACAAGCTATTTGATCTAACTAGCCTGTTGTTGCAAGTATGTTCTTTAGAACCTTCTAAACCCTCAAACGCTTCCATCTCGAAGCGCAAGTTCGGCAGAGACGTGGAAACACCAACACTTGCAGGTTCTCATCCAAGCCACTCACTGTCCTGACTTGGAAATATATAACCATTTTTTCAGTGTTATCCGTATACTTGGAGTCCCTCAAACCTGGTACCATTCTAGTAAATCCTCTCTGAAACCTTAAGATTGGGCTTTCCCTCCCTAATGGCATTGTGGGCCCACCTACAGGATGTGGACTTAGGAACGAAGGAATTAAGTAGGCCATGCAGTCCCTTGAGCCTGTTCTGCCATTCAATGAAATCATAGCTGATCTGTGACCTAAATCCATATATTTGTCTTTGGCCTATATCCTTAATATCAGGATTTAACAAAAAATTATCTATCTCTGATTTGAAGCTAATAACTGATCTAGCATCAATTGTCATTTGTGGAAGAGAGAGCAAATCAAATTCCAAAGTGCTTCCTAACATCTCACCTGAACAGTCTGGCCCTAATTTTTAAATTCTGTCCCTTAGTTCTAGACACCTTCCCAACTGGTGGAAATAATTTATCTTTATCAGCCCGTCTTTTCCTTGTAATATCTTGAAAACTTCAATCAGATCATCCCATAATCTTCTAAATTCTAGAGAAAACTGACCTAATTTGTATAATTGCTCCTCATAACTTAACCACTAAAGCCCAGGTATCATTCTTGTAAACCCGTGTTTGTACTCGCTTCAAGCCCAATAGATCCTTCCTAAGATGTGGTGCCCGGATCTGCTCTCAGTACTACATATGGAGTCTAACCGGGATTTTCTATAGCTGCAGCATAGCTTCTGCATCCTTATACTCCAGTCGTCTAGATAAGTCAGCTGCCTTCATTATCTTCCCTCTGTTGTGGCATTTTAAAGATCTATGCACCTGAATCCCAAGTCTGTTTGAATTTCCTCTGTCTTTAACTTCATACCATGAAGAAAATACCTTGATCTATCATTTTTTTGGTCCAAAATCAATAACCTCACACTTGTTTACATTGAACTCCATCTGCCACAATATTGTCCATGTACAGTATTCCTTTTGTAATTTTATGCAAGTGTGTACACACACCCTATATATATATGTCTACAGTGCTGCCTAACTTTGTGTCATCAATAAATTTGTATATATAATTTCCTATGCCATTACCCAAGTTGTTAATAAATAGTGTAAGTAGTTGAGGCCCTAACACAGATCCCTGTGGGACACTACAGGTCCCATCCTGCCAATTTGAGCACTTTCCCATTATCCCCACTTTCTGTCACCTGCCAGTCAACCAATTTCCTCATCGTATCTGTAATTTTCCCTCACATCTTTGGGCTTCTGCCTTAGTTAGTAATACCTATCGTATGTATCTGGAAGTCCATGAAAAAAACAGCCATAGACATCTCCCTGACCACTACCTTAGTCACATCCTCAAAAAATGTACTACAGCAGTTCAACAAGGCAGCTCATCACCTTCTCAAGGGTAATAAATACTGGTTCAGCCAGTGATGCTTTCACCCCGTAAGTGAACTTTTAAAAAAAGTCCCTTCCTAAGATAACTTACTCATTTCAACGTTCAACATAGCTCTCTATTCCTTTTTGTCTCAGTTCCTTTTGAAAGTATCAAAGCAATTTGCCTTCAAAAGTTCCTGTAGTCATTCATTTCATGTTCTTACCATTCTTAGAGTGAATACGTCTTTGGTTTTGTTATTACGTATCTTGTACAAAGGAGTTCTAGTTTTGGATTCCCTCAGTAGAGCAAATATGTCACATCTGACCTATCCATTGCTTTTAAAACCTCTTAAGTTTTTCCAAAGAAGAGAGCATGTTCAGTCTTCCCCAAAACTATAATCTCATTTCTGGTACCTCCTAATAGATCCTTTGTGTTTCTTTGTCCTTTAAATAGAATAGAGATGAGAATTGTACACAGCGTCTCCTGTATATCTTGACCATGGTGCTATGCAATTTTAGTATAAAACTTCAATATTATTGAGTTCCAGACCTCTGGAACTAAATCTAAGTGCCTTTTTTAAAGCATGCTGGATGATTGTCTGACCTGCAGTGCTGTTTTTTACAGATGTGTTTCTCTTCTTTCTCTAGCTTCATCAGCTCTTCTACCCCATTCAGATTCTTATTTGTTGGCATAGAAGATTTCTGTTTAAGTTTAGATTTATTTATTTGTCACATGTACGAAGTATAAGAGTACATGAGGACAGTGAAAAGTGCACAGTCACCCTTCATTGGTGCCTACTTGGTTACAAAAACCAGAATTAAAAGATTGAAAGTGAAAGTACATCACTTCACACGTATATGTTAAAGTTCATTTGCTACTTAATTGTCCAAGCCACAAACTTTCTAATCTGTTCTAGTATTATGGATTGATTTCCTTAGGAACTTGAATGACATTCAGAATTGAGGTTTTGAGAGAGTACATAGAGAGACTTGTTTCTAGTGGCAGAAGGAGTCAGTAATCAGAAGAGAGAGTCACCTAGACTCGAAATATTAGTTTGCTCTCTTTCCATAGATGCTATCTGACCTGCTGCGATCTCCAGCCTTGGATGTTTTCAGTAATCAAAGGATTTGGATTTGAAATATTTGGATAAAAAGTCAGTTGGAGGTTACAGGTGAGAATTGTCTTTTCTCTGCACTCTGTACATGGCAAACGACAACACTTTCCGGTCACCAACCATTTAATTCCCCTTTCCCCTCCCTGTGTGACATGTTCATCCTGGACCTCCTCCAGTGCCACAATGACATCATCCGCAAATTGGAGCATTAACACCTCATATTTAGCCTTGGAAGCCTGCAGCCCGATGGCCTAAACATGGAATTCACCAGTTTTAAAATCTCCCCACTCCCCCACCCTCATCCTATACCCAAGCCTCCCTCTCATCCCTGCCTTCTTGACCTGACACAACCTGTCCATCTTCTCTCCCATCCCATTGACCAATCCCCGCCACTCCCTACCTGCACTCACCTTTCACCATCCTGCCTACCTTCCACAGCCCCACCCATCTTCTCTCTATTTATTTCAGAGCTCCCTTCCCCCTACCCACTTCTGAAGAAGTGTGCTGTCCTGAAACATCAACTCTCCTGCTCTTCTGATGCTGCCTGGCCTGCTGAGTTCTTCCAGCTCCATACTATCTTATTTTCTATTTCCTTTTTGACCTTGCTGCACCATATCTCTGTAATCTCCTCTCGGCCCAAAACCTTCCCAGCTGTAATCCAGTTCTGGCCTATTGAGCATGCTTGATATTTAGTGCTCCACCACAGTTGCTGTGCCTTCAGCTGCCCAGGCCTTCTCTCTAAAATCCCCTCTCTAAACGTCTCTGTCTCTGTACCTCTTTTTCCGCTTTTAAAATTCACTTATGTTTACTCCATTGACCAAGTTTTTCACTATCAAACCTCATTTAAGCTTACATTGCTCAGGGTCCACCTTTGCTTTTTAATGCTCCTATGAAGTGCCCTAGAATATTTTATTGAGTTACATTGGATAATGTCAAGCTTGGTTTTTAAATGCCAGCAGGATTTACTTTTTGACTTCCCCTTTACTTGGATTATTATTTAATCTGTGAAGCAGGATGAGACATGTTATGTGTCATCTTCCAAAACGTATGCTGTGAGAGCTTTGTGATCAGCCCAAAGAAAGAAGAAAGCTCATTGATGTCCTGGCATCCAGACTTACAAGGATCCAATTATTGTTTAAAGACAACAAGACCACTGAGTCTTTTCGGTTTTGGATAACAGCCAGCAAAAGAGTTCCGGTTCCCCATGAACTCTGGACAAACTGACAAAGACTGTCCGAACCTCCAAAATAAGTAAAACTGCCACTTGGATTCACTATCAGTTTGCAGATTAATAAGCATCTATATCCCAGTTCAAACTGATTTTGAAGTCAGTAACTCACAGGTAAAGCAGAATGGCGTATTTGAAATTTGGAAAGAGTAAAGGAAAAATAGGATTATGCTCCTGATAATCTCTTCACTGTGTGACGAGAATCTGTTTGAGTCTGTGTGATTTATCTCTGACAGTGCAAAATTCTGGTTTGCAAAGCCATTGAAAACTTTATGCCCCATGATGAAACACTGTCACTGGGGGAAACAATTAACTTTTATTTCAGGAATTTTGTTCTTTCTTCCCTTACCCTTAGCTGTCGTCTTTTTGCTAGCTTGTTTATACTGAGATTTCTGAATAGCTCATTGTAGACTGAGTCGTCTGGACCAAACCCAAATACAAGGAAGAGTCAACCCGAGGGATATATAAAATAAGAAGCCACCAGGATAGATGCACATTATTTTTATGCAAAATGAAATAGTTCTATATTTGTTACAATGAGCTGCTTTTTAAAATCTGGTCTAGATAAACATCCCACTATTGTGACTGTCTGTTATAATATTCATTAGCAGCAATCTTGACAAGATCATTATGCTGCTGTCAGATTTATTATTAAATTTACCATCAGTTTATGATTAAAGATTCTGGTCTATAAACAGTCAAGTTCCAGTGTTTAGAATCATCCAGTTTCTGTTGTAACCCTTTCTGCTTTTCTCATATGACGTTTTCAACTTTTAAAGGATCCTTAGATTATGCGTGGTCATGCATAGAGTTGCCAAGTTTGTTGAGGTATTCCAGAAAGCTGAATCACAGTCCATCTGATCATGTGACAGCTTGGTCAGGTGATGTGTGATCACAACGCCCACACATTAATGTGCTAACCATATAAAAGTCATGTCTACTGCAATTGATTATCTTTGTAAGTTCATGACAGCAACTGTTATACTAGAAATTCTGAGAGCCAGCAGGAGACTTGGCAGCTGGCAAAGCTAAGGAAAACAAAAAATTGAATCTAAGGGGAACGATTCGTAAGGAGAAAACCAGCAATTTAGAGGCACTTTGATTCCACTAAACAGAATTGGACTAATAACGTACTAATAATCCTAATAGTCAGGTTCCTTTAGTATCTAACATTAATATAATTAGTAGTCTGCATATAACTGATAGTAATAGGTACAATGCCCAAATATCCTATCTATAAATCAGTAGTAATCTTCAATTTGCTGCCCAAAAACAAATGCATCCCACAGCTTTGATCTCCTGCACAGGTACTGCAAAGAGGCAGATCCTTTATCCACCACAGCCGGAATGAATGAAGGTCAAATCCAACGCCCTTTGCATTAACTTAATCCATATTGGCCATCTAATTAATTGAACCAATAGGACATCCAGGGAGTCCGAGTTGCTGTGGCAATGTATGCTATACATGTTGTAGACCAGACCTTTCCCACCTTCCGTTCGCATTTGTTGGAAGGTCTGGAAGTTGATACTCAACCTATTTGGCCACATCATGAATGCCCCTTTTGTGGTTATTAAGCCTTGGAGTAGGACTTGAACACAGCTCCAGGCTGAGAGGTAGAAACAGTACTCGTTGTATCACCATTTATGTTTTAAAAAACTCACTGACAATCACCCTGTAACCTGAGCCAGATTCCCTTGACAGTACACTAAGTATGGTCAGAGTTCCCAGTCAATGCCACATTTAATAGATCCCATCTCTCAGCGTCTCTCTCAAATGGGAGAAACTATCAAGAAAAAAGGGGATTAAAAGAGAGTTCTGGAGAAAATCAGCAGGTGAAGAAGTCATACTAGACACTAGGCATGAACTTTGTTCCTCTGGCCACATTGCTACCAGCCTGCTGACTTTCTCCACCACTTTGTTTTCATCTCAGACCTCCAGCAACCACATAACTTTGTATCTTATTTTCTTTACTAAAGACATAGTTAAAACTTGACATTCATTTCTTTGCTGTAACAATCGGAACAGCATTTATATGTTGCACACTGAGTTCTGCTTGCTTAGTACTGCCGTCCTCATCGTTTCACTCTACCTACCTGTTCCTCAAGGAATTAAGTTTGAGTCCTTATTCATCATCTTCAAATCCCTCCATAATTTTGTTTTCCCATCTCCATTGTATTTTAGATCAAATATTAAGCCAGGCCTGTTTCAATTAGAGCAAAATAAAAACAATTTCCATCTTCATTGAAGAAGAACAAATATTTCTGGTGATATAGCCAATTTTCATCCTACATCTATGTGTTAGCTGTACCAATTGAAGTCAGATGCATACAGTTGGAAGCTTTGACCACATACATACATTCATTGACAGAGAACTCAGTGATAGTGTCCCGGCTTCTGTGCCATGCAGTCTAGGTTCAAGTCCTACCCGTTTCAGAGGTGTGTAATAACATCTCTGAATAGATTGATCAGAAAATAGCTCTACATTTACTGACAGGAGCAGAGTTGGAAGATGTATATCAGTAATATTTCATTCAGCGCATAAATATATTCCAAGTAAAGACTGGTTCTGGTTTCATCAATCACCATTTAGCTTCTGGACCTCAACTACATGCCATTGTCATGTCTCACTGGGGTAGTGTAATGGAAATCAAGCCCTGCTATTAACAGAGTCCTCATCACAAAGTTAAAGATTTTTTTAAAATATGCAGAAATCCCCAGACCCAGGGTGACAAAAGCAAAGACAATGTTTCTGTACTTAACAGCATTGCTATTTATTATGAATAAGCAGGCTCGAGGTACACTTAAACTATTATTAAATGTCAATATATAACTCCACAAGTTAAAACTCTAATCCCCTTATAAACTCTTCTTACAAACACTTGCACACAGACAGGAAGGAAAAAAAATGGGTGTTATAGATGGAAGGAAAGCTGAAAAAGCAGCTCTGTGGTCTCTGTTCACAGGATTAAGATTTATTGTGAGTGTTAGATTTTGTGCTTTCACAACTGCAGTAATTCTTCAGCATCGTCGGCTTTAAAACAATTATTTTCTCACTGCAGTGCACAACTAAAAATACGTAAAAAAGACTCAAAATAACTGGTCATTCATCTCATTGCTCTTGGTGTGACCTTGCTGGGCACAGATTGTTGCAAAACAATTCTCAGCCTCTTCAGATACTGTGTCCTAAAATGATGTTCATGATTAGTGATTTTCATTGGATTTATGATAATAAAGCGTGAAGCTGGATGAACACAGCAGGCCAAGCAGCATCTCAGGAGCACAAAAGCTGACGTTTCGGGCCTAGACCCTTCATCTCTCTGATGAAGGGTCTAGGCCCGAAACGTCAGCTTTTGTGCTCCTGAGATGCTGCTTAGCCTGCTGTGTGCATCCAGCTTCACACTTTATTACCTTGGATTTTCCAGCATCTGCAGTTCCCATTATCGCTTCTCATTGGATTTATGTTGGCCCGTGATTATGCTTGGCAAGGTACTGCAATGATTTGTCATTGGTTTCTCCAGAGCTGTTGACCAGGTAACTCCTGCTTTTATCTCCTGCCATTTGACATATTGGAAGGACTTACAGGCTGATAATCAACTGTCTAGTTATCAATGCACCCTCCATGGCTATCAATTCATTGAGCTTCTGGCCCAAGAGTGAGGGACAATACCTCTGCATCCCAAAATGTTACAAAACAATTACTACCCTCAAAAGTAGTCAATTGTTTGCAAAGCATTTTATAACACACAGAAGACATGAAATGCTGTTCATATGTAATTATTTGAAGAGCAGGGGGAGTGAAGATTGGCAGAATAAAAGACAAAAGCACAGTATATCGCTGTGAATATAGTAATATTGGCCCATTGAATTTTACATCAGGTTGTGCACTGTGCATTGAAGAATAAAAAAGTCTGAGCTGGAAACTGAAACAAAAGCAATTTGAGATGAGCACCACAGCAACTTTAAACAGCTCAATTGGCACCAGTCGTTCAGTTAAACTTTAGCTGATCCCTGTTTCATGTTAGACTGTAACAGTTTAAGTATATAGAGGAGCAGAGGGTTCTGCTTTTAATCAGTGTAATCAACACATTCTCATTTCACAGACTTTAAGAAGCATCTCTGATGTGATGGTAGCCCCCAACAATTTAAAGTTAACTACAGCTGCTTTTGCCTCGTGTTTCATGGTGTATTAATACCTTCAGTTCCCAATGCACGAGTCTCCTAAATTGGTAGCAATTCAAAGGAATTTTACTGGATTCGTCAAAGCTATTGATCAACAGGATCCAATAACAGCCATATCTTGCCTGCTGGCGACCTTACTGAATTCACCAAATTGACTTTGGACTTGCAGCCTACTAGTTTATGCAAAGTAACTGCTTAAATTTCTCCTGAGATGCTGCTTGGCCTGCCGTGTTCATCCAGCTTCACACTTTATTATCTTGCTTAAATTTCCTATCTAATTCACTGTATTTGTATTTCTGACATTCTTCACCCCTGCCCTTTTTCTCTTTTTTACATCTAGAAGTGATCTTGCACATAACATTTTTTTTCACATCACCAATTCACTCATGATACCTTTGCAACCACTAACCAACTCCAGTAAATCACTCATGTTCCACTCTTGTCCTTAAGGTATCAACTCAATAGACTAATATCCAATGATTCTAACTAGCTCATCCAAAGCATCAATTTCACAGCAAATTCTGTCCTCCAATATCCAGTGTCTGTAAGAGTGCATTTTTATTGGATTATAACCTGGATTGGAATTTGACTGGAAACTTAATTCTGCTTTTAGCACTTACACACTTGTTGGTGCATGTCACTCAATCAGTGCAGTAATCTGTATTCATTGCCTGTGGTAACGTGATCGCTGGAGCACTATTGTGATGTTCAACTACCAAAGAAGTGTTGTTCTTCAGAAGAAGAGTGGTATCAAACTCAAAATGTTAACTCTGCTTTTCTCTCTGCTGTCAGATTTCCTCCAGTACTTTCTGTGTTTGTTTCCGATTTCCAGTGTCTGCAGTATTTTACTTTTATTAGAGGTGTAATGATCCTAATCTGTCTCTTTAAGACAAATACTTAGATACAGCCGACAGATAATTTCGTAATCAATCTGTTCAGAGATGTTATTGCACACCTGTGGAGCAGGTGATATTTGAAACTGTGTCTTCGGGCCCAGAGGTAGGAACACGTCTACTACACATAAGCGCTCCAGATACTTCCTTTGGTAAGTGGTCCCAAAAAGGCACAACCTGACACTTGCCAGAGATTAATTATTGAGAATAGATGCCTAATTGCAAGGTCAGAATAGACAAACAGGAAATGATTGATTTTATTTGTCTAAATGCTTTTCATACTTTGAAATGGCATAATAGAAGTATGTGCTGTAGACACCAAATTTGGAAATATAAATAACTTCTCAATTGCAGCAATGCAGTGAGTGATTACAGTTTTACTGCATGCATTGTGTGTTTCCATATTTTAGCATTTGTAAAACAACTTTCCACCACAGTTTAATTAAGTCAACATCTCAAATGCAAAGCAATAAAATTAACTAACAGAACAGAAAATGTATAATATACATGAAGAGATCTTTTAGGTGTCAAGACCAGTAATAGTGTGAGGAAATGTTTCCTACACTTGCAGTAGCAATCTTTGGGAGCTCGAGCTCTTTCCTGTAACTATGAATTTGTTCTCCATGTTTGCTGACAATTCCTTGGCCCATTGTATGACTGTAGAATTTTTCTTTGCACTATTCTCATCCTTTCAACTTCAAAGGTAGCATTCACATGATCATTAGCTTTTCCTGTAGTTAAAGTGTCTTTTATGCCTGCAGGTGTTACTTTGGTAGCAGAACATTCTTCCCTGCAGTTTAACTGTTTCAATACCTAACACAGAGTAGAAAAATCTCTATCAATTACTGTTCCATTTGTTGATCTCAGACAGGGCAGCAGAAAAGTGCTACATTTGGCCCTAGGTCAGAGAAGAGAGTACATGCTCCTGATTGTTATTTGGTGGCCCCTGCGAGGAATGCAATTGTCAACAGAGAATTGACTGGGCAGTGTTGACAAGCAGTTAAATTACTGCTTAACACATCCTGCCATTGTTGATATTGAAATAATGGATTTTTGTTAAGATTTATAACTGCTAATGGGTGAATAATAGTGTAGTTGATTGAACAGCCTGAGAGATTGGATGAGTGTAAGTAAAAGATAGTCTTTGAAGATACTTTCATTGATCTTGACCACCCACGTGAGAGCTGGGAGCCACTTATGTCACTAGTGTCAGATATTTGGAGCCAGATCTATTGACCCTCCCTGGCCATCTGCTTCCATCCCTTTATCTGCCTTGAAGTTAGTAGCTCCTACAGAAACATCACCTCTCCCTCCTATCAAACTAAATCTTTGAGCCCTGGAGTCCATGCCTCTTTGCTGGTGCTCTATTTGTGTAGTTCCTATGTGCAGCCAGTGTCAGTACAGTCAGCCTTCCAATGAGTTCTTCTTCCCTTTAAGAGGGATAGATTGCCTTTAAGAGGAAGAGGGTGGCATGCTGTTTGGTCCCCTGCTGATTTCCCAGGCAGCCAGTAACATGGAACCCGTTTAGACCAAATCTACAATCAACTCCGTAAGTAGGAGCACTAGGTTTGTGTGCTGTTTGTCTCATCAGGTGGATTTCAGTGACCACTGAACCCAAGAATAAGTGTATACTCATTTTTAGCCCTCGGTCTTTGCGCTTCCTGTATGATACAGGATGCATTTGTATTTCTCAATTGTATCTCCTATGAGCCCGTTTGATAGTTTTCTGCCTGCCTTCACAAGTTCTTTAAAAATGAACACTTTTGACTGCATCTTTAACCTTCTTCCTGTTCCCAAATTTCCTAACTTATCATTAAATATTCATCGTACAAAAGGCTTTGAGATTATTATCTAACCAATTAATGCCATATGAGGAGGTACACTTGTATCATTCTGTGAACCTAGTATGTGATCAATGGCTAGGTTTTCTCATTTAATCATCGTTATTCAGAACTTGCTTTACCACACAAGTTTCCTTCCTGCCTCTAACAGTAAAATTCACTTGTAATCAGCAAGGTTCTCGTTTGAAGCCTCTTTGTTGATGAGAGCTATTTGCTGAACACTTTCTCATTAGTCATGGACTTGTACAGCACGGAAACAGACCCTTTGGCCCAACTCATCCACACTGACTCAGTTTTCCAAACTAAACTAGTTCCTGCATTTGGTCATTATCTCTCTAAATCTTTCCTCTTTATGTACCTATCCAAACGTCTTTTAAATGTTGTAACTGTATCTGCATCTACCACATCCTCTGGCAGTAAATTTCACATTCAAACCACAGTTTGTGTTAAAAAATTATCCTCAGGTCCATTTAAAATCTTTCTTCTCACACTTTAAAAATATGCCCCTAGATTTGAACTCTTCCCACTCAAGGGAGAAGATGTTTGCTATTTGCCTGTGTATGCCCCTCATGATTTTATAAACCTCTATGAGGTCACCCCTCAATCTCCTTCACTCTGAGGGAAAAAGTGGTCCAAGTCTATCCAGCCTCCTTATAACTGAAACCCTCCTGCACTGCAACATCATGGTAAATCTTTTCTGAAGCTTCCCCAATTTAATAGTATCCTTCCTATACCAGGGTCAACAGAACTGTACACTATACTCCAAATGTGACCTCATCAACGTTCTGTTCAACCTCAATATGACATTGCAACTCCTATGTTCAATGGTCTGAGCAATGAAGGCAAGCAGCTAAATGTCTTCTTAAGCAGCCTGTCAACCTGTGATACAACTTTCAAAGAACTATGTACATTAGCCCCTAGATAATAAAATGTGAGGCTGGATGAACACAGCAGGCCAAGCAGCATCTCAGGAGCACAAAAGCTGACGTTTCGGGCCTAGACCCTTCATCCGAATGATAGTGGTGAACATCAACTAGCCACAAAACGACATGATCCACTATCACTCGTATCCTCACATACAGATGAGGAAGGACACTACTTTGATTGGGACAACACATCCATCCTAGGACAAGCCAAACAGAGACACGCACAAGAATTCCTAGAAGCATGGCATTCCAACCGGAACTCCATCAACAAACACATTGATTTGGAGCCAATCTACCATCCCCTGAGAAAAAGAACCGGAAATGACATCACCAACCCAAGGAAACCTAAACAGATAAATAGAACGCGGGACATAACACCAGCGCTTCGTCGGAGGCTCACTGTTGGTGTTACCTAGAATGGTGACTGATTGTCTGGGAACAAACCTTCCAGCTCAGTGAACCAGCTTACATCCGGAACAAACTAAAGACCCACTCTTTTGTGGACCGAGAGAAGGAGAGCGCTGTGTTGGAGGTGGAAGGAAGACGTCGGGTTGGCTGTGCACCCTTGCAACCGGTGGATCTTAATGCTGGCTTCGGCCTAATGCTGGTTCAGGGGAGCAGCCAACCTGCAACGATGGCTGCGGCAAGTGCTCAAGACCCAGGTCAGGGGGTCCGGAACACCATCCGTGTTTCCGTGAAGAAGGTGGATAAAGGTGCACCTGTGCACCGCACCTTCTTCGTGAAGAGGGTCCTGTTGAACTGTTGTGGGTTCACTGCTGCGGACATTTACTGCCTGCAGGATTTCCCCGGAGGAGGTTTTTACGATGTAACCTTCAGGAGTGCCAAGCTTTGCGAGCGCTTCCTGGAGGTTTTCAAGCAGAAAGGAGGTGAGGGCCCCCTCTCTGTATTGACCGCTGTCCCGCTGTTTTTGATGCCAGCGCAGAGGAGCTGTATGGTGACTGTACACATGTACAACCCACATGTGCCAGCAGTTGATGTCCTGACCTTCCTTGGAAGGTACGTGAAGGTGGAAGGGGACCTAACCGACATCATGGACCGCTTTGGCATCTGGACAGTAAGAGGCAGGTCAAGGTGACGCTGAGGATGGGCGCGGATGGGAACATTGTACACCCACCGTTCAGCTTCGCGATCGGCGGGAGCAAGGGCTACCTGACCTATGCAGGGCAACCTAAAGCCTGCCATGCTTGTGGTAGGTCAGGTCACGTGGTGGCCGAATGCAAAGTCACCATCTGCAGGAACTGCAGGGTGGAGGGACACCTTGCAAAGGATTGCCCACAAGAAAAACGCTGCAACCTTTGCGGGGAAGCAGGCCACCTCTATAGGGCATGCCCGCGGCGGGGGACCACCTACGCCCAGGTCGCCGGCAGGGGCAATGCGGGGCCAGCACCCCCGGAGGAGAGGAAGGCACCAGGGCCCTGCAAGGACCCCACTAATGTGCAGAAGGGCCAGGTCGTGCAGGAGGGCCCAGCTCCGCAGGATGGGTCTGAGGCCAGCAAAGCGCCCCTGCAGGCTCCGCTCCTCCCCCGACAACCTGGAGTCGATGGAGGCAGCGACAGGCGACCCAGGGGAGTGGACGACAGTCCGGAAAGCGAGGAGGAAGGCGGGCCCAGGAACCGCAACCATCAGGCGGGAAAAGGCAGCTATAGGGGGGCTATAAGAGCTCCTCTGATGAGGGAGATTCGGAGGAGGCCCGCCCAAAGCAGAAGCTAAAGATCTCAAGGGAGAAGGAAAGCAGCACCCCGCTTCCAGGTGACGGGAGGCATCCTGAGGCTCCCTCTGGCACCCAGTCACGTGCCGTTGGGGCCCTGGAGGCCCCCCCAGAACTTCCAGGCGGGAAGGAGGAAACAGCGCGTTCCCCAGCCTGACCCAGAGCCGGACTCTCCTGCCTCCGTACCCCCGACGGGGGGATGCCGCCCGGAAGGCAGCACAGGCAGTTTCCTAAGCCCGGGAGTGCCCAGCAGTTAGCCTGGGCATGAAGGGACAGGTGGAGGGGCTGGACCTTGGACTTGGGGAGGGTACTGCGGTCACTGCCCACAATGGGAGTACGAGTTGCGAGCATTAATGTGCGCAGCATCAAGTCCACTGCAAGATGTATGTCCACGTTGGCCTACCTGACCACCGTCAAGGCAGACCTCCTGTTTCTGCAGGATTGCGGGATACCGCACCTTAGCAGGTACGGGAAATGGACCGGCACCTGGACCTGTGGGCCTTCGATCTGGTTGGGGGGTAACAACTGCCGCTCCTCGGGCCTGGCTATTCTGCTGCGGGGGCGCAACTTCACCATCTCTCAAGTTCAGGAGGTGGTGGGGGGGCGCTTCCTAGTGGCTGACGTCACCTACAGGAACGCTCCCCTGTGGCTGATCAACGTGTACGCCCCAGCGGTACGGAGTGAGCGGTTGGCTGTCCTGCAGCGGCTTCCACCCCTGCTGGCTACGTCCAGGCTTGTCATCCTAAGCGGAGACTTCAACTGCATCATCGATGCAGATGGAAGATCCGGCGTGGGGACAGCGGGTGGGGGGAGTCAACTAGACGTCACGTCCAGATTCCTGATGGGCACGGTGAAGGACGCCCAGCTGCTCGACATCTTCAGCACCTCTGCAGACGGAGCGCAGCGGAGGTACACCTGGTCGCGGCCAGACGGGTCTATTCGCTCAAGGATAGATTTCCTGTTTGTGTCACGGGCGTTCTCGGTCAGGTCCACCGGCGTCGAGCCAATGTTCTTCCCTGACCACTGCCTCCTGCTGGCCGACTGTCACTTACAGGACGACCAGCCGGCCGGCAAGGGGACGTGGAAGCTCAACACGATTCTGTTGACCCCAGAGAACATCGAGGAGCTTAAGAGGGAGTACGCCAGTTGGAGAACTGTGAAACCCCTCTTTGAGTCTCCGGGCGACTGGTGGGAGACAGTGAAGGAGAACATCAAGAGGTTCTTTGTCCTCAAGGGTGTTTGGAAGGCGAGAGAGAAGCGGGGAAAGCTGTCGCGACTCCAGAAAAGGGTGCAGAACCTCCTCCTTCTGCAGTTGATGGGGGTCGATGTCACGGAGGACCTCCATGAGGTGAGGGGCCAGCAAGCCTCGCTCTTCGCCGTGGAGGCCTCCAGGATAATCTTCCGGTCCAGGGTCCGCTCCGTGAAGCAGGACGAGACGTGCTCGCGTTTCTTCTTTCAGAAGGTGCACAAAGAGAGCTCTGTGCTTAGCCAGCTGAAGGAGGACGACGGCTCGGTGACGTCGTCTCGGCCCGACATTTTGAAGATCAGCAGATCCTTCTATGCCGGAGTGTACGACACGAAGCCCACGGACAGCACGGCCTCCGAGTCATTCCTGTCGTCTATCACGGAGGTCTTAGACGACGGCACGGGGGAGTGGCTGGACCGGCTGATATCCTTGGACGAGCTGACCAGAGCCCTCAAGTCCTTGGAGAGGAATAAGACTCCCGGGAGCGACGGCTTGCCGGTCGAGCCGTATTCCGCTCTGTGGGACCTGGTCGGCCAGGACCTGCTGGAGGTGTACGATAGTGCGCTTCAGGCAGGGGAAATGTGCAAGTCCATGAGGAAGGGCATCATCACCCTCATTTACAAGAGGAAGGGGGAGAGGGAAGAAATTAAGAATTGGCGTCCCATTTCACTATTGAACGTGGACTACAAAATCCTGGCCAAGGTCATAGCCAACCGGGTCAGGTCTGTCCTGGAGTTGGTGATTCACCCTGACCAAACCTGTGCTGTGCCGGGCAGGAAGATCGCTGAAAGCCTCGCGCTCATCAGGGATACGATTGCCTACGTGCAGGACAGGCGGGTGGACACCTGCCTCGTCAGCCTGGACCAGGAGAAGGCCTTCGACAGGGTCTCTCATGCTTACATGAGGGACGTCCTCTCCAAATTGGGGTTCGGGGAGGGCATCCGCAATTGGATCCGGCTGCTCTACACCAACTTCGTTAGCACAGTTTCGATCAATGGGTGGAAATCGGACAGTATTCCCGTCAGATCTGGAGTCAGGCAGGGCTGCCTGCTCTCTCCTGCCTTGTTCATGTGCTGTGTGGAGCCCTTCGCCGCATCCATCAGGAAGGACGTCAGCCTGAAGGGCGTGACTATCCCAGGCAGCGGAGGCCTTCAGGTCAAGACCTCCCTGTACATGGACGACGTCACCGTCTTCTGCACGCATCGTCGGTCGGTGAGTAGGCTGTTGGACATCTGCAGCCAGTTTGAACTGGCCTCGGGTGCCAAAGTCAATAGGGGTAAGAGCGAGGCCATGTTCTTCGGAAACTGGGACGACCGCTCCTTCCTCCCCTTCACCGTCAGGACAGACTACCTGAAGGTGCTGGGTGTTTTGGTTCGGTGGAGCTGGGGTGTGCACTAAGACTTGGGAGGAGCGTATCACCAAACTGAAGCAGAAGCTGGGCAGGTGGACGCTCCGGTCCCTCTCCGCGGGTAAGAACCTGGTTGTCAGGTGCGAGGGGCTTTCGGTACAGTTGTATGTGGTGCAGGCCTGGCCTTTTCCCTGGACCTGCGCCGCTGCAGTCACCCGGGCCATCTTCCACTTCATTTGAGGGTCGAGGATGGACCGGATCTGCAGGGACGCCATGTACAAAGACCTGGAAAATGGGGGAAAGGGCGTACCGAACGCCACCCTCGCCCTGACGGCTACCTTTGTGTGCGGCTGCATCAAGCTGTGCGTAGATCCTCAGTACGCAAATACCAAGTGTCACTACTTACTGAGGTTCTACCTGTCCCCGGTGTTGCGAAGGATGGGCCTGGCCTCGTTGCCGCGGAACACTCCGAGTAGTTGGACCGTCCCGTACCACCTGTCCTTCGTGGAGAAATTTTTGAAAGGAAACACATTTGACCACAAGGCCGTCAGGCAGCGGTCAGCACGTATTATCCTCAAGACCCTTTGGGAAAAGGAGAGGGTGATCCCATCGTGTGGTTCCCCACGCAGACTGCCAAAGTCGTTTTGCAGAATGCCTCATCACCAGAACTTTCAAACAAGCACAAGGACATTGCTTGGCTGGTGGTGAGAGGGGCTCTGCCAGTGAGATCCTTTATCCATGCCCGGAATCTCTGCGCCACCGCACGCTGCCCTCGAGGCGGCTGCGGGGGGGGGGGGGGGGGGGAAACGAAACTGTCGATCGCCTCCTTCTGGAGTGTGCCTATGCGCAGGAGGTCTGGAGGGGGATGCATTGGTATTTGTCGAGGTTCGTCCCGAGCAGCTCCGTGACGCGGGAGTCCGTGCTCTACGGGCTGTTTCCCAGGACGCACACCGAGTCCAACATCAACTGCACCTGGAGGACCATCAATGCGGTGAAAGACGCTCTTTGGTCTGCCCGCAACTTGCTGGTCTGCCAGCTGAAAGAACTGACCCCAACTGAGTGTTGCAGACTGGCGCACTCCAAGGTCCAGGACCACATGCTGAGGGTCGCGGTAAAGCTTGGGGCAGCTGCCGCCAAGGCGCAGTGGGGAAAGACCACCGTATGAAACCCCTTGTCCAGAATGGAAAAAAGGGCCCTATCTGGTAACTGGGCCCAGCTGGCGCCTTCCCCAACTGGTCAGGGGGCCAACGGGGACTGTGCAGGGTGACGACTGCCGGGGTATTTTCTTTGCTTTTTTTTCTTTGTTTTTTTTTCCTTTAGTTGGTGTACGTACCCCCTGGGTAACCCAGAGTGGCTTGCATGACTGGGTAGGTGTATAAATATGTTTTATTTTTTGTACATCTTATGAATAAAGTATATTTTTTCAAATTAAAAAAAAGTGACGAAACGTCTGAAAACTAACCTTCCAGCTCAGCGAGCAAACTCATGTCCAGATGTGAGGTATATCATTGGAGCAAGACAGCTGATTAATGGGGCAGATTTGGCAAGATACAATGACAGAACTCATGAGGCAAAGACAAATCCTCCCAAAAAACATACTTGGATGAGATTCGGCCCCAGATTTTCTTTGTTATTCCGTTCCTGAGGGAAATAGACTCAAAACAATATTTTAGCCCTTCCCTGTGATCTATGAGTCACCACGTGGTCAAACCAAAAATCTCAAAAATGGCTAGTAGAAAGTTAGTCCTAAATCTTGAGAGAGTTTGAACATAAAAATATGCAAGTGATTCTTCAGTCATAGAGATTTTTGATCAAACCTTGTGTTCTTTGATGGTATAAGAGCAGGGTGGATAAAGAGGAACCAGTTAGTGCAGTATATTTAGATTACAAAAGGCATTCATTAAGGTGTCACTGTTTGATTCCAGACCAGACTACCAACTTTATGTTATGACCCTAAATCAGATCACTAAATTATGTTAGGAACTGGCTACATTCCTTATTTTTCAAGTAGACAAAGATAAAATGTTTACTAAGAAAATAAAGCCACCAAATTCCACAGTATTGAATAAACAACAATACTTTACTGTACAATTTAGAAGTGTAAATCTTTCATACATGTACTGTGCAGTGCAATGAGGACACATCCCATAGATTTATTAGCAATTTGTTTTAGACATTACTAACATGGTGGATCATCAAATTTTATTGAACTCCATAAAGGAAAGCAATTTGACTCTCTGTCTTTGAAATTCACTTTGAAGAGGCATTACATTATGGACTGCCTCCTGCTCTGTTCAATCACCCTTCTATCCTTGGCCCATTCTCCCCTGGAATGCAAAAACTACACTCCAGTACTTATTCCCAGGCACAACTCCAGCTTTTAACCAACAATCTTTCATAGTTTTTTTTTGCTAACCTCCCATCTTGCTCAGCTACACTGACCAATTAATGACATCAAGATTCTTGTGAGTTGCCACTACTTTCGTGAGTTTTTCTAAGTCCTGGCTACAACGATTAATAGCCAAATAACTCTGAGAATTTGTCCTGAGTTCTGCCAGCACAGAGATAAACCTAATTGCTCTTGGCTTCTTCTCACTGAGCCTTCTACTTAGAATCCATGTGGTTTCCTGCAATGCAGCTTAAAAAAAATCAGCCCTTTCAACACGGAGTCTCTGTATGTCTCGCAACTCAATGACTTTTGAGTCCCTGTCTATAATTTTTGAATTCTCTTTAGTGACCCCTGAATTGTCCCAAGTAGTTGATGAAAAACTTCCTAACGCTAGGCAGAATTGAATGCTACTACCTAGCAACCCTTGAAACTGCTTATTCCATAAATGTTACCAGTCATAGATTGCTGGCTTGCTCAGTACAAAAGACATCGATAGAACTAGAGGATTTCATCACACGACATAAAAGGTTGCTACATAAGTGACATGGTGTTAGGGGTATGATATTAGCATTCAGAGGATTAGCAAACTAACAGAAAATAAAGTTGGAATAAATGGATAATTTTAAGCTTGATTACTGTAACTGGTGGAGTACCACAGGTTTCCAAGCTGGGGCTTCGACTGTTTACAATGTATGCTTGAACTTGGATAAAGGGCCAAATATGTTGTAGCCAAATTGGCTGATGATACAAAGATAGATAGAGAACAAAGATGTGGAAGATACAAAAGTGTGCAAAACATCCGAGGTCAAGTGAGTCATCAAATACTTAGGAGATGGTATATGTTGTAAGAAAAAGTTATGCTATCTACTTTGGCAGCAAATATAGAAAAATAAATTATTAATTTAATGGAGAGAGCTAAAGAATACTGTGCTGTAACTCAGGTGACGTAATATGTGAAATTCAAGACAGTTAGCATGCAAGTCTAGCAAGTAATTAGGAATGTTAATGGAATTATAGCATTCCAAATTAGTTGAAAGGAAGATATAGTATAAAAGGAGAAAGTCTCATGACGTTCTTACAGAGTGCTAAGAAGACTATACCTAGAATACAGCATATAGTTTTCTGTCTCATTTTTAAGGAGGAAATTGAGTTGGAAACAATTTAGGCAAGGTTTACTAAGTTCATCCTGAGATGAAGGTGTTGTCATTTGAGGAAAGATAGGGCTTATACTTTTTGGGGTTTAGAAGAATGGAAGTAATCTCATTGGAACATGAGTCTGAGAGGGTTTGACAAAGGTAGATGATGCCAGAATATTATCATTCCTGAGGGAATATAGAATTCAAGGACATAGTTTCAGAATGACAACTTTTCCATTCAAGATGGAAATGTGGCAGAATTTCTTCTCAGAAGATCATTAATCTTTTGGAATTCTCTACTTCAGAGACCTGTCAGGGTAGAGTAATTGAATATATTTAAGGCTAAGATAAGCAGATTCATGAACCCGTAGAGGAACCTCGCCACCCAATACTTCAAGCACCATGTGCCCTGATATGTAGCAGAGCCTGTCTTGGACATGTCAGCCATCTCAGAAGTAATTAAACTGGGCAGAAGCACATCATCCTCAGTCTCAAGGGACAGCCTAAGAGGAGATCATCCATGATCTCATTGAATGTTGAACAGGTGCAACTGGCCTGCTTCTGTTTCTTTTGCCCTGCATTCGGTTTAGACACCAAATCTCAGAAACTGACCTTTTTGGTGATACCAAATAATTTCAAGAGAATATTGTCAAAAATGTTAAATTATGCAAACAAGTTTGATGAACTTGAATTTAGAAGGTTAATTAAGCTGTTAAATTGATAAAAGGACAATATTGGGCAGATGCAGGGAAACTATTCCTTCACATGGAGGATCGAGAATAGTGAGACAAACCTCACCAAAATGAGGATGCAGAAGTGTAGTCAAAAAGCACATTTTCACACAAAGGGTGGTGATAATCTAAAACATTTTCTAAACCAGAAGCTGCAAATGTTATGTTTCCAAATAGAAACAGATTTTTGCAAGATAAGGTATTTTTTAATCAAATGATATGGAACAAGAGCTTGTAAATAGAGATATAAACTGTCATGATCTAATTGAATAGTGGGACAGACTCAAAAGGCAGAATTTGTTACTCTTTTTCCATGCCTCTGTGATCTTTGAGCAGATATTATTTGATAGGATTACACTTTGTAGCAATGATCCATCTAGTTTGATTCTCAAGGTCACTCATGAATGATAACCTATCAGATGAGATACAAGAGGGTTGCTGGTGACAAGGAAACTGTAGCCAAGATTGCATGACTGCCTTCAGCAAAAAGATGTAGAAAAGGACAAAAAAAAGTGAAGATAATTGTATACATTGTTTATGCACTTTTGTTGTAAAAATATTGGGCTTTGTGATATAACCCTAATTTAGCTTTAAACCTGCAATTACTGTATCACATGATTATTTTGTCAAGTTTAGACATGAATGTATTACTATAATATCCAAAGACACATTATGATACAATAATTGTCTGAGTTGCCAGGATATCTGAATTCTGCCCAGTTAACACCTGAAACAGCAATTATATAATAATCAGTGCAGTTTGCTTTGTAGCAGCTGCATTACCAATACAATGAATAAGTGGAAAGTGTTCCCATTAGCAGGAGGATTGGTAACCAGAGGAAACAGATTTAAAATAACTAGCTAAAGAACCAGAAGGGAAATGAGGAGACATGTTTGTACACATCAAGTTGTTATCAGTGGAAATTCACTACATGAACAAGTGACAAAAGCAGATTCAACAGTAAGCTTCAAATAAAAACAATATATGCATTAAACAGAGCAAGCACAGTGAGCCGAATGGCTCTGATGTTGGGGAGAAGGAACAATGGAAAAGTGAACTTCAAAACTTTATAGTGCTTTTCAGACTGCAGGCCTGTGACAAGTGCTGGGTCCATAGCTTTTTGTCATTTATATAAATGGTTTGGATGTGAACGAAGGCGATATGGTTAGCAAGTTTGCAGATGACACCAAAATTGGCAGTGTAGTGGACAGCAAAGAAGACTACCTGAGAGTACAATGGGAACTTGATCAGGTGGGCCAATAGGCGAGGAATGGCAGATGGTGTTTAATTTAGATAAAATGAGATGGCTGCATTTTTGTAAGGCAAATCAGGGCAAGACTTATACGCTTAATGACAGGGTCCTGGGGATTGTTGCTGAACAAAGAGCCCTTGGAGTGCAGGTTCATGCAGGTTCCTTGAAAGTGGAGTCCTTGGTAGACAGGATAGTCAAGAAGGTGTTTAGTATGCTTGCCTTTGTTGGTCAGTGCATGGAGTGTACGAGTTGGGAGATCATGTTACATGTTTTTGGAATACTGCATGCAATACTGTTCTCCCTGCTAAAGAAAGGTTGTTGTAAAACTTGAAATGGTTCAGAAAAGATTTAGAAGGATGTTGCCAGGATTGAAGGGTTTGAGCTATAGGGAAAGGCTGAATAGGCTGGGGCTATTTTCACTGAAGCTTCAGAGGCTGAGGGGTGATCTTTGTAGAGGTTTATAAAATTGTGAGGGACATGGATAGGGTGAATAGCCAAGGTCTTTTTCACTGTGGGGGAGACCAAAACTAGAAGGTATAGATTTAAGGTGAGAGGAGACGTAAAAGGGACAATATTTTTATGCAGGGTGTGGTGTGTGTGTATGGAATGAGCTGCCAGAAGAAATGGTGGAGACTGGTACAATTACAACATTTAAAAGGCATCTGGATAGGTATATGAATAAGAAGGGTTTAGAGGAATACAAGCCAAATACTGGAAAATTGGACTAGATTAATTTAGGATTCCTGATCAGCATGGACAAGTTGGACTGAAGGGTCTGTTTCCATGCTGCTGTCTGACTCTACAGATTAAGAATGACCTCACTTTGGCAGTTATGTGAGCTTGCTTCTTCCGGGAGAGCAATATACAAGTTATATGCACGTTGCTGATTATGAGCAAAAGGAAGTATCCTTCCTCCTTGATGAAACTATGTCATTAAGAACATTTAAAAAAAGGAGCTGAATTAGGCCTTATGGCTACTCAATACCCAACATTCAATGAGGTCATGACCGATCTTCTATTTAATCTACATCTTTCCTTACTATTCCCGTATACCTTGAGTTCTTTAATATCAAGAACTTTGTTGACCTCTGGCTGAAATATACTCAATGGCTCAGCTACTTAGGGACCGAGAATTCTAAAGCTTTACAGCCTTTTGAATCAAGACTTTTCTCCTAATCTCAGTCCTAAATGGCTGAATGCCTACTCAATTTTTACTCCTTAGGCAATCCACACATTACGGAAAAACCTGATGAATTTCTTTGGTTTCTAAGGCGTGTATCCTTTCTCGAGTATGGACACCAAATTGTTTCATTTGTCTGACCCCAGGATTTGTCATTTTACCATTCAGTTTGAGATTCAGAGTAACGCAGAAACCAAGTCATGTGCCAGTACAACTTAACGATTCAAATCTGGAAATTGTGTAAACAGGAGCCAGCCACTCAGTTACCAAAGTTACAATCCTGGCTCGCATGTCACATTACAGTGGGTAAAAGGAACTTGACCTTCAAAACAAATTTTAAAAGGCATTTCCTGTTTTCAATATTCCTCTTTTTGTTTTGAACTTCTGTAATTTCACAAGAAACAATCATTTATATTTGGCATGAGAGGCACTATATTCACACATTCAGCACTATTTCTTCCCTCCCTGCTCCTTGCTGTTGCTGACAGAAGCTGGATTATTCTAGAAATAAAAAATATTTTGCTGAAGTTTAGAGTTTATTTTCCTGTCTCCTGCAATGAATTTGCCATTCTGTTTACTTGATGCTTGTGGTTTGTGGCACAAAGTTGCAGCACCAGACTCTCGGAGACTAGGGTGGGGCCTTCCTTTGCAAGGCACAGAAAGCATTGGGCAAATTCCTGCATTGTTGAAGCAAGTTCCAACAGCCTCCTGTAAGACAGCTGAGGATTCTCCCAGTCATTGTCAACTTTTTAACTGAGTTACATCCGCCTGTTGTTAAATTGTCTGCACATTGGAGGTGGCGGTTGGGTTTGAGGTTGGGGGACTGGAGATGGGGAAACACAGTGCTTGAACATTAACAATGTGAGGAATTCTGGCAGTTGTTTCTGGATCTCTTCAGTATTCAACCCAAGACATTCTGCATGTGTGCACTGGCTTCAAACTACAGTCTGAAATGTTTAATTCATATTTGGGACTGTTATTATCTGTGCCAGGAACAACTATCCAGAACACCCTTCCCAATTGCTGCCCTCTGTAATTTTACATCTATGTTTGGCTCATGAATAATACAGACTTTTTAAATAAGCCTACAATTATGCAGGAACTCACCAAAGAAATAAAACAAGGTAATGCAGTTGACAGTGCAGAGCGGCCATTTAGCCCATCTATGAATGTTCCAGCTTTAGACTAGAGGAATTCAGAGCAAATCTTAATGTCCTGCACATAGCTGGTTATATCCCTCTGCCTCAAATATTTATAGTGGAGACCATGAATTCATTATCAGACAATAGAATGATGAGAATGAGAAAGGTATTGGAAGGATTTGCTTCCTCATTGCCTAAAGTTATTGAGTCTTAATGGGCTATAGCCAGAGGTACAATTAAACACAAAATGTTAAGAGAAAGTCACAAACAAAAATCCAGGATTTGCAGCAGGAGAATGAAGCTGACTAAATTTTTACTAAAATTGTATTTTTTTGCAGTCAAAGCAACACAAGGCCAGTTCCCCACTTTGACACAGTCAATTCCCTCCTGTAAGTTACAATGACATGTCAAAGATATCAAGTTAACCCATTTTTAACTGTAATTATTTGGCATCCTGCTGAGGTGGTTAATTACCACACAAGCAATGCAGAGGCAACAGTTCAAATTTCATCATTACACATAGTTACGTGGAATTAAACAGAGCAGAAACAAGCCTGGGAGTATAACTGAGATAATGGGAACTGCAGATGCTGGAGATTCCAAGATAATAAAATGTGAGGCTGGATGAACACAGCAGGCCAAGCAGCATCTCAGGAGCACAAAAGCTGACGTTTCGGGCCTAGACCCTTCATCAGAGAGGGGGATGGGGGGAGGGAACTGGAATAAATAGGGAGAGAGGGGGAGGCGGACTGAAGATGGAGAGTAAAGAAGATAGGTGGAGAAGGTGTGGGTGGGGAGGTAGGGAGGGGATAGGTCAGTCCAGGGAAGACGGACAGGTCAAGGAGGTGGGATGAGGTTAGTAGGTAGCTGGGGGTGCGGCTTGGGGTGGGAGGGGAGTATAACTGATCTAGGCTGGTGTTTCTGCCCCACACTAGTTTCCGCCCACTTTGTCTCACGTGATCAGCTCATCTTTCTATTCCTCTTGCTTCACGTTCTTTTACAGATCTTTTTTCAAAGGCAAGACATCATAAAAAATGATAATGAAAGCTGCCCATAGCCAATACAATCCCTGATTCATTAAGTCCTTCAGTGAGAGGAATCTATTGCTTCTGCTTGGTCAGACCACTATAAGAAATAGTGTTGTTAATTTCAACAGTCAGTGAAGTGACTTAGCACTTAACTTCTCCCCACTGCAAAAACCAACCAGCATTTTCTCCATGCAGCTATATTTGATCCATATAAATTGTAGCTTTGCAGCATCACCCATATCTTGAAACATACTAATCTCCGACGAAGGTGAAACAAAGTACTTGATGTGCTTTACAATGGTACACTTATTTTTCAGGAGAGACTGAAGTTACATTCATTAAATGTAGTTTTCATTACAAGATAAAAAGATACATTTGATGTGGAAAATAGTAGATTTAATAATTGCCAAGGTATTTGTTTTTATCATGTCTTTGAATTGATTCAAATCCTGGTGCAATGTGTGCTGGTATGCGGGCAAACATGGTAGCCATTTTTCACAGTGTTATCACACAGGCTAAAACAAACAACCCATTATCTCTGAAAACGTCTCCCCATCCCCCTCTCTGATGAAGGGTCTAGGCCCGAAACGTCAGCTTTTGTGCTCCTGAGATGCTGCTTGGCCTGCTGTGTTCATCCAGCCTCACACTTTGTTATCTTGGATTCTCCAGCATCTGTAGTTCCCATTATCTCTGAACACTTTAACCTTTTTGTTTTAAGGGAGGTTGTTGGGGGTGAAGGAGCACTTTGATCAGGCTACCAAAAAAGGCTATTCTTAAATGGGCCTCAATTTAAATTCTAATCTCCAGTACCCAGCTGATCAAGCTGAGGTCAGAACCTTAATTCCTTCAGTATTTTGTAAGCTAATGTATTTTCCCCAGCCTCCATAACAATCTTTTTAAAGTTGCTGGTTGCTGTACTGTTGTGCTGTAACCCTGCCAAAAAAAAACAGAATTCCGGATGCTTTCTGAGGTATTTATATTGTAAACAAAGCTTCCTGCAGATCTGAAACATTTAGACACATTCCATACAACTTTTGACTGTTCAGAAATGGCGATGATTGTCAGAAGGTAGGAGATTCACTCTATCCAGACTCCAGTGGGAGCATTCAGTCATGGATTTTCACCCCTCTTCCTCCCTTAAATGCAATTGATTATTTCTATTTAACTGTTCAATTATACATCTATTCAATATGCATTTTTTCAAAACTTACCTCATCAATTTTTGTAAGCACTGTGGTTTGACAACTTCAAAAATAATATTTTAAAAGTAAGCTGCACTTAGTTCCCCCACCAAATGTCCCACTTAAGGTTCATTCTCAATTCTCAGTCCTTCAAATAGTCTCAGTCTGCCGTGTAAATTAGGATTAGATCAGTCATTCCTAATCACACTCTAATGAACCCATGGATACCTCAACCATGATCTTCCACTCAGATTGAATATGTAACAGTAATCAAGTCTAGGATGGTTTATCAAGTATGACCATTTGAGCATATGGAAAACTGTTGCGTTGCGTGACACTGGTAAGGCCATCATTTATTGCCCATCTCTGAATTTCCTTGAGCTGAGTGGCTTGCTGGACCATTCAGAGAGCAGATAGAGTTAACCATATTGCTGTGGGTCTGGAGTCACATGTACGCCAGTAGGGGTGAGGGTGGCAGATGTCCTTCCTAAAGGGCATTAGTGAACCAGATGTAAGCAACAGTTGACAAAAGTTTAATGATCACCATTACTGAGATTCATTCCATTTTTATTAATATAGTTCTAAATTACACAAACGGCCATGGTTGGATTTGAATCCATGCCTCCAGAGCTTTAGGCTGAGCCTCTGGATTACTCATCCGGTAACATTGCCACTACCTAGGGTCATTGCAACACTGAAAGAGGTAATATGGTCAGTGAGTCCATGCCGGAAGCAATCCAGCTCTATCATGGTAGCCCTGCAATTTTATTTCCCTCATGTGCCCATACAGTTTCCTTTAGAAATCATTGATCATCTAAGCTGCTACCCACCCATCCAGGTAATGAGTTCCAGGTCAACTTGCTGCATTAAAAAAAATCACGAATCATACAGCACAAAAGGGGCTGTTCACTGAGTTTTCACTGAGAAAAACTTTTCTAAATCTATACCAGTCCCACTTTCTTGCCCTTGACACATAACCTTGAATGTTATAATATATCAAGTGCTCATCCAAGTAATTTTTAACAGTTATGAGGTTTCCTACTTCAACTATCCTCCCAGGCAGCACATTACAGATTCTTACCACTCTCTGAGTGGTGAATGTTTTTCCTGAAATCCACTCTAATTTTCCTGCCTTTCAGCTTAAAATTACGCCCCCTTGTTATTGACTCTTCAACTGGGCACAGTAGCTGCATTCTATCCACCCTTTCCATTCCCCTCATAATTTTATATGCCTCTTGGCTTTCTCTGCTCCAAAGAAAATAACTCATTTTTAACCAGCCTCTCTGCATAGCTAAACTGCTCCATTCCCAGCACCACTCTAGTGAATGTCAGAGATAGCAAGACTGCAGATGTTGGAGTCAGAGATAACAATGTGTGGAGCTGGAGGAACATAGCAGGCCAGGCAGCATTAGAGGAGCAGAAATGGACTCTGACAAAGGGTTCTGAGCCAAAACATCAACTTTCATGATTCTCTGGCTTGCTGTGTTGCTTCAGCTCCACACTCTAGTGAATGTCCCTTGCACCCCCACAGTGCAATCACATCCTTCCTATAGTGCGGTGACCGGAATTGCATACAGTGCTCCAGCTGTAGCCTAACTTAATTTTTATACAGCACCTACTTAATTTCCCTGCTTTCATAGTCTGTGCCACAACTGATAAAGTCCTGTTTGACTTCTTAACTACCCTATAAATCTGTCCTGTCACCTGTAGGAATCTGTGGCTAAATATCCCAAAATCCTTCTGTTCCTCTGAGTTTCCTACTGATCTTGTTACATTTTCTAAAGTTCATCACCTCACACTTATCAGAGTTGAATTCCATCTGCCACCGATTTGCCCATCTGACAAATCTATTCTCCTGTGAGCTAAGGCATTCTTCCTCACTGTCAACCACCCAGCCATTTTTCATATGGTCCACAAACTTACTTATCATTCCCTTCTATATCTGTCTCCCACCACTAAGCCAATTTTTGATCCACGTGCTTTCATCTCTATCAGTCTCCCATGTAGAACCTTATCAAAGGCTTTTCTAAAATCCATATAAACTACATCAAATGCACTATTGGAGTCTACAAACCAGATCACCTTGGAAACTTTAATCAAGTTTGTTAGACGTGACATTCCGCTGACAAAGCCGATTCTCTCCCTCAGAATTTTCTCCAATACTTGACCTACAATTGATCCGTGACTCACAGCAATATTATTCCCTGGTTTATCTCTACCAACCTTCTTGAAAAGTGGAACCACGTGAGCTGACCTCCAGTCCTCTGGCACCTCCCCTGTGGCCAGAGAGGAATTAAACATTTGGGTCATAGCCTATCTAATTTCTTTCCTTGACTCCTACAGCAACCTGGGATACAACTTATATAGACATAAGGATTTGTCCACTTCTAACCCAACCAAAGCTTGCAATACCTCCTTTCTCCCTATGTCAAACTGCTCAAGACACTCACAGTCCCACTTCCAAAATTCTGTACCTAAATTCTCTTTCTCCAAAGTGAAGAGAGGTGTGAAGCATGCATTTAACAGGCTACCAATGTCCTCCAGCTCCATGTACAGATTAGCGCCTTGGTTCCTAATGGGCTGTTTCCCAGATTATCCTTTTACCTCGATGTATTTACAGCATATTTTGGTGGATTCTGTCTGATCTTACGCGCAAGTGTTTTATCATGGCCCTCTTAGTTGTCCTAGTTACTTTCACCCAAGGACCTCTGATGATTTGCTTCCCTTGTATTTGTTAAAAGCCCATCTTTTGCTTCCTATCCAGTCTTGAATATTCCTAGATACCCAGGGTTTTCTGGATTTCTGTATGGTAAAAGAAAAAAATGCAATTTTTTTGGAAAGATGTATAGCCAAGGGAAGTACAGTCTGTTATCAGGTGCTCTTTTTGTGTACATATATTGTATTTAGGAAATTATTCAGCTGTGGAGTGGCACTGGGGAGTGGTGCACTGGATGGGGATTGTTTAGCCACTCTAATGCGGTCATCATGGTGTGGTGCAGCTTAATAGACAACTGATCTTTTCCAGCCTATCAATTCAGCATCTTGCATCATGGGGTCCGTGAGTCAAGGTTTAAACGTTCTCCCACACACCACTGTGATACCAAGCCAGATATTCAGACCACTGTGACAACATAAAAGACAAAAAGTTATTATTTCAGTTCAAAAAAGGAAAAATCATGGGAGATTCTGAGTACTTTTAAGGTGTGTGCTGCTGCTGCACAGGTTCGGCTGACACGTAACTCACTATCCTTAACCATGGAGGAAGGTGTGGTGCTGAATCAATTTGAATGATTTCACTCACCCTTCTTAAGAAGCCTTCTGTCATATGAATATTTAAGACTCCTTCCATATGGACATTGGAGGCCCCTATTGTATGCTTTGTGAGAGCCTCTTGAATGGATAATGGAATTTAAAAAAACCTTGCATTTGTGTAGTACCTTCTGTCTTCAAGGCACCCCATGTGGTTCACAGCAGAGGAATTATTTTCGAAGTGTATTTATGTTTATTTTTCACAGTGCTGTTCCACAAAACAGTGTGAGCTAATGATCACTTGCTGTGTTTTAGATGATGCAGACTGAATAAATACTGGGAAGAAAACTGGAAGAATTCTCTGAATAATTGCCATGAGACTTTTTCCATCCATCTGAAAAGATAGACCAGGGTCTCATTTAAGGTCTCAGCTGAGGAATGGCAAATCAGGCAGTGTGGCAATCCTTCAGTACAGTTGGAAGGTTGAACCCAAAGCCTTCTGATGCAGAGAAAGAATTGCTACCACTCAGCAAAGCTGTCAAAATGAGCTCACAACTTTTACAGGTAAAATATGATTTTTTTACAGATAAACAAGTGCATTTCTCGAGCAAGCAAAAAAAATCAAGTACATCTTATTTCATTTAAAAATCCATGAAGAAAGTAAGAAAAAATAATATAGCATAGGGTGAAAGAACTACCTCTAACATTAATGATTTCTTATCTGTGGTATCACTTGATTAGTTGTGGCTTCTTACTTCTGACGAAAAGGTTACAAAATGGTGATATTTCCTGTGTTCAGAACGTTTTTCACAACTGTTCAGTCCTGCTGTATGTCATGCAAGCAAAACATTAGGATTTGCTCACTACAGATATCTTTTTTTCAAATCGATTCTGCTAGTTTCTCTTATTTCCCAGTTTAATCTTGATTCAGTGATGTGGTAGTTTTATACTAGAAAAGTGAGTAATTCGTGGCTGTTGAAGTAGCAAGATGTTGTGAAGATTCTGTTTACTTTCAAGTTACAGTTGAACTATCTCTATACCCATCAGCAGCATTCAGTAACAAATAATTGTAGAATCCCTACAGTGTAGAAAGAGGTCATTCAGTCCATTGAGTCTGCACACTCTGAAGAGCATACCACCCAGACCCAGCCCCCTACCCCTGTAATCCTGTATTTCCCATGGCTGACCCACCTAGCCTATACATCCATGGACATTATGGATACTTTAGCATGGCCCATCCATCTAACCTGCACATCTTTGGACTGTGGGAGGAAACCGGAGCACTTGGCGGAAAGCCACACAGACATAAACACTTACCGAGGCTAGAGGCAGCAGTACTAAGCACTGAGTCACCGTGCCGCCTCTACACTGGATACAATTTACAATAATGTACCAGCTCTCATATGGAAGAATATTCTATGAGAAAAGTTTAAAAGAAGAATTTGAACTGGCATTTGAAGAAGTAGGTTTTTAGGAAACTTCACAAGAGAAGACAAAGTGGTTTAAGAAGAGGAAGAAGGGCTCAGTAATTTTAGAACCGGATTACATTGTTCCATGTCTTCAATCATCCCCACACCCCAGGCACTGTCATAACATGGGTTGCTAAAACCACAGCCAACTCATTATTGTCCCTGTTATCAGGTATTTCTCCTTCCCCGTCTTACCATTAACCATCCCTTTATCTGCTGGACTGTCCTTCTCTCTATCTGGGTTCCATTTCCACCTATCCTCTCACCCTTTCCTGCCTCCTTTCCCTCACTTCTGTCTTCACCATATATACCACCTTTTCCTAGTTATTATCCGTTTTGAAGATGGATCAGTGGACTCAGAACGTTAGCTGCTTTCTTTCCCCAGATGCTGTCAGACTTGCTGAGTTTCTCCAGCACTTTCTGTTTTACTTTAAGAAGAGGGATTGACAGAGGAGGAAGACTGATTGTCACACTGTTCAACAATGGTGGGGAGACAAATGCAAAGTACACCAAATCCTCTTTATCCACAGGATAGGGCCATGGAAAACTCACATTTACAAAAGAAATGCAGATACCACTCCAATATACTTCTCCTATGTGACATGAAGTCTTGCAGTAATCAGACCACAGGAGTACATGGGGACAAAAACGGCGTCTGGAGCTGACCTCATGAGTACACGGATCTGAGGGTGGTGAATTATCAGATAGCGAGGAGTGAGTATAAAGTGAAATGTGGGTTGGGACTAAAAATATGTGTCTGGGGAGGTTAGCTTAAAGAAGGCTGAGACCGTGAAAGAGATTCTGAACTGAAGACAGGTGACTTGAACTTGTGTACTAGAATTAGAGAATCATAGATTGTACTAATAGGAGTGCAAATGTTGTTTTAGGTGATTCAGGTGGCAGCTAACATTGTGGATTAGCCTGTGGTGAGAGACCAGCAATCAGATCATCTGAAAACTTACATTTAGTTATCAAAGGACTTAAAGTCTTGCATTTGAATCTCATCTTTAACAAAATAAAAACATAAGAAATAGGAGACAGAGTAGACCATTTGGCCCATCCAGCCGTCTTACTGTTCAATAAGATCATGGTTGACTGTCCATCCCAACTCTACCTTCTACCCAGTCTCCATATCCCTTAATTCCCTTAATACCCAAAATAACCTACTGAGCTCTATTTTTAAATGACTCAATGATTGACCATCCACAGTTTTCTAGGGTAGAGAAATCCTAAGATGTACACTGGGCAGCCCAAAGCACTTCACAGCGAAGTACTTGTGAAGTAGAGTCACTGTTGTAATGTGGGAAGCACAGCAGCCAATTGCACAAAGCAAGTTTCTACACAGAGCAGTAAGGGAATGACCAGGTAGTCTGTTCCAGTGATGTTCATTGAAAGGAAAATATTGATCAGGACACAAGGAGAACTCTCAGAGTTCCCTCTTCTTCAAGTAATTCTATGGGTTCTTTTACACCCACCCAAGAGGGTAGATAGGCCTTGGATTAAGTTGGCACCTCTAAAAATCTAGAATTCATTTGTGTTGCCTAGCAGTGTTTGCCTGGATTATGCGCACATGTCTCCGGGGTGACAATGAACTTTAAGATTCAGAGAATGGTACCTGTGATATTTGAAAACACTAGATATAGTGAATTGTAAAGATGGCACAACATGAAAAATTAAGATGTTGGTTCAAAGTGAATGAGATCTGGGAATACAAGTGGGCACTTCTGTAGATGCTAACTGACAGGTAATCTCAGGATTGAACAGGGCACTGTCTGGGTAAGACTGGTAGGGTATCCAAAAGGTTGATGAAGCTAGAGGCACACAGGCGTAAACCTAAAGAAATTAAAGACTTAATCTGAGAGATTCACATAATTTGTCGATGGATGATACATATCTAGGAACGATTAGAGGTCAATAATCTATTGAAAGGTATGGGTGATTCATGTGGCATATCGCCTCTTCATCTGTGGACTCCTTTCTGTCTGTATTCAGTCTGCCTGGCTATGGGATCTACACTGAACTGTGAGTCAGTGACTTTACATTCCTTTCTCTGGCAAAGGAATTTATACTTTATGCGGGACTGTTCCTAACTTCCACACATCAATTGAAATATCCTTATTAAAATAGAATCATAAAGACTGTTCTCTTGGCTTGAAGCCTTGCTCAGTAGGAGAAGGCATTTCATAACTGGCCAATTCATCCCATCTGGTTCCTGTTCTGCAGGAGTTCAGCACAGGGAGCACCAACTCAGTAAATTCGTCCTATAGTCTTTTTGGCTCTTCTGGGACAATATGTGGAATCCACTTGATACCTGCCCACACTGAAGAAAGAATGGACTAGCATTTATTGTACATTGCATCTTCCATGTCATCAGGCTATTCCATAGCTTTTTGAAGTGTAGTCAATGCTGCAGCCAATTTTCAGATAGCAAGTTCCCAAAATAAAATCACAGATTTTTTTACACTGCAGAAGGAAACCATTTACTCTTTTGTGTCCATGTCAAAATGAATATTTCGCTAATGACCAGTTACTTTGTTTTCTGCTGATGTTGGTGAATGATAAATATCAGCCCAGGGTAATGTGGAGAATACCTGCTCTTGTTCAAAATGGTGGTAATGGAATATTTTAAATTCACTTGAGGAACCAATGAAAAGCTGTAAACGATTATTTCCTGAACTGTGCCACTGCCAGGTATGGTGCTTCATAACAGAAGTGTAACAGAATTGATATAATGGACTTTAGCACCTATAGGCCATGAAGGGAAAAAATCCAGTTACAATGACCCACTGGAAAGTTCATGTGTGAAGCAAAGAAGAAGTACAGTGGCCCCTTGTCATTGACTCACAAAAGCACAATTGTTGTCGAATTACAGAGCAAATAACATTAAGCATGCACTGTTCACACCAACAGGACTGCAACTTTCGGTCCACTAACCACAATCAGTTTAACAGTGGCAGACTAAATGTACCATTCATGGCCTCTGAGTTTTTTCACCAGTCATCGTGGGGTAAGAAAATGGGATCAAGCTCTGAGTGAGTAGCTTCTTGCTGCTACGGTGAAACTGGACACAGCACTCCTGTTCCCCTTGGATCACAGTAGAATCTATAGGAAATAGGCCATTCAAATAAAAGCAAAATACTGCAAATGTTGGAAATCTGAAACAAACACCCAAAAAAAAGTCATGGCAAGACTTGAAGCATTAACTCTGCTTCTCAGTCCACAGATCCTGCCAGACTTGCTACGTTTCTCCAGCAATTTTTGTGTTTGTTTTGGAGAAAGATCGTTCACCATCGTACCTGTATCAGCTCTCTGTTAGAGCGAACAGTTAACCTGACTTGCCAGCTCTTTCCCTATAGTACTGCATTTTGTTTCATTTTCAACTATTTATGCAATTCTCTTTTAAAAGTTACTATTAATTCTGCTTCTACTGGCATTTCAGGAAGGACATTCTAGATTTTGAAATTAAGATGGGTAACATTCTCTTCAAAGGAAGTGTCATTTTGGTGACAGCCTCCTGTGATGCATTTAAAGATCACAGGTTAGGGTGCAACTTTTCCTCCCTTAATATTTTTTGCAATGTTTCCATCAAGTGAACCAGATGATCTGGAATTCAACAAGCCATGTAAATATTGCATTCAGGGCAAACCAGTTGTTAGATTGGGTCTAAAAACAATCATTAAGCTCCTTAATTAACCCTTCAAGATGACTGCTAACATTCCTCCATGGGTCCATCTACAATGCCTGAACATGTTTGCTATGATCATAATGGTGCTCAAATTTAGCACCCAAAGTGGACTTGTTTATTCCCATTTTCTGTCCATCCAGAAAACAGATACAATCATTTTCACCCGACATGTTATCATTCAGCTCAAGAGAAGGTTGTCCTTGCCAGAATATATAACAAGACTTCACCCTGGTACAGGGCTCATTCAGACATAGACAACTTGAAGAGAAAGAAGATCAGAATGTCGATAAAGGACTCAAATCATCTTAAAATTCTCCTGACTAACACACATTAAGTGCTGGTATTATGGAATATCTATGAATGACAGATGCAGCCTGTGAGACAAGCTATTAATTGTTCAAATTTCAGTGCACTCATTCAACTATATATTGCTGCTTAAGCACACAGGGAGGTAATCAAGTATTGGGGGATTGTAAATTCCAGTGACACGCCTTCGCTAATAAAATAAACTATATAAAAATAATCCATGCACAATTTTTAAATTATCCTTGGGCTACGGTAAAGCTGATCAACCCACATCACATTCGCATCACTCAATGTTTTGGGGTGACAGTAACTCTTCTTGCTTTATGACAAATTTATTTTTAGTTTTAAAACTGAGTGGTTTATTAGGCCACATCAGATGACATTAGAATCACATAGAATAGAGCTGGGGTCACGTGGAGGCCCAGAGTGGCTTGTGGTTTGATTCCTTTTCTCCAAGGATATTAATTAACAAGTTGAACTTTTTTCAAAAATCTAGATGCATTTCTTGTTTTATCTTAAACTAGCATGTGACTGCTTATTGAATTCATTTTCACAATTTATCCTCATATAATTTGCATTCATGAGGATCCAGTTTCTCTGGTTGCTAGGCTAGTCTCAGATCATCACCCTGGCCACTGAGATTGAACCACATTGTTTGCAGTTTGCTGTTACACTTGATACCAAAGTGAGATTCTCATTATACAGCTGTTTCCATCACTAACACTATCTTTTCCACGTCTATAACATTTCCTGACTCCATCCTACCTCAGCTTTGTGGCTGAAACTTACATTCATGCCTTTGTCATTTTGAGATTTGACTGTTCTAACTCATTTCTGGATGGCATCCCACATTCTACCATTCACAGACTTAAGGACATCCAAAACATTGCTGCCCATGAGCTAATTTTCAGCAAATCCTGTTCACACACTACTCCTATGCTCTCAGATCTGCATTGGCTCCCAATCAAGCAAAGGCTCAATTTTAAAATTTTATTTCCGGTTTACAAATCCTTCATGGATTCACCCCTTCCCTTTCCTTAATCCAAATCGCCCCGCAATCCTCACTAATATCTGCAGTCAACTAATTTTGGCCTCTTGACCATTTAATTGCTGTACCATTGGCACCAAATCTTTACTTGCCTGCACCCTAAATTCTGAAAATTTCACCCTAAATCTTTGTCATCCTTTAAGATATTTCTTAAAACCTATCTCTTTTAACCAAATATTTAGTCACTCTTACAACACTTCATGCCCAATAGTGAACTTTATGAATCTATTATGAAGAAACTGTGTTTTATTACATGAATAGGCACTATATGGATGTAAGTTGCTGATTTGTTATTTTTAAATGCACACTTCCAGTACACTCTCACCCAGGTCACGTGGTGTGTAAAGTCTCACTTCAGGGCCAAGGGAAGTGCTATGTTTTTGTTAAGATGTTAAACCAGGATTTGATCTGTTCTCTCAGCTGACATAAAAGAACTAATGCAAATGTTTCTTAGAAGCGAAAAGTGAGTTTTGCCTGGTGTCCTAACCAATGTTTGTTCCTCCATTAGTAAAAGTGTGCTATCTTGTCTTCATCACATTGTGCTTTGTGAGATCTTGCTGTACACAAATTGGCTGTCAAGTTTCACACATTACAATAGTGACTATTCTTCAGAAAAACTTAATTGCTTGAATAGTATTTTTGGAATGACCTGAGTTCATGAATTGTACTCTATAAACACCCTTATTTTGGTCATACAGCTATCATGGTTTTCTACATGAGATAATGGGAACTGCAGATGCTGGAGAATTCCAAGACAACAAAATGTGAGGCTGGATGAACACAGCAGGCCAAGCAGCACCCCAGGAGCACAAAAGCTGACGTTTCGGGCCTAGACCCTTTATCAGAGAGCTGGTTTTCTACATCCTGCTTTTTCTCATTCACCTTCCATTTCTGATTTACACAAGGTTATAATTCCTCAGTAGCCATCAAAACCATCACCTTCATACATGGGATTTGGACAACTCTATAACCAACCTACTCACAATGATGCACATCATGGCTGAAATGACTCCACGAAAGCTAGTATTAGCATCCCAGACATATTGTTTCAGCCCATTGTGTCTACACTTCAAATGAGCATCATCACCCAGTGCTAATCTCTTACTTTGTTCCCACAACTTTGCACATTATTTTTATCCCAATAATGCCCTCTTGAAAGTCTCAATTGAGCCTAGTTCACCAAACTTCCAGCCAGGCATTCCAGTCCCAATTCACTGTCCTCTCACCTGCAGATCCTTCCTGCAAAGGGCCAGTGGCAAATAAGAATGGGTTCTCTTCCAGGGGCAATGAGGTTTAATTTTCATGGTATTATAGGTAATCATGGTAATCTTCGCTCAGGAGGAGGCCACTTGGCCAATCATGATTGTGGCCTTTGTAAGAATGCCCAATTTAGTCCTGCACCCCATTTCCCCATAACCTTGCAAACCAGCCTTCTTTTGGCTTCTATGTGTTTGAATTTCAGCTAACTTGGTGCAAACTAGATCTAGAACACACAGATGCCAGCAAGTGCAATTTTGGTGCAAATTTTGTCAGATTAATGTGAGACCCTGGTTATCTCCTTGCTCGATGCCCTCAAATTCACTTAAGCAGGTGTCCACAAATAGGAACCAGGATGTAACATCTGGCTGATTTTACCCGCATTACTACAAAGGCACACACATTGCAGCTGGGTCCAGTTGTCTCAGCACTGATTGTTTATGAAGCAAAGATTTGATCCACGATGTTTGATTCTCACACCATTCAAGTCCTTATGAGATAACAAAGTGCTTCACAACTGATGGCATAATTAGCAAGTGTAGTTACTGTTGTTACCAATATGACCAGCAAATTGTGCAGATCAAGATCCCAAAATAACAGGTGAACAAATGGCAAGATTATCGGCTTCTGAAGATTTTGATGGAGCAAAGAGCTTGGTCAGGAGCGCTTCCTTCTCCTGCAGTTCATGATTAGTACTGCTGCCTCATAGGACCAGTGTCCTGGGTTTGATTCCGCCCTCAGGTGACTGTGTGCAGTTTGCACGATTTCCCCATGTCAGTGTTGGTTTGCTCCAGTTTCCCCCCACAGTCCAAAGATGGGCAGGTTAGGTGGATTGGCCATGGGAAATTGCCAAGAGTGTCCAGGGATATGTAGGTTAAGTGGAATAGCCATGGTAAATGCAAGGTTGCAGGGATAGGAGAGGGAGATGGGGATGGATCTGGGTGGGATGTTCTTTGGAGGCTTGTTGGGTCAAATGGCCTGCTTCCACACTGTAGGAATTCTATGATAGTGCCATTTACTTTACATGTATATGAAAGAGGTCGGGTTTAATGTCTGAACCAAAATAATGTAGATTATCATCATTCGCTGTAAGATTCAGTTACTTGCTAGATAACCTCCATAACATAAGACTACCTTTAAACTGCAGGTATTAATGTTGACATTTCACAAACTAATTTCTACCAGAATTTAACTACTGACCTTTCTGTCAACTGAGAATGTAAAGCATAGCCAGGCAAGTCAGCCAAAGACAACTCTGTACACAATTACTGGAGGGGTTGCTAAGGAGATTGCTTATTAATGGAGGTTTCACCAAGAGGTTGAGTGAAGAAGAAACTTACATCATCACAATTTTCATGACATCTGAAAGCATTTCATAGTCAAGTACTTTTTGGCATAGTCACTGCTTTTTTGGGGGGGGTGGAAATTACACCACTCAATTGGTACACAGCAAGCTGCCAATTACAGCAATGAGGTAAGTGTTGAGATGTTGTTGTGATAATAGTTGAGGGATAAATATGCAGCAGGTCACTGGGAGAACACTCTTAGATGAGTAATCTTTTGCATTCAGCTGAAAAGCTTGACTGAATTTCATTTCAATGCTGTATCCAAAGATTGCACCACTGACATCGCAGCAGTCGTTCAAAGTAGCACAGGATTGTCATCCTGTCATTAACTGCAACTCACAGCTTCCTAACTCAGGCTAGATTTCTAACCCTCTCATGGAATTGCAGAAATATCATGAAAAGATCAGTTCAGTCCATGGTGTGTACACTCATTGTTCAACCAAGCAATTGAAAATGCACATGAAGACAATAGAGGACAAAAGGCCCTTGAGGTGCAGTAGTAGTGTCTTTACCTCTGAGCCAGGAGACCTGGGTTCAAGTCCCACCTTCTCCAGAGTGGTCTTTGAACATTGTTCCCCAACCCCGCACGGCCCGTTTCTATCTCCTTCCCAAAATCTACAAACCTGCCTGCCCTGGTCAACCCATCGTCTCAGCCTGCTCCTGCCCCACCGAACTCATCTCCACCTATCTGGGCTCCATTTTCTCCCATTTGGTCCAAGAACTCCCCACCTACGTCCGTGACACCACCCACGCCCTCCACCTCCTCCAGGACTTCCAATTCCCTGGCCCCAACACCTCATATTCACCATGGACGTCCAGTCCCTGTACACCTGCATTCCGCATGGAGATGGCCTCAAGGCCCTCCGCTTCTTCCTGTCCCGCAGGCCCGACCAGTCCCCCTCCACCGACACTCTCATCCGCCTAGCTGAACTCGTCCTCACACTCAACAACTTCTCTTTTGACTCCTCCCACTTCCTACAGATTAAGGGGGTGGCCATGGGCCCCAGCTATGCCTGCCTCTTTGTAGGTTACGTGGAACAGTCCCTCTTCCGCACCTACACAGGCCCCAAACCCCACCTCTTCCTCCGGTACATTGATGACTGTATCGGCGCCGCCTCTTGCTCCCCAGAGGAGCTCGAACAGTTCATCCACTTCACCAACACCTTCCACCCCAACCTTCAGTTCACCTGGGCCATCTCCAGCACATCCCTCAGCTTCCTGGACCTCTCAGTCTCCATCTCAGGCAACCAGCTTGTAACTGATGTCCATTTCAAGCCCACCGACTCCCACAGCTACCTAGAATACACCTCCTCCCACCCACCCTCCTGCAAAAATTCCATCCCCTATTCCCAATTCCTCCGCCTCCGCTGCATCTGCTCCCACGATAAGACATTCCACTCCCGCACATCCCAGATGTCCAAGTTCTTTAAGGACCGCAACTTTCCCCCCACAGTGTTTGAGAACGCCCTTGACCGCGTCTCCCGTATTTCCTGCAACACATCCCTCACACCCCACAACCGCCCTAAGAGGATCCCCCTCGTTCTCACACACCACCCTACCAACCTCCGGATACAACGCATCATCCTCCGACACTTCCGCCATTTACAATCCGACCCCACCACCCAAGACATTTTTCCATCCCCACCCCTGTCTGCTTTCCGGAGAGACCACTCTCTCCGTGACTCCCTTGTTCGCTCCACACTGCCCTCCAACCCCACCACACCCGGCACCTTCCCCTGCAACCGCAGGAAATGCTACACTTGTCCCCACACCTCCTCCCTCACCCCTATCCCAGGCCCCAAGATGACATTCCACATTAAGCAGAGATTCACCTGCACATCTGCCAATGTGGTATACTGCATCCACTGTACCCGGTGCGGCTTCCTCTACATTGGGGAAACCAAGCGGAGGCTTGGGGACCGCTTTGCAGAACACCTCCGCTCGGTTTGCAACAAACAACTGCACCTCCCAGTCGCAAACCATTTCCACTCCCCCTCCCATTCTCTAGATGACATGTCCATCATGGGCCTCCTGCACTGCCACAGTGATGCCACCCGAAGGTTGCAGGAACAGCAACTCATATTCCGCCTGGGAACCCTGCAGCCTAATGGTATCAATGTGGACTTCACCAGTTTCAAAATCTCCCCTTCCCCTACTGCATCCCAAAACCAGCCCAGCTCTTCCCCCCCACCCCCTGCATCCCAAAACCAGTCCAACCTGTCTCTGCCTCCCTAACCGGTTCTTCCTCTCACCCATCCCTTCCTCCCACCCCTAGCCGCACCCCCATCTACCTACTAACCTCATCCCACCTCCTTGACCTGTCCGTCTTCCCTGGACTGACCTATCCCCTCCCTACCTCCCCACCTATACTCTCTCCACCTATCTTCTTTACTCTCCATCTTCGGTCCGCCTCCCCCTCTCTCCCTATTTATTCCAGTTCCCTCTCCCCATCCCCCTCTCTGATGAAGGGTCTAGGCCCGAAACGTCAGCTTTTGTGCTCCTGAGATGCTGCTTGGCCTGCTGTGTTCATCCAGCCTCACATTTTATTATCTTGGTCCTTGAACAGGTTAGCTTTTTACTAAAAGAAAATAAACCACCACTATTTCAGGAGTGGGTTAGACAATAAACACCAGTGAGATTCACATTCCTGATTTTAAAAAATGGTGAATACTGGAATGTTTTCTTAAAATAAAAATAAACAAAATCAATTTCTTAGAATACATAATAAAAATGTGCATTTATGTTATAATTACAGTTCATTACAGTTCTTTGTTTCATGTGAATACAAAGCATACAGAAAAAACTCGAATGAACGATTCCAAATGAGGTACAGGTTTTACATTTGAACTCGTAAAGCTGCGAGAAGAGAACTGGTTTGTTTCCTGTGGTTTTTACTTTAAATTGCTGCCATTTTTAATCCGCTAAGATTGTAGACAGTCATTGTCTATGTTGAAAATAACACATATAGGAAAGTACAAAGTAAAATACTGTGGCTGCTGAAACACTCTTAAGTCTGGTCTGGCAGCATCTGTGCAGAGAAATGGAGTTAACATTTCATTTTGAGATGATCTTTCATTGTAACATAACAAATGTAGCTTCTTGTTTTTATTATAGACATTGGGTTTTTGTTTAAATGGGATATGGATATTGCTAGCAAGACCAGAATTTGTTGCCCATCCCTAATTTCCCTTGAACAGAGATGTTTCCTCCACCATTTGAGGGTAATTAAGGAATCTACCACATTAAGGATGGTAGACTTTCTTCCCTGAGGAACATCAGTGAATCAGATGGGTTTTCATGACAATTGATGACAGTTTCATTGACACCATTACTGACATTAGCTTTCAATCACAGATTTATTATACAAACTTAAATCTGAAACTGTGCCCTCACAGCATTCAAATAAAACAAAGAATTGCAGATGCTGGAGATCCAAAACAATCAGAAATTGCTGGAGGAATGCAGCAAGTATGGCAGCATCTGTGGAGAGAAAACAGAGTTAGCGCTTTGGGTCTAGTGACCCTTCATTAGTTCTGATGAACTGTTTCTGCCATTGGTTCCCACCCCCAAGCATTAGCTTGAGTCTATGGATTACTAGCCTAGTGACATTACTGCTACTGTCAACTCCGTACAGCTCACTTTTTAGCTGAGAGACCAGTAAATACAATAGTGCAGTACATTTCTAAGGCTAGAGACTGTGGAAGATCAGGAATTAAAAGAAAGATTCACATTTTTGTAGTACCTTTCACAATCTAAGTGTTTTGAAGCTGGTGAGGTACTTTTTGAAGTGCGGTCACTGTTAAGCAGGAAGTAGGACTGTCAGTCAAGTTGTGCAACAATGTGATAACAACCAAATAGTGTTTTCTAATGATGTTGGTTGAGGTGTAAGTATTAGCAAGAACACCAGCAGGCATTTCCCTGTTGTTTGCAATTAAAGAATTTTTATGTCCACCTGAGGTAGTAAACAGGCCCTTTAATTAACATCCCATCCTTAAAAAGGCACTTTTAACATTGCGGTGTATTGCACTGGGAATGTCAGTCTGGAGTTTCCTGCTCGTGTCTGTGGAATGTGGCTTGAATTCACAATCTTCAGACTTAGATGAGAAATTGGGCACAACTCACTGTTTTAAGACTCAAAATCCAGTTTACTAGTCACCTATATGTATAAATGCAACATGTTGTCAACTAGCAGCAAGTTGGAGTTCTGCGAAAACATTTCAAGGAATGAATCATTAATATGTGGAAAAGATGAGTAAGTGACTTTGAGTGCTGTCTCACAACGCTGGAGTATCTTGTGGTAAGTGTCTCAATGAGCTGACTACAGTAACACCCGGAAATCAATAAGGATTTTTTTTGAAAAAAATCATTCACAGGATGAGGGCATGGTTGATTAGGCTAGCATTTATCACCCATGTCTAATTGCCCAGAGGGTAGCTAAGAGACAGCCACATTCTTGTGGGTCTGGAGTCACATGTAGTCCAGACCAGGTAAGGATGGTAGTTTCCTTCCTGAAAGGATATTGGGAACCAGACGAGTTTTTTCCAACAATCGGCAATGGATTCATATTCATCATTCAAAGAGGATTTGCCATTGATCTGATGTTATAACCAGGGAGTGCGAGTCTGAATGGTTGTCACTGGGCTCTCAAAAGCCAATGCTATTCTGAACCACTTTGAGTGACAGCTCCTTTTCCAGCTGAGTGACAATACAGCTTGTACAATCCTAGCTGTACATGGTCATCTGGAGCCACTAGAGAGAAAGGAACAGAAAAAGTGTTTTTAAAGGAAACTAGACTGGTGGATGATAATTCCATTTAAGTGCATGCAATGACAGCAACTGGTGGCGATGCTAACAGCTCATTGCAAGAAAGGTTACATCAAGAACAATATTTGCATCTTTAATTTAGTGAAGCTTAGCAAGAAATTTCTTGGGAATATAATCAGTCAAAATGACACTGTAATGAATAAAATGCAGTTTAATTGCCTTAGAAAATTGGTTGGTTTAATTTGAATTTTGCTGAAAAGAGACATTGCTCAGGAGCTTTTTGCCACGTACTCATTTATACTTGCTAGAAACATTGTGCATTCGTTGGCAGAGACTCATTCTCAGACAACGAAGGTTTTTGCTCAAGCCTTGTTTGAATTAACTGGGCGGTTGAGAGTCAATAATTCTTCATTAATTTCCCCATTGTAATGTCTCAGCCAATCAATCAATCAGCACCCATTTCTCCTGTAATATAAACAAATGTGATCTTTTGAACTTTTGCATGCTTGCACTTGTTCTGAAGAGATGCAAGGCATAAACCTCAGCAATGTGTTTCTCTTTTCAGCAAAATTCAGGTTATGCAGGACCAAGCCTTTGCTCTAGTGAAATGCAACTCAGCTTCCATAAGTTTCTGGGTTCGTTTCAGTGGAGCAAAGGCATTCAAGCGGAGGTGGTTTGACTTGATTTGGGTGTGCAAACGAGGAAGGAGTCAGGCACGCTGAGCAGAAGGAAGACCATCAGGGCTGAACCCAAAATGCTGTTATTGACAGTGAGAAATCAATCTTTGCAAAGTGCATCTTAAAGTTACTGGTGAATGAGTCTCCTTGCTTACCTCTTTATAGGTGATATTAATCACTCCTGTTCCAAACTTGTCCATAGTTTTGAATGATCCTAGAATGATATCAAAAAATCTTTAATCCATGTTCACAATTGGTTTGACATTTTAAAAATACTTGTGAATACTTAAGGGTGTTGGCATATATATGTAATGTTTTCAATTGTGGGGAAGAACGTAATTAGAGACTATCAGTATGAGATATTCACCAAGAAATTCAGTTGAAATTTACCCAAAGAGAATGTGGAACTGGGAATCACAAGAGAGTGTGGTTGAAGCAAATTGTATAGATGTATTTAAGGTGCAGCTAGGGAAACATGCAAGGGAGAAAAGTGAATAGAGAATTAGGATACATGTTGATGAGGAAAGATAGGAGCAATCTCAAGTGCAGCATGAACACTGGCAATGGACTAGCTGGACCAGAAGGACAGTACCATATATCCTATGGAATGTACAAAGGAGGAGTAGGCCAATTAGTGCTTTGAACTTGCTCTACCATTTCATAACATCATGGCTGATCAGATTAATCCACACTGCCACCTAATCCTATGTCCCCAAAAGCTTCCATCCCTTGCTTTGCTCTGTGCCAAAACTGACTCTGCTTCCACAAGCTTTTGATGAAGAGAGTCCTAAAGACTCATGAACCTCAGTGAGAAAAAAAAAATTATCCTCATCTGTCTTCAATAAGCAACCCCTCACTTTTTAAACTTCTAAAGGGCGGCACAGCTCCAGGGACCCGAGTTCGATTCCAGCCTCGGGCAACTGTCTGTGTGGAGTTCGCACATTCTCCCAGTGTCTGTGTGGGTTTCCTTCGGGTGCTCCGGTTTCCTCCCACAGTCCAAAGATGTGCAGGCTAGGTGGATTAGCCATGCTAAATTGCCCATAGTGTTCAGGGGTGTGTGGATTATAGGTGAATGGGTCCGAGTGGGATGCTTCAAGGGGCAGTGTGGACTTGTTGGGCCGAATGGCCTGTTTCCACACTGTAGGGAATCTAATCTAATCTAAACACTGACCCCCTCATTCTAGATTCTCCCACAAGAGAAAATATCCTCTCCACATACATCATGTCAAGGTCCCTCAGGATCTTATATATCTCAACCAAGTCACTTTTTAGTCTTCTAAACTCTAACTGATACAAGTACAGTCTATTCCAACTTTTCTTCATAAAACAACCTGCCCATACCAGGTATTAGTCTAGTAAACATACTCTGAGCTGCTTCCAACACATCTGCACCATTCCTTTAATAAGAAAATCCATGCTGTAAACAGTATTCCACATGAGGTCTTACGAAATGCTTGGTATAACTATACAACATTCTATATGATTTTCTACTCTGTAAATTGGAGGTCACCCAATGCTTGGATGCTCGTGTCTTAACTCACACCAAGCTCTATTCATTAACACTCCTGTGTTTGCTGATTTAGGAATTCCTGGTCAAGTCAAATCTCAATTTTAAAAATCTCACCCCTGTTTTCAAATCCTCTGTGATCTTGCCCCTCCCTAAATCTAATTCCTTCCAGCCCCACAACCTTCCATTTAACTACTTCTCGAATTACTCCTTGATTTGAAATGGGGGTGACTGTGCGGGTGGGGAGATACAGCAATCTGGAGTAATTGGATTAGCCATGATCCTGTTGAATGTCAGAACAGGCTTAAAGACCTAAATGATCTACTCATTCCATTTTGTATATTCCACTGGATTATGGAAGATTTATGACCCTGTCCATTCAGCCCAATCAGTCCACGTCAGTGTTTAAGCTTCACTCATGCCTGCTCTCATCTTTCCTCATTGAAATCTGTCATAACCATTCCTTTCTCCCTCATAGGCTTCACTAGCTTCCTTTTGAAATACATCTGTACTAGTTGTTTCAAACACATTCTTGTGGTCATCAGTTCCGCATTCTCACCACTCTCTGGGTAAAAACGTTATTTCTAAAGTTCCCTATTGGACTTCTTGGCGACTATCTCATATTGATTGTCTCTAGTTATGCCCTTCATGTTTCTTTTACGTGTGCCTTCAGATACCTGAGCCCCAAGCTCTGGAATTCTCTCCCTACACCTCTCTTCCTCTCTACCTCAATTTCCCCATCAAAACCTACTTCTAGGACTGAGCTTTTGATCATCTAACCTAATAACTCTTTATATAGCTCAGTGTCATATTTTGTCTCATAATGCTTTGGTGAAGTGCTTTGCAGCTTTTTAACTGTGTTAACAGCACTTTACAAATATTGTTGCCTTTGTCACCTACTCCCTAACTGATTCCTTCGTAAGATCATGCAACCATTTGTGCTTTTAAAACTCAAATGGCAACAATGTAATCAACATCATTTAATTTACTTCCTCTTCACTTCCTAACCTTGGTGGTATCCTTCACTGAAGGCCTTGAACCTACACTGTCATTTAAAATAAACATTCTTTCCATGCAACACAACCAATATTGGCAGGGTGGAGAAATATGTGCAGCATCTAATCTGACCAGTCTCAGGCATCTCTAGGTGTGTGCCTGTTACCTTTTATCTGATTGAGGATCATTTGTATGGAATTGTTATTCATTTAGGTTCAAAAGGCCTTAATTATTTAAGAATGATGTAATGTCAGATTAATATTAAATAACATGTTTTCAAAGCAGAGAATAAAAGGACAAAAAAAGTTGATCAACACTCACAGACCAGAACTGAAAGCACACTGCATAATTTTTCACAGTATTGTTTTCCTCTGAATGGAGGCCCCTTGCTCCCTCCTCAGATGGATGTAAAAGGTCACTCAGCATGTTTCAAAAGAGCACAGGTACTTTCCCCACTGTCCTGGTCAATATATACCCCCTAGCCACCTCCACATTAAGAAAGATATGAGTATCATCAAGAGGATGCAGAGGAAAATAGCAGAATGGCAAGCTTTCGGTACAAAGAAAGACTGGGATCCATGGAGGGAGGAAGGGGCCTCCATTCAGAGGAAAACAATACTGCAAAAAATTATGCAGTGTGCTTTCAGTTCTGGTCTGAGAGTGTTGATCAATGTTTTTTCCATGGAGAAAAGGAGATTGGGGTGTAGATTTGGTTGGAGTACACAAGATTGCACGGATTAAAGCTTTTCCCATTATCTGACTCTAGAATTACTAAGAAACCAGATTTAAGATTTCAGGCAAGAGAACAGGGGTAATATGAGGAAAATCTTTTTTTGCAGGGAGTGGAATGATCTGGAACACTCTGCCCATGGAGAGTTGGAAGCTGAAAAAAAATCAATGATTTCAAAAGGGATTTGAAGGGATTTTTGAGGAAAATAAGCTTGCTGGGACCAGGTGAGGGAATAGGACTAACTGGATTGTTCCACAGGGAACGTTTTTGAACTGAATGGGTTGAGTAGCCTCCATGTTTAGTGCCATAAAGGACCATGACTGAAACTGATTACCTGGTCATTTCTCTCAAGCTTGTTTATGGAAGTTTGCTGTCCACAAATTGGTTTAATATTTCCTACAATAGTAAATATACTTCAAAAAGTACTTCACTGGCTATAAAAGATCATGGAGATCTTGAAAGATGCTTTAGAAATGTACACTTTTTTTCCAGCCTATACAGAAATATTCACAAGTTTTCAATGCAATAGAGATTGAGGGCTGGAAGCAGAACATATATAAATCTTTAAATGCAGTACTCCTGCTAGTATGTCAGAAACTCAGGACCCTGCCCAAGTCACACCCCTTAAAATGGAATTTAAACCTTTGGTGTGAACACACCTTTAAAAAGACAGGACCATAAACAGGTTGTAAACACTGCTTTTACAGTTTTCTTTCATGAGATAATATTGCACATCAGTATGCGTGATGGAAGGGCGGAGGAGTGGCTCCTCACTGACTACCCATGGAACTGAGCCAAACACACAGAACACAGTCCAGTGGCTATGAAGCTGGTTTAACAACTTCGAAGTCAAGTTCAAATTTCACTGGACCAAAACTGCAAAAATAAGTCAGTTTAGAAGAGTCATATTGTTTCTCTATCTCCACTGATGCCGCTAAGCTTGCTGCGTTTCTCCAGCACTTTGTTTTTATTTCAAATTTGCAACATCCAGAGTATTTTGTATTCTCTGGCTACATCACAAAAATAACCATTAAATTGCTTTTCTGATGAAGGGTCTAGGCCAGAAACGTCAGCTTTTGTGGTCCTGAGATGCTGCTTGGCCTGCTGTGTTCATCCAGCCCCACACTTTGTTATCTTGGATTCTCCAGCATCTGCAGTTCCCATTATCTCTCATTAAATTGCTGAACTGTTTTCTAAAAACAATTGGTTCTTTAATGGAGAGCTGTGAATCAACTTTACTCCTGGCCTTTCTGAATAGCCTCAACTATAATCCCATCACAAGCCCTGACAGTCATAGAGCCGTACAGCACAGAAACAGGCTGATTGGCCTACCATAGCTATGCCAAGCAACACTTTATAAGAACAATGGGCCTTAAGAAATGGCATTAACAATTTAGGAGTATTGAAACAATATTCTCTGCCCCTAATCTGATATTGACTGAGATCTGATAACACTGATCTGTCTACCCCTTAAATACAGCTTAATCTTGAAGTCTCAAGTCAGAGCTGTGGAAACTGAACAGTCATTACAATCTATCATTGTTATTGATCAGAGCCCCGTGTCAGCCTTGGCTCAGTATAATTGTAAACACCCAGGACACAGAACGATGTGGTGTCTAGTCTAAGAATCCTTAGCAAATATCTGACTAGAAGACATAGTAGGCTCAGTAGGTAGCATACGCTTCTGAATCAAAAAGCTCCTGGTTCAAGTCACAGTCCAAGGCTATTTTTAATTCTCTCACTGAATGCGGATGTCATTGGTATTTATTCCCTGTCCCTTGACAAAGTGGTGGTGAGCTGCCTTCCTAAACCGCTGCAGTTCATGTGCTGTATGTAAGTAGACCCACAATGCTGTTGGGGGCGTGAGTTCCAGGATTTTGACCCAGCAATAGTGACAGATCGGCGATATATTTGCAAGTCAGGGTGGTGAGGGGATTGAAGGGGAACTCGGAAGTGGTGGTGTTCCTGTGTATCTGTTGCCCTTATCCTTCGAGATGGAAATGCTTGTTAGTTTGTAAGGTGAAATAACCAGGTGTAGAGCCAGATGAACACAGCAGGCCAAGCAGCATCAGAGGAGCAGGAAAGCTGACATTTCAGGCCTGGACCCTTCTTCAGAAAAACTCTGTTTGTAAGGTGCTGTCTCAGCAGCTTTGTTGAATTTCTGCAGCGCATCTTCAGATGGTACACACTGCTGCTGCTAAATATCAATGGCAGAGGAGTGGATGATTGTGGATCAGGGGCTGCTTTGTCCTGGATGGTGTCAAACTTCGAGTGTTGCTGAAGCTGTGCTCATCCAAGCAAGTGGGGAGTAATCCATCACACTCCCTGGAGATGATCGACAGACTTTGGAGAATCAGGAGGTGAATTACTCACTGCAGGATTCTTCACCTCTGTTCTGCTTATTGCCACTCTATTTATATGGCAAATCCAGCTTGGGTACAAAAATCTAAGTTGACACTTCAATGAAGCTCTGCAGTACTGAGGGAATATTGTGCTGTCAGAGAGTACTATCTTTCAGATGAGTTGTTGAATTGAGACCCCATCTGCCTGCTTGAATGGATGTAAAGGATCATGAGGCACCGTGGGGAACTGCAGGGAGGTGTTCCCTGGTATCCTGGCCATTATTTATCCCATAAATCAACATCAGAAAAAGCATTATCTGGTGCATCATCATATTGCTGCTAGTGGAGATTTGTTAAGCGCAAGTTAATTGCCAGGTCTCTTACACTACAACAGTATAACACTTCTAAAAATAATTAATTGGCTTTAACATCTCTGGGATGTCCAGTGGTTGTGAAAGGTGCTATACAAATTCAGTGTTTCTTTACATCAAACAAAATTGTTTCCTAGAGTTCACTTGGTATCTTACAATGTTAACAGATTTACACACAATATTCATATCATCTCCACTGAAATTTCCTTTTATATCCTGTTTATAATTGTAAACACCCAGGACACACAACGATGTGGTGTCTAGTCTAAGAATCCTTAGCAAATTTCTGACTAGAAGACATAGTTTTGATCTAGTACATTCCACCAAGCCACTCTCACACAGAGTAGTTTCAAAACATGCAGGATAATAAAGCAGAAAATTGCCGGAAATGCAAAGCAAGTCAGTCACCATCTGATAGGTAGACTGAGCGAGATTATAGATCAGTGGTTCCACCCAAGACACTCATTCCCCTTATCTCTTTTCAATGCTGATTCAGTTGCTGACTATTCCCAGCATTTTCTGATTTGATTTTGCATTTCCGTCACTTGCAGTTTTTCTTTCTTATCTCTTTTCTAAAGCATTTGGTTTTCTGACATTTTCTTAGTGTCTAATGGCAGCCTTTGCATATAAAGCCAGGAGAGGGGTCACATTCTTTGGGTGAGATGTTAAGTCAAAGACCTACTTGATGGTTCCAGGGCTTTTGGGAGATATTAAGGAGCTTGCAAAGAGACGACAGTTAAGGAAGAGAGACTCCTACAGAGCTTTACATGACCTCAGGACATTCAATGAGGTACTATTTGAAGTGCAGTCACTATTGCTATGGGGAAACCCGGCAAGTTCATTTGATTTATTTATTGTCATGTGTATTTTGTTACAAAATAAAGTGAAAAGTGTTGTATAGTGTCACCACTTTCCAGTGCCATCTTAAAACACAGAAAAATAAACCAAAATATAGAATATAAATGCAGAAGAGTAAAGAAAAATTGTTCAACTTTAGTCCTTCTTGTTCAGTGCTTTGCCACGACCTGACAGCCTGGCACAAGTCAGTTCACTGAGCAGCTGCTGCTGCTGGAACGGAAGTCACCCCATCCGGTGCCATCTTGCCCTCACTACTAGGAGTCCATGTTGCACTTCGCCAATGCAGATGCCCCTGACGCCAGGTACCACACTGGCCCAAACCCGAATCTGCCGACACCATGAGGCTGCTTCGGGCCCACCTGGCCAAAGTAGCCGCTACCAGTGCTGCAGGGTCTTGTACTAATCTCAAATTCGCCTCCATCTCCATGAGTCTGCACTGGACACAGGAGGCTGCCGGGAACCCAAACTGGCTTCCACCACAGCTGCCATGAGTTGGCACTAGAACCTTTTCATTGATGTACCCAAACTCTCTCTGATACTACCACCACGAGCCCGCGCCGGGCCTACATGCCAACTGCCACGAGCCTGTGCTGGGCCTACATACCTGCTGCCACAAACCCATGCTGGGCCCACATGCCAGCCACCACGAGCCCGCGCTGGGCCCACATGCCAGCCACCATGAGCCCACGCCAGACCCACTTGTCACTGCCAATGCCATCACTGCCAGCTCCCGAGCTCTTCATCAAGGGGTAAGTCAAACAAAAAAGAAGAAACACAAGGAAAGAAAGAAAAAGAAAAGAAAAGTAAAGTGGATGGAGCAGACAAGCCCAGGCTTAGAAGCCCTACTTCTCACCGGAAGATTGCACAAAGCAATTTCCCACAAACAGCCATGTGATAAATGACCAGATCAACTGGTGATATTAGTTCAGCAATAAATATTGGATATGACAAGACAGAACTTCCCTTCTCCTGCAAAATACTGGAGTGTCCAGATCTTTTACATTCACCCAGCAGGCCAATCAGAGGTAAATGATTGCTGCTGTGACACTGCAACACTCCATCTATACTGCACTATACTACTACTCCATCTACACAGCCTCAGGTGATGCACTAGTGAGGAATCCGTGCATTGTAAAATTTGTTATCCAAAATATTTTAAGACATTTCACTTCCACAAGGAGTACACAAATCAAAGTATTTTCAACACCAATCCTTCAAATAATCTCTTTAAACTGAGTTCCAGGCAGATATAAGTCAGGCTTACAAGTCACAAGGTTTGTGGAATCAAGTTTCTCTCGATCTCAACGAATGACAATGACGCCCAACTGTAGCTGTCCTTCCCTAGTTAAACTCCCCCAACCAGAGTCTGGGCTTTGAGGCTAGCTCACATACTTCAGGGTAAGAAAAAGTACAAGTTACTCACGGATCATTGTGTCCAGCTTTGTCAGACAGCAAATGAATGTCACATAACTGAAGGTCAGATCCGGGTCTGTGTATCTCAGCCCAATCAGCTGCATCAAGAACTCATCCACCTGGAATCCTAGGGAAAAGTTATTCATTCATTTTACAAATGCAAAACCCCAAATCCATTAACATCCTCCTCACGTGCAGAGTTTTATCAGTCCACCCCTTAGGCTGTGGAGATGATTCTCCTCAGAAATGTTTCTCCACAAGAGTGGGGGTTTCATACAGAGACCCTGCAGTGGAAGCTGGCGGTGGAGGGGTCCTGGCTTGCCCTGAACCTATTTAGCAAGGCCTACTCTCAGTGCAGTCAGTCAAAACCTGCCATTCAACAAATGGGGTTTGTCCCAAGGAACTTGTCAGTGGCTTAGCAGGCTTTATCAAAAAAAGGAGAAATAATCCATGAGACAAGGCACTGGCCTAAGCATTATTAAAGTAGGTCAGATTGTACTGTATTACCCAGAGGTTTAAAAACTTGATAAATAAACAAGAACTCAACTCAGTGGATTGCTACATGTCCCCACATTCTTTTGGTATTATCTCTCACTGGGGATTGTCTTGTAGACACAGACAGCTAAGAACTCCTATCATGTTGGGGGGGGGGGGGGGGGGGGGAGGTTGGAGTGTTTTTGATCAAGAACAAACACTTATCCCCATCATTCCTAGAATGAGCCCATCACACCAAGGTGCTGGTTAATCCATTCCCTGTTCGGTAACCCAAATATGGTAAAGAATTCATTAGGAAATAAATGGCCAGTGTTGAGGAATAAGCTAACAATTGAGATGAAGTGCTGTTCCCCACCACCACTGTCATGCCTGCTCCTTGTCGCTGTTACTTTGCAGGGCTGAAGTTTGCTCTATTACCCCACCTGCTGCTTGCAAGGCGCTGAACATTTCCTGACTGTTCATGGTCCCCGATCCATCCTTATCGAACTGATTGAAAACTCGCTGAAGAAAATGAAGTGAAAAAGATTAATTGCTGCAAAAGTGGTCAACTTTATGTTAGAATTTGTTTGACTGATAAAATTGGTTTGTAGCATTTCGTTCAGAATTTGCTTGCATTAATTATGGTACTTTCCTGCATTTCCCAAAAGATGTCAGCATTAATACACAACCTGACATAAGGTGGTGGCTGATTTACTGATGATCTGTCAGTATGACGCTGTAATATTTATGTTGGCTCTCACAATGGAAAGATGAGGTGTAGGTCATGTCCTACTGAAGAATTGAATGAAATTTTATTACAGCACCTGGTATCTGTCTATGTGCAAAGCAAACACAGGCACGTCTGGGCTCAAGCTAAGCAATTCTGATTTATCATGGCACAATTCCCTCGGCTTGTCATGTTACAAAAACGCAGAGCTCAGTAGGATCGAGAATTTAAAATCATAATTTAGACATCAGGCAACTTGGCACCTTCTAAATTGTGTCTTCTGATTACCAGCCTTCTGTACAGTAAATAGGGGAAGACTGTTCAAATTTTTATAATGTATCTTAATAATTTTAAACACCTCTTAAATTGAATGTATTCTTCACTGCTCCAAGTAGTCTCCTCCCCTGTAGAGCACAGCTGGAGTGCAAATACAGTAGAACATAGAACATTACAGCACAGTACAGGCCCTTCGGCCCTCAATGTTGTGCCGACCTGTCATACCAATCTGAAGCCCATCTAACCTACACTATTCCATGTACGTCCATATGCTTGTCCAGTGACGACTTAAATGTACTTAAAGTTGGCAAATCTACTACCATTGCAGGCAAAGCGTTCCATACCCTTACTACTCAGAGTAAAGAATCTTGAGAGGCCTAGAATATAAAAGTAGGAATGTACTTCTGAGGCTTTGTGAAGCTCTGGTCAGACCACATTTAGAGTACTGTGTGCAATTTTGGGCTCTATACCTTTCGGAAAGATGTAGTGGCCCTGGAGCAGGTCCAGAGAAGGTTAACGAGAATTATCTTAGGAATGAAAGACTTAATGTTTCAGGATTCTGGATATACACTCAATTGAGTTTAGAAGAAACAAATTGGAACTTACAGAATACTGGAAAGACTGGATAGGGCGGATATTGGGAAGATGTTTCCATTGGTAGGACAGACTAGGACCTGAGGATACAGCCGTACAGTAAAAGGAAGACCCTTTAGAATGGAGATAAGGAGTGAATATATGGAATTTATTGCCACAGAGGGCTATGGAGGCCAGGTCATTGAGTACATCTAAGACAGAAGTAGACAGGTTCCCAATTGTTATGGGGATCAAAGGTTACAGGAAGTGGGAGAATGGAGTTGAAAAACTTATCAGCCATGACTGAATGGCAGAGCAGATCTGATGGGCCAAATGGCCTAATTTCTGTTCCTCTGTCATATTGTCTAATGGTGTGTTGCTCACAACCAGTTCCAGTACACCCACCAGCTCCCATTCAATCACTGGTGTTGTGTGCAAACATATTAAACTCTGCTATGCCACAGCACAAGATAACATTTCCTTTCCCACTACTCACCGTCCATTGGCAGATTTTACTCCAGAGATTACTGAATTCTGTGAATCCCATTTTTCCAAAACCACGTCTCTTGAGTTTATCTCAAGTTAAGGAATTATTACATAAATAGTATTAATTTAAGAATCAAAAGACTTGACAACAATAAGTGATAATAAAATACTTGTACTCAATCAATATAGAATAAAACTTGTTGATTTTGTTTTCTTAAAGTGCTATTTGCTTTCTCTCTGTTTCCTACATGTTGAGGGGCACACTATTCAGGTCATCTTTCTTCACTATAGATTTCCCATGAACTGCATGGAATTCACCAACGGCAGCAGAATCACAGGCATCTCAGGAAATTCAGGCACCCAGCCTCAAAGTTCTTTCCTGCCCTAAGCTGGAGGTCAGAACATTCTTTTTAGAAGTTCTGAATTCCAGAAAAATTATTCCAGATCATATATGTAATAAAAATAAAAGCAGCTCACTAAAATACACACAGGATGTTGCAGTACAGGAACAGGATGCCAAATTAAGTGGGTAAGCATGTTTGTCTCAGTAAATGTCTGTCTCCAATTACAAGTCCAAACAGCTCAGTTCAAATTCCAACCTCATCACGTGAGCAAGTGTGGAGGTGATAAGTATTCTATCACTTGAAAGCTGCAGGTCATGTAGCCATAAACATCTCCTGACGTCTCAAGCCGGATAATTACACAATTATATCAGCCTTGTCACCATACTCAGAGTTAGCTCTGCAGGGACATGTTTTCTTTCTCTTTCCCTCTCTCTCAGATTTACAAAGTCTGAACTTGCTTGTTATGCACACCTGCTCTGGGCTCTTGTCTTTGCTTGTACTATTAAAAGTCTTGGACCCCAAAAAAGAAATAGGTTTTCAAATAGGTTTTACATGCTTACATGTTTGTTCAGGCATCAGAATTGGCGAGAGATATGAAAAAGAATTCAATCAACAAGCATTTCCTCCCTGCTGCTGGCTTCTGTTTAGCGCCCCTTGCTGGAAAATGTCCGTGTGGACAGTCATGCTCAACGTCAACTGTAGAATTGCAGCAAGCACCCAACCTAGTTAAAGTGACCACACCACTATTAGCATTAACATGCATATGGATGAATGGCCCCTTAAGCTACTCCTGAGGAATGAAATCTGACGTTGAAGAGGAGGAAATAAAAAAAGGAGCACTGCAGACAAATGAATTAGAGACAACAAAGTGTGAAGCTGGACGAACACAGCAGGCCAAGCAGCATCTCAGGAGCACAAAAGCTGACGTTACGGGCCTAGACCCTTCATCAGAGAGGGGGTTGGGGTGAGGATTCTGAAATAAATAAGGAGAGAGGGGGAGGAGGACCGAAGATGGATAGAGGAGAAGATAGGTGGAGAGGAGAGTAGAGGTGGGGAGGGGATAGGTCAGTCCAGGGAGGACGGACAGGTCAAGGAGGCGGGATGAGGTTGGTAGGTGGGAAATGGAGGTGCGGCTTGAGATGGGAGGATGGGATAGGTGAGAGGAAGAACAGGTTAGGGAGGCAGGGACGGGCTGGGCTGGTTTTGTGATGCAGTGGGGGGAGGGGGAGATTTTGAAGCTTTAACTACCGACAACTGAGGCCACTGTTTCAAAATAACAAATCCATGTAAAACAGAGATGAGGAGATCTTTTTTCTCACAGAGGGCCATGAGTCTTTGGAACTCTTTGTCTCCAAACATTGGAAGTCGATTCTGAATATTTCCTAAGGCAGAAATGGATTGATTTTTGATAAGCAAATGACGGTGAGGGGGTGAAAGGTTAGAGGATAGGCCGGAACGTGGAGAAATCAGATGTGCAATGATCATGTTAAATGGTAGAGCAGGCTCCAGGGACTGATTGTCCCACTTCTGCTCCTGATTTATATATTCACATGCCCCTACACTATACAGCAGGATACATCTGTCAAGGAAATGAGGCTCTTGCAGGCATCCAGACCAAACTCATCCCATTTTTCATTAAGACCTAGAATGAAGAATCACCAACAACTTGTATTCATATCGTGTCTTTAACATTATAAAACATTCCAAGTTGCTTCACAGGAGCTTTGTAAAACAAAATTTGACACTGAGCTACATAAGGAGATATTTAAGAAAGTGACAGGGGTTGGTTTTAAAGGACTTAAATGAGGAGAGAGAGGTTAAGGGATAAAGGGAGGAAATTCCTAAATTGGTAAAGGGATATCCAGATTTCTACAATAGTCTGTATGAAGATATGCTTTCTTACATCAACCTGAATTTTAAGTTTGTGTTCCCCTGTTCTGAACTCCATCCCAACAGAGGAAATAAACTAGTTTCTCGCTACCTATCAGCTCTTTATAAGAGCTGACAAGATGTAGAGCTGGATGAACGCAGCAGGCCAAGCAGCATCAGAGGAGCAGGAACGCTGACGTTTCAGGCCTAGACCCTTGTTCAAAAAAGGGGTCTAGGCCTGAAACCTCAGCCTTCCTGCTCCTCTGATGCTGCTTTGCCTGCTGTATTCATCCAGCTCTACACCTCATTATCTCAGATTCTCCAGCATCTGCAGTTCCTACTATCTCTGAACCTCTTTATAGGACCTTGAATTAGATCACCCCTGTAATATTCTAAGGAATTCAAGTCCGGTCAATGCAACCAGACCTAGGGCTCCTGCGTTGCAGTGGTAGGTAGTATTCCTACCAGGAGGCCTAGGTTCAAGTCTGACCTGCTCCAGACATGTGTAGTAACATCCCTGCACAGGTTGATTAGAAAATATCTACGCAACTGGTACTTGAAGTCTAACGCTTTTAGCACTTCACAATTATTCTGGTGGTGGATTATTGGAATTAAACATGCATTCATGCACTCGGAGAACAAGAATGTTTACCAGCTTTTTGTAGGATTTCTGCCAGCAGTTTCTGTAGCTCCATTGCTGAAATAGCTTCATCCTGTGAGAACAATCAGCTGTCAGTGGAATAAAACCGGTTAAAATATCCCACCGCCCTGACTCCTCAATATTAGGAGTGAACACAAATAACAGAACAGTGCATTTTGCTTCATCACTTCTTAAGATTGTCAAATTAGTCTGTGCGGAGTTCTGAAGGTTTCATAACACCATTTCCATTTCCCCAACTGCCCCAGCTAACTGAATGGACTCTTTGGGAAATAAGGAGTGATGCCCTACCAGACCGTTTAACCTAAGTACCCCCAGAAGAAGTCAGCATCCTCATGACAGAACATAAGGAAACTGGAATAAATGCAAGCTCACCGGTCCAGAGATCCTGTCAAACAGTTCCTTGGATTCTGCAGCAGAGGGAAGTGGGCAGGGTGCGAGGATTGGTAGACCCTGAAGATAAAATGTGTGCACAGTCAGTATTTATAGCTCAGTACTCATTCTAAGCATCTTCATCAGGTCTCTTCCACCAAAGGACAGAATTTAATTGGATTACCACTTAATTTATTGTACAAGATCAGTTAAGTTAGAGACACTGATTAAAAACCTAGACCTTTGTAATCAACTTTGCACTTACAGGGTTGGAGTATTTTACAACATGAAAGAGGCCCTTTGGCTCATCATATATCAATTCTAGCCCCATCTTCCAGCACTTGGCCTATAACCTTGTACATTATGGCATTTCAAGTGCTATCAAGAGATGGCTGGTGATGAATAACTGTCTGAATCATAGACATGTGTTACTGTTCTTTCCAAGTGGCCCACTGATCATCACACCATCCATCACCTTAAACTTTCACTCCCTTCACCAGCAGCACCTGTTATGGAACATGTACTCCAGCCACTTGCCAAGCCTCCTTTAACAGTACCTTCCAAACCCCTTACTTCTATCACTTCAGAGATGGAGAACAGTAAATGCATCGAACACCATCACCTACAAGTTCCTCCCCTAATTTTGCACTCCATCCTGAAATAGGATTTGGTTCACCGTTCCCTCATGATCACTGGGTCAATATTCTCAGATTCCCTCCCGAACAGCACTGTGGACCGAGACCACTGCAGTGGTTGAAGGAAACTGTTCACTACCATCTTAAGTAATGGTGGACAACAACACACACACACACACACACACACACACACACACGAGTCACATGCATGCACGCAGACACATGTATGTACTTGCCTGAGGATTCTCAGTGGATGAGGTGTTCCGCTCTGCAGGCCTGGAAGACAGATGTATTAATTAAACTAGGTACCTGAGAATAAACTACCCAAGAATAGCTTGGCAGAACCTCAGACACCTAGGAATTGCTGACACCTCCGGACCCAAGGACAACTAACATCAATGTCCACTAAATCACACTCTCCTGTTCATTTCTAACACAGCCAGCAAATCTCTCCTCTTTCAAGTACATACCCATTTCCTCATTTGAAAAATTCTGATTGAATCCAATCACAGCACCTCACTCCCTAGAACGAAATACTTCATTGTCCCTGGCTATTTTCATTCTCGGATAAAGGAACTTGTGCTTACTCAGCGACGTTACCCTTCTCAGTGAAGACGCGCAAAAGGAATTCTCCCTCTTCGTTGGGATTGGCAGTTGATGGGATGATGACGTAGTGGCCTGGTGGTAGGCAGCCTCGCATCATGACCTCAGTGCTGTTTTTGTGCTCCTTTACAGAGAGCACTGGTGATGCTTCTTGCAAATCCTCATGGGTCAAGAAAGCTTTTGTAGGGTCTCCCTGTGAAACAGAACAGCTACGCAGTGGGGGGCTGTAGTTACTGATTTAGAGAGAGGAGTGAAGGAGAGGTGGACAGCTGGGGGTAGGGGGAAGGCAAGGAAGATTGGGGGGTAGGTGAGAGAGAGTGAGAGAGAGAGAGAGAGAGAGGGGGAGGAAGAGGGGGTGGGGGAAGACAGACAGAGAGAGAGAGACAGAGGCACAGAGAGGCAAAAGAAGTTGACTTCATAATGGAATTGGGACCCCACACAGCACCCTTACCTTAAAGATATCAAAGCCAATATACAGGAAGTTAACTCCTGTAAGGATCATCCGCCGCCTGTGTTTCTGCATCAAAACCACCAGGAAGGTGCAGGTCACCTCAGGGTCATCAGGATCATCATCTTCTTGGAAAAGGGTGAGTTTGAACTGTGGATTCATCCAGTAGTACTTATCTGAAAGCAGTAAATTAGAAAGGAATAATGCAGAATAACCGTCTGTGTCACTGGGTCAAAACCCTGGAATTCCCTCCCCAAGGGCATTGTGGGTTAACCCACAGGTGGACTGCAGGGGTAGTTCTCAAGGGGCAATTCGGGGTGGGTAATAAATGCTGGCCAGCTGGCGACACCCACATCCCACAGATGAATGAATTTTAAAAAAAACCATAAGCATCCATATAACTGCACCAGAGGATGAGGCAGGGTCGGTGAGGAGAAGCATTGTAATGAAGTGTTGAGGGAAAAGTCAGAAGGGAAGTGATTTCTGCAGCTCAGTTGTGTCCTACCTTTGTAATACAAGTTGCCTCCAGCTGAGAAGCCCCGGATCCAGCGACCCTCATACACCATCTGCACCCAGGGTTTCAGCTTCCCATCAGGGTTAGACAGCTGACACAGACTCAAGTGGCAAATCTCCACATTCCCAAAATTCTTCTTGAAGTCCTCAATGGACATCCTGATTCAAGCACAGAAAATAATTAGTCTAGTAAACAGCACAGAAACAGCAGATCACATCCACACAGTCATGAATGATGATGTCAGCAGTGGTTCGATGGGTCTCGAAACTGAGTCCAGAATCAAGATTATTCCAGCATCTTGAACCCATAAGCTGGAGAAACACTCCCCATCTAATACAGAGGGAATGCTGCACTTCTGTCCCTCTATGACAGCAATGTATTTATATAGCACCTTTAATGCAATAAAATGATCCATGACAGAGTGGAATGTTACAAGGTGAAGTCAAACAGCAAGTTGCACAAGGCAATGCTAAGGCAGGTGGCCAAAAGTTTAGATTTAAGGAGGATCTTTAAAGGGGGTGGGGGTGAAAGAGAGAGAGAGACACACAGATTGAGAGTGTGTGGCGGAAGTGAGAAGAGAAGGAATTCCAGAGCTTACACCCGAAGTAACTGAAGGCACAGCCAACAACAATGAGACATTAATCCCAAGGTCCCATCTGCCCTTTCACCAAGCTGGAGGGAGGTAGTTTGAGGCTGAGGGGTTTTGAAGTTAAAAGTGAGGACTCTGTCCCCGACATGAAGTTGGCGTCAGTGTAAGTCAATGACTAATGGAGAGTCTGAAATGTACAATTGATCACTTACCAAAACTCTCCATCTTCCAGGTGTACCATCTGCCTAAGGTCTGTGTCAGTGACTTGGCTCCACTCTGCAGACCTGCATAAACGAAAGGCAGTTGTATTAACATCTTACTGTTCAAGACATAACCCAGAGTACGATGATGATGAGGCCAAGCATGTTATTAGTATGGAACACTCCAGAACGCGAGTAAGTGTTTCTCAGTGACCTACACCAGGGCAAGAAGCAGCAGTGTTGACAGACAGACAAGATCCACATTCCCCAAACTCCTCCCAGCAACAGTCAGACGGTAATCCGGCATGGAGTCAGACCATTTGGTCCAACCAGTCCATGCTGACCATACTCCCAAACTAAACTAGTCCCACCATCCTGTGCTTGGCCTATATCGAAACCTTTCTTATCCATGTACTTACCGAAATGTTTTTTAAATGTTGTAACTGTACCCACATCCACTACTTCCTCCGGAAGTTCATTCCACACACAAACCACTCTGTGTAAAAACATTGCCCCTCATGTCTCTCCTTTTTCCTCTCACCTTAAAACTATGTCCCCGATGGGCTCCAGAACAGCAGTGGGCTCTTCAGAGGCAGCATGGCTACAGAGTCAGTTGGTTGACCTGTGAACCCTGGAGCAGGACTCATGCTCCCACATGGAGTGGGACCCTGCCAGTGGCATGGCATGGGCTGGGAAAGCCCAGAGTGGAACTCTGGCAGTGGCATGCTGTAGCAGGGGAGAAGGGAAAGTTGGACTCTCTGTCAGTTAGGAACAAAAACAAAGCTGCTAGAAAAGCTCAGCAGGTCTGGCAGTATCTGTGGAGGACAAAACAGAGTTAACGTTTCAGGTCCGGTGACCCTTCCTCAGAACCCTTCTCTCTGGAGTTATTTTTCTTTCATTATGTTTTAAGTTGACAGAAATGGTATCTATGTATGCGCGACGGTACATACTTTTCACTGTATTTTACATTGAATATATGTGACAATAAAGCAAGTTCAAATTCCTAGTCTTGAAATCCCCCATCCTAGGGAAAAGACACCTGCCATTCACTTTATCTATGCACCTCATTATTATTTAAACCCCTATAAAGTCATTCCTCAACCTCCCACACTCCAATGAAACAAGTTCCAGCCTATCCAGCCTCTCCCAATTACTGAAACTGTCCTTCCCAGCAACATCCTGTTGTTACCTTGCTTGGATTTCAGACAGGTGTGCTTGCAGTTAACAGGCATTTTTAATAGAGTATTGAGGAGTTTCACGGGAGTTAATCAAGGCACATCATTTGACACTGAGCCAGACATGGAGATATTGGGAAAATACCTCAAGGTGGATTTTAAGGAGCATCTTAAAGGAAGACAGAGTGTGAGAGAGGGAGACTAGGGCCAAGTCAGGTACCATGGCACAGCAATAAGAATCTGGGGTGCTCAAGTGGTCAGAATTAGAGGAATGGCAGAGATTTCAGAAGGTTGCAGAGTTAGTGAAGGTTAAAGAGATAATGGAAGGCATGGCTGTGTTGTCAGCAGTGACAAGATTTCCACAGAGGGTATAGAATCTCAATAAGAGTACTGCCCCTCTCTCAAACCCAACAATTAATAAGCATGTCACACTGACTCATTATCAAGCAGAACCAGTACATGACTGGCAGCAGATACTGAATTAAAATTCTATAGGTATTTAAGGAATAAAAGAATGACGAAAGTAAGATTAGGGCCAATCAAGGATAGTAGTGGTAAGTTGTGTGTGGAGTCAGAGGAGATAGGGGAAGCACTAAATGAATATTTTTCAACAGTATTCACTCTAGAAAACGACAATGTTGTCGAGGAGAATACTGAGATACAGGCTACTAGACTAGGTGGGATTGAGGTTCACAAGGAAGAGGTATTAGAAATCCTACAGAGGGTGAAGATAGATAAGTCCCCTGGGCCGGATGGGATTTATCCTAGGATCCTCTGGGAAGCCAGGGACGAGATTGCCGAGCCTTCGACATTGATCTTTAACTCGTCATTGTCTACAGGAATAGTGCCAGATGACTGGAGGATAGCAAATGTGGTTCTCCTGTTCAAGAAGGGGAGTAGAGACAACCCTGGCAATTATAGACCAGTGAGCCTTACCTCAGTTGTTGGTAAAGTGTTGGAAAAGGGTATAAGGGATAGGACTTATAATCATCTAGAAAAGAATAAATTGATTAGGGATAGTCAGCACGGTTTTGTGAAGGGTAGGTCGTGCCTCACAAACCTTATTGAGTTCTTTGAGAAGGTGACCAAACAGGTAGATGAGAGTAAACCGGTTGATGTGGTCTATATGGATTTCAGCAAGGCGTTCGATAAGGTTCCCCACAGTAGGCTACTGTACAAAATGCGGAGGAATGGAATTGTGGGAGATATAGCAGTTTGGATCGGAAATTGGCTTGCTGAAAGAAGACAGAGGGTGGTAGTTGATGGGAAATGTTCATCCTGGAGACCAGTTACTAGTGGAGTACCACAAGGATCGGTGTTGGGTCCACTGCTGTTTGTCATTTTTATAAATGACCTGGATGAGGGCGTAGAAGGATGGTTTAGTAAATTTGCAGACGACACTAAGGTCGGTGGAGTTGTGGACAGTGACGAAGGATGCTGTAGGTTGCAGAGAGACATAGATAAGCTGCAGAGCTGGGCTGAGAGGTGGCAAATGGAGTTTAATGCAGCCAAGTGTGATATGATGCACTTTGGTAGGAGTAACCGGAAGGCAAAGTACTGGGCTAATGGTAAGATTCTTAGTAGTGTAGAAGAGCAGAGAAATCTCGGCGTCCATGTACACAGATCCTTGAAAGTTGCCACCCAGGTTGACAGGGCTGTTGAGAAGGCATACAGTGTTTTAGCTTTTATTAACAGAGGGATCGAGTTCCGGAACCAAGAGGTTATGCTACGGCTGTACAAAACTCTGGTGCGGCCGCACTTGGAGTACTGCGTACAGTTCTGGTCACCGCATTATAAGGAGGATGTGGAAGCTTTGGAAAGGGTGCAGAGGAGATTTACTAGGATGTTGCCTGATATGGAGGGAAGGTCTTATGAGGAAAGGCTGAGGGACTTGAGGCTGTTTTCAATGGAGAGAAGAAGGTTGAGAGGTGACTTAATTGAAACATAAAATAATCAGAGGGTTAGATAGGGTGGATAGGGAGATCCTTTTTCCTAGGATGGTGACGGCGAGCACGAGGGGGCATAGCTTTAAATTGAGGGGGGTGAAAGATATAGGACACATGTCAGAGGTAGTTTCTTTACTCAGAGAGTAGTAAGGGAATGGAACGCTTTGCCTGCAATGGTAGTAGATTCGCGAACTTTAGGTACATTTAAGTCGTCATTGGATAAGCATATGGACATACATGGAATAGTGTAGGTCAGATGGGCTTGAGATCGGTATGACAGGTCGGCACAACATCGAGGGCCGAAGGGCCTGTACTGTGCTGTAATGTTCTATGTAAACCTTTCCAACGGGATGTTCTGTGGACATGCTAAAATTCTAGCTGCATGTTTTACCTGTAATCATATTGACTACTTTGCAGAATGCTGCGCACGAAGAATGTTTCACCTATATAACAGTAATTTGGAGTCAGTTCAAACAAACCACGAACAGATCACTCAGAGAGAGTTCTGTCTTGCAATACACACATTAATGACCCTCCAGCTGCAGAAAGACCATAACACGTAGGAGCAGAAGCAGGCCTTTCAGCCCATCGAATCACCTCTGCCATTCGATGTTGTCATAGCCGATCTGATAATCCACAAGTCTGCTTTCCTGCCTTTTCCCCTTAACTCTTGATTCTCTCACAGATTAAAAATCTGTTGCACTCAGCCTTTGAACATTTTTAACAACCCAGCCTTGACAGCCCTTGCGGTAAAGAATTCCACTGATTCACCAGCCTTTGAGACAAGAAATTTATTCTCATCGCTGCCTTAAATGTGCAACCTCTTTGTTGGCTTTTAAAGGTTTCCCATTAAACTTTGCCACTTAGTATCAAATCGAAAGAAAAAGCATAACGAGGTGTTGTGATATTTGAAGATTAAAACTGATATCTAAATGGCCCGAAACAGCCTCAGACCCCTGTCCTTACCCATCACTCCAAGCCCCATTCCACTCTAATCTCCCCCAAGGATTGCGAACTCGCACCAATTCTATCCTGTTGGTCTTCACCTGAACCTGCAAAAGAAAAGAAAGGAGGAGCAATGATTCAGTCAGGAAACTCCTAACAACACCGAAATGCAACAGAAAAGTTACTGAGAACTGGGAAAATGCCACAGTCAGAGAAGAACCACTGAGTGCAGTTACTAGAAACAAAAGCATTGACATTTATGAAGCGGGTCAATGTCGTGGAGAGAGTGCAAAAGAGATTTATCAGAACAGTACCAGAAATTAAGGATTGCAGCTAACATTGCGAGACTAGAAAAGCTGGGTTTGTTTTTCTTAGGGTAGATAAAGGTTAAGGGATTGTTATCAAGATGTTCAAACTCAGAGTTCTGACAAAATAAATAAGGAAGAACTGTTTCCACTCAGTCAAGGGACAGTAACCAGAGGACAGAGAATTAAGAGAAAAGCAAGAGATGATATGGAGGATTTTCTTTGAGTTCATTGAAGCACCTTGGTCTGGAATGTACTGCCCAACAAGCTGGCAGAAGCAGATTCACGTGTACCTTTCTGAAGGAAACTGGATAAATATTTGACGGAAAGAAATCTGTAAGGCTATGGAGAAAGGGTGGCAACATTGTGGTTGTTGCCAGCCGTCCAGTCGAGATACAACAAGCCAAGTAGTGACTTCCTCTGCTGGAGGGTTCTATACTTCCAAGCGTTGGTGGCTCGGCAGCCAATCTGAACACAGCAAGATCCCACCAAATGGCCAAAAGAATCTGCTTTACTGATATTGGTTGAAGACAGATATTGGCCAAGGAGAATTGCTACACTTTTCCTCAAACTAGTGACCCATGGAATTTTTTTTACACACACCTGAATGGACAGCTGAAGCGTGGGATTAGCACCTCATCCAAAACAGAGAATGTTGGAAACTCTGGGTAGGCATCTCCTAAACATAACAAATCAATGTTTTGGAGGGAGCTTGGGAACTGGAGAAACATCAAGAAGATGCAGAATTAAGTTCTTCACTGTGTCATATCACGGGATATTCAGCCAACCATTGGAGCAGCTAGTTCAATGCCCTGTTATTAGTCTTGACCAACCTGCTACCGACAGCAACACAGAAACAGAAACCACAGCAGGAAGACTTTTCCAGGTCCTCCAAAGAGCAATAGAGCATTACACTGAGAGGCTGGGAGAAGATCTCAAGTTCACTCCTTTGCCACAGAATTCACAAGGACTCACAGCTCGTTAAAAAGATATGAACTATAGAAGGTTTCCATTCAGATTACAGTCGCACCTTACCTGGTCTACACCAGTCACTGAATACGCATGTCCAGTTACGATGCCTTGTTCATTTAATATACCCACTGGCCCCTGCACAGACAATATGACCTATTAGGTTATGAAACCTTTGCTATACTTTTTTTCTCATCACAGTTATTGACCAAAATCACACGTAGTAACTTTGATTTTTAAAAAAGTAATTGATATCTTCGAACTCCTGGATATTTTGAAGGGCCCTAATTATTGGTGTATTGTTTCTTGTCATTGTGTTTGAGGTTTTACTGAATTATTAAGAGGATATACCCCACTCCATCTCACTGACCATTCCAAAATAGACTTACACACACTGTAATGATCAAAAATATACCCCACTCCCTCTTACTAACACTCAGATTCTGAACCTCTTGCTGGAACACTTACAAAGCATTTAAATGTATAAAATGTTACAAACAGAGAATCGTGTGATACAATGTCAGCAGGTTAAAGGAGAAAGTGTTAGGAGGGCTGACTGGGAGTAATGTCTTAGAGAGAGTTGGGACTGGTATGGGGAGTGTCAGGCCAAGGTAGGCCAACAGCATGGCCTCTAATGGCAGTACTGTGAGCAGATTTGGGCAGCACACCTTAGGAAGGATATACTGACCTTGGAGGGAGTACAATGTCGGTTTACAAGAATGATACCTAGACTTCCGGGGTTAATTAATGATGGGAGATTATACAAATTATGTCTGTTTTCTCCAGAATTTAGAAAGTTAAGAACAAAGTCTTCAAAATATTAACAGGAAAAGATGGGGTAGATAAAGACAAACCATTTCCACTGGTTGGGAATTCTGGAACCGGGGGAATGGTCTAATAAAAGGGACCAGACTGTTTAGGGGAGTTATTAGGAAGCACCTCTACACAGAAAAGATGGTAGAAGTCTGGAACTCTCTTCCACAAGTGGCAGTTCATGCTAGATTAGTTGTTAGTTTTAAGGCCTGTTGCTTAACATAAATTTAAGGAGTATGGGCCAAAAGCTGGTGTATAGAGTTAGGCCACAGATCAGCCATGATTTCATTAAATGGTGGAACAGGTTCAAGGGGCTGAAAGGCCTGCTCCTTTTCCTATGGTTACAGAATTTTGACAGCACAAGACAAGATCTTGCTTATATGTGGTGTGTTTAAAAACAAAATTCCCAAGATGTTTCAGAAGTGCAATTAAAATTACAAGTGGGTCTTGGAGTCAATGTAGATTTGAGGGAACATGAGTGAACAACCCTCTCATTATTTTATGAACTCTGTCTGAAACAGGTTAACCCATTACCGGTTTAGCACAGCAAATTATTGAGCCTTTCTCTAGCAGCTTTCTCAGGAATTTCCAAAGATCTTTTGGCATCTCATTGATCTGAAATGATTCAGGAGCTCCCCCAGTGAGATCAACCATCGCTTCTAATGGGTAACCAATGTAGAGAGACTCATAGGAGCCCTTCAGCCTAAAGGAACAGGGTACAGAAACAGCTTGTTAAATGAGACCATCTTATAACACATAAGGTTCTTGGAGGTTTCTTCCTTCCTGACTTTATTCACTTGTCTCAAGCCTTTTCACCAAATTTTCATGAAAGCCCAGACTCTTTCCGGGGAACAGAACCATGGTTGCCAGCGACTTTATACTATCTAACTCATTTCAGTTTTAAGAACCCCTTATTCTGAGACAGTGCCCTGAGTTCTAGATTCCCCAGCCAAGGGAATTTAATGTCTCAGGTTCTAATCCACCAATCCCCTCAAGAATTTAATGATCAATGATATTGTATCTCATTCTTCTAAACTCTAAGGGATGTAGACCTAGTCTACTCAATCCTTCCTCAGAGGATAATCCCCTCATCTTTATATAAAGGTGCAGTGGTCTGAAAGGACTTACAGTGAGGAGTGCCTTGAATACCAACTACAATTATGTTGGCATGAAGAATTGTCAGGGAACAGCTTTAAGATTATATTGGAAAACAGAATTGTTAGCCAATAGCTTTAAGATTTCCAAAGGAATAAAGCCTACCATCCAGGTCCTCCTCACTGTCCTTAACAATGTCTGTAAATCTGTGAAACTCGTACTGACTAACATACAATAAACTATATCTTCTATAGTACGAGACTTTTCTCATTCGAAAAGCAAATGGATTTCCCACCTGGATGGGGTTTGTAAACCTGTCATATGGTGCGCAATTGTACAGATAGCATTGTCCACACGATGGTTAGCTACAAGGACTGCTCATTCAACATATCCTAGGGATAACCTTTTCCAATACAAGCTAAGCTAAGCTATCTTCAATTTGCTGCCAATATACCCACTAATTGCACAGCACAATTCTCAGGACACTTACTTGGCATAAGCTTTCTCCAGGAGTGGGCTCCAGAACTCATTGTTATCTTTGGAATAAAGGAATGCCAACTTGTTGTTCACGGTGGGTAACCGATCGTCCACCACAACCTCAACCCACTGCCCATACTGCCAGAACTTAGAAAATGACAAGACGGACAAAACATTAGGAATGTCAGCAGCAATAACCTCTCTTACATAAAGTGTCAGCCCTCAAGTCCTGGATTAGGACCTGAGCCCATAACCTTCAAACTCAATGTTAGGAGTGTTACTCACTGCACAAGGTAGCACTCAGTACTGTCTGTTAGACAGAATATTTACATTTAACACTGGCACATTAGAGATACTGGACAGATGCAAAACTAAGATATACCTTAAAGCGGAAACAGCCCGTGTAACCTTCCCCGAAGCCCTGGTCTGGGGGTATGACCTGTTCCATCACCTGCTTATTGAGACTGAGGCAGGCAATGACTGACAGAAACCAGCAGTCACCTAACAAGAAGGGCAGAAAATGTGAATCAGTGCAGGAAGGATCCAAAACAGAGACAGTAGTGGCCCGAATGCTGCTAATGGCTCAGTGAGTAAATGCATTGCCTAGAATGTTACTGGTCCAAATATAACAGCTATGTTTCAGCTTTGACTTACTTTCTGTGGGGGTCTAAGCACAGTCGAGATGCTACACTTCACCTCAGTGCCTCAACATCCCTATCTGCTGTCAGCTAGCCTCAATATGGAAGGACATTGTAGATCGGGGCTTCCTAATCCACTGCTGCCGGGGGGTTTGAGAGATACTCAGAGTCAAATATCGCTACATTTCCCTTTGGAGGAGTAAGGATTGTTATCCAGTTTATAGCATCATATGAACAGTTTTCCCAGGGCTCAGTTTCCAAACACCCAGTCTCTGTCAGACTCAGAGGTGCAAGTGCCTTTCAAGGCTCAAACCTATTTTAGAAAACTAGTAAAATCTCTGCCAATCTAAAAGGCATGGAACATGATCATGTGCCCAAGGTATTTTTAATCATTTTGTTCAGCTGTTTTACAGCACATTTCTGGGGCAGATGGGAATGTGAACCTGGGTCTGTTGGCTCCAAGGTAGGGACACCACAACTACGCCACAAGGCTTAAACTGATCAGCTCCAGAGTTTATTGAGAAGCGGACAGGCTCACTGGATATTCTCATTTAAGAGAGGAGTTCTTCAGGGTTCTTATGGTGCAGCGGTGATGTCCCTGCTTCTACGCCAAGAGATGTAGATTCAAGCCTCACCTGCTCCACAGATGTGTGTAAAAAGATCTCTGAATAAGTTGATTATAAATATCTAAGTTATGTTCATATTTGTTACTTGGTTATTTGGGTGATTAGATGATGATGTGTTTTTCAAAATAAAAGCAGCGGGGTACCGCAGGGCTGGATTGTATTATGCCCCCCTCCAACATTACTCTGATTCAGTTCTCTCCCTTGTTTCCCCAGTGAACAGCGTTTCTTCATTGTTTAGTTGATTGATGAGGTGTTTGGTTTAATTAGCGGTGGATTTATTTTCTCAGTAAAAAGGCTGAGTTCTTCCCCAGTGGGGCTGTCAGTTTATTGACTGGAAAATAGTCAAGTAGCAGAAGGTGAAAATTAATGTCTCTGCCGTACTACAAACTTACAACAAAACCTTTGTATATCTCTTACAGCCTTTTGCTGCCTAATTCAACGTACAGGTATCGGTTTGAAACACTCCCCAGTGTGTAACCCCAGATGATAAAACATATTTAAGTTTAACCCAGGTCATTGGTTCTCACCCAAGGCTCCCTGGCAGATGTCTGTTCTGGTGGCTCCATCAACAATAAACTGAGGATTGGCACACATTTCCTGTGGAAACATCCATACAAAATAATTGTAGCAATTCATGGCTGTGTTGATTTAGTATTTCAAATCACGCAGTGATCAAGGAGGCCACTCACACAGTTTCCCTTCTAAAGGCTTTGACCTCTTAAAATTCAATTTTTAGAGGGAACATTTTGACTTTTTTAACTGGCAGAATGGGTTGCCTATGGGGTGTTGCAATTTGCTTCTACACAAATTTTGTTAAGTATTTTCAGTTTCCATTAATATAGCAGAGTAAATTAGAATATTGCTGGGCACCTTTCATAGCCCAAAAATGTAAGTGGATCCCCGCCATTTACAAATTTCTGCTAATTCAACAGCTCCCACTCTCCTGTCCAGTCCTAGACTGGATCTTGTGTTATTCCATATAATGACATTACCCATTGCCATCTCATTCCAAGCCCTGGGGTGGGATGACAATGGGTAACATCATTATATGGAAACCATAGGTTCAAATCACATGTTCCCCAAAAGCACACCTGCCGCATGATGTCTCAAATTACTCAGATCTTCTGTACAGCAAATTGATTTGTCTGAATATAATTGTTCTACCACAGGTGATGGCCCAAAACAGTTCATGTTAACACATTTCACTCCTTTGTGTGAGACTGGTACAATGCTTTGATGCCAATCTTCTTGACCTGTATTAAGGCTGCCAACTTTTATCTTCTTTGTTCATGGGACGTGTGCACTGCTGGCTGGCCAACATTTATTGTCCATCCATAACTGCCCTGGGAAAGATGTTGATGAACAATTTTCTTAAATAGCTGCAGTCCTTTGCATGTAAGGACACCCACAATGCTGTTTGGCTCGGAGCTTTCGAATTCTGGCCCAGGAGCTCTGCAGGAATATAGTTCTAAGGTGGTGAGGATAGTGTGTTTCTTGGTGGGGAATTTGCAAGAGAGTGTTCCATGTATCTGCTGCCCTTTCTGGGCAATAGATGTCATGGGTTTGGAAAGTGTTTGCAGAGGAGCATTGGTGAATTTCTGCAGCGATTCTCGTAGATGGTGCTGCTGCTGGTGGTACACATTGCTGTCATTGTGCACTGGTGAAGAGAGTGAATGTTAGTGTGACTGGATGTCACTCAATCAAGAGAGCTGCTTTATCCTGGATGGTGTCAAAGGCCTCAATGTTGCTCGAGCTGCAACCACGCAGGCATGCAGAGTATTCTGTCACACTCCTAACTTGTGCCTGGTAAACGGTGGACAGGAGGTGAGTTACTCACATTAGAATTGTGGCTGAACACATTCCTGGAAGGTTTCATTATGACACTTCTGCCATTGGATATGCGATATGTTGATCCAGTAATGCACTGCATTCCCACAGCAATTGATAAAGATAATCAGTTTATTGCCCATTTCGATGATCTTTGGCTCTGTTAAGGCATTTGACCCAATATCCAATACTTTAAAAACTGACAACTGGAAATGTTAAAAAGTCAATGATTTTCCTGAAGGGATGCTCTCTGCAGCATATTGGAGATTAATCTTCAATTCCTAGTGACTCCAGGTCATGGAGAATAGCTAGCTGTTTCACAGCGCACCCAACTTGGAGTCACAGTCATAAAACATAGAAACAGGCCCTTCAGCCCAGCATTTATGTTGGCCATCAAACACCAAACTACATCAGTCCCATTTTCTGCACCTGGCCCATAGCCTATGCCCTGGCATTTTAAGTGCTCATCCAGATACTTTGTAAATGTCACTATAGCACCTGCCTCCATCACTCTCTCAGGCAGTAGTTCTATATATCTACCATCCTCTGGTCGATTCTGAAGGCTTGACAACTTTAATGTTCATGGGAGTTTGCATTTGCCACCTGGTTTTGAAGTACATTTTTCACTTGCAGTCATTGTCTATAAAGCTATTGGCCTTCATAATTCACTAACATTGAGCGAAGCCAGAGAGAGAGACACAATGAAAAGCAATCATTGAAACTGAATTTGATAGAATGGATAGTATTAAAGAAGTGCTGTATCTACTTGATGCTAATTTGATGACCAGGAAGAAGAGAATTCCTCTCAACAATAGTGAAGGGCAATGGTGATCACAAAAGCAATGGTATGACCATCATGGTCCCAAATATTTCCAGTTTAATCCAGCAGGCAAAGCTATATGGATGTCAGATGGTGACAGATCAGTAAGGATTTACTAGACCTGTGGTTCTGGATGAGGAAATTCAGACACCACAAAACAATTCCCACCCAAGGTGCATGTGTGGAGATCCCACTGATGTGAACACCGGAATCAGCAGCAGTAGGCCACTAGGTCTCTCCGCGAAGCCCAGTAGGTAAGAAATATCCCCTAAAACTGTACATTGTCTCAATTCACCCCTCACCTCCCAACACATCCAGCTGACAAGTATACCTGCAATTATCATTATTTTGTTCTAAATTATAGGGCTCAAAATGCTCTCTCCAATAACTCAAATTTGCATTCTGCTTTTTGTAGTTTGATTAGGCGTGCAAAGCCTTCACCTTGTCACCAATAAATCCCAATTCATAATTCTATACATCAAAGGGGTCAATATCACTTTGCCCAAGCTGATCCATATCATTGATTAGTCCCATACAACCTGAGCTTACCCCTGGCCTCATCCACCGCGTAATGGCAATGTTATACCGCGAGACCCCTGACGGGCCATGGAGCGAGGAGTTGGCCGCTGGGAAGTGCAGGTCTTCAAACAGGCCGGCTGTTCCCGGGAACGCCTGGGGAGCTGGTGTTTCAGCGGGTCCGGGGCAGGGGTACAAGACGGCATTCCTCCGCAACACCGAACTGCTGTCGTAGAAACCGGGAGTGTGTCCCCCTCCGCTCCAAGGCATCCGGTACATGGCGCAAGAAGTTGGCGAGGAGCAGGAAGACAAGGAAACTGGACAGGGTTTGGAATCTATCCAATGTTGATCTGCAGTTCCGCCTGCAGCTCAGTTCTACAGAAATCCAATAATTAACGTCACTGTGAGGGTGGAGCAATTTCAGTGCAAGACCAGAGCTGCATGGCCAAAGGTTGGTCCCTGTTGGGAACTAACTAGCTAAAAATCACACCAACATTTGTCATCTTACCAATTAGGCGAGCCTCATGACTCAAAGATAACGGCGAGTCTTGGAAAGCGCAGGAGGCCATTGAGTCCACCATTTCTGTACTGACCCTTTCACAGAGCCTACCTGAACCCTCCCTCAATGTCACACCCTGCATTAATTCAATAATCATATCTTGACATTGACCCAAGGCAGAATCCAATATTGAAAGATATTCAAAGGATGAAGCTCTCCAGATACCTGAACATTCATATCAAATAAAATAAAGAACTGCAGATGTTGGAAATGTGAAACGAAAACAAAGTGCAGGAGAAACTTGGCAGAACTGGCAGCATCTATGGAGAGAGAGATAAAGTGAACTCTTCGAGTCCAGTTGAAACGTTAACTCTGTTTCTCTCTGCAGATGCTACCAGTTCTGAGTTTCTTCAGCAATTTTTTTGTGCCTGATTTTTCAAATGAGTTCAATTTTTCAAAATGTTTACTTTTTTCCCTCATCAGCTTTTAGATATCATTCAGGTAGGAGTAAATTACCGCAAATGCTGGAATCTGTACTGAAAACAAAAATTGCTTGAAATCACAGTGGGTCAGACAGTATCTGTGGAGAGAGAGCAAGCTAATGTTTGGAGTCTAGATGAGTCGTCATCAGAGCTGTTTTCAGTTTAGATACCATTCCCCTCCCTTCAATTTATTTGTCACAAAAAACACAGGAGGTCAATTAACCCTTTGTCTGTTCTACAATTCAATATACACATATCCACCTCTACACCCTGCTCAATATTTTCATTGTTAAAACTATTATCAATTTTATAATTGAAATTCAAATTGGTTTTGTATCAAATGCCAGTTGTCAATTAAAGTTACAAACTTCTGCCATTGTGTGTAGGAATGTTTCTTAGCTTCACTTCTGAAAGGTTTGGTTCTGATTTTTAGACTGTGCCCTCATCTTCAACCAGCTCAAATACTTTCCATCTATATCATCTGTTCCTCTTAATGTATTGGAAGCCAACCAAATCACCATTAATGGTCTAAATTCATAAAGGTACAAACAATTAAGGGTCATTTGGTCCCTTGAGCATGCTTCGCTATTCAAGAAGAGCTGCCTGAAATGTTTGTAGCCTCAATCCCACGTTCCCTGGTCCTATTCCAGGGTATAAAACCCTAGTTTGTGAAATCTTATGAAATCAGGTTCCTCAGACAATTATTCATGTTTCTTTTGTTCACTTGTGAGACTTGGGTGTCACTTGCTGCGCCGATATTTGTTGCCTGTCCTTAGTTGCCCTTGAGAAGGTGGTGCTGAGCTGACTTCTTGAATTGCTGCAGTCCTGTGACGTGGGGACATGCACAATGCTGTGAGGGAGGGAAATTCCAGAATTTTGACTCAGCAGAGGTTGAGGGAAAGGTGATATATTTCCAAGTCAAGATGACGAGTGGCTTGGAGGGAACTTTTTTAATTCATTCACGGGATGAGGTCATCGCTGGCTAGGCAGCATTTATAGTCCATCAGGCAGTTAAGAGTCAACCACATTGCTGTGGTTCTGGAGTCATATGCAGATCAGACCAGATCAGACAAGCATGGTAGTTTCCTTCCCTAAGGACATTAGTGAACCAGATGGATTTTTCCAACAATCGGAAATGGATTCAGTCATGATTAAACTCCTAATTCTAGACATTTATTGAAATCAAATTTCACCATCTGCCACGGCAGGATTCAAACCCAGGTCCCCAAAACATTACCTGGGTCTCTTGATTAACAGTCCAATGATAATACCACCAGGTCACTTCCACGTGGTGGTGTTCCCACGTATTTGCTGCCATTGTCCTTTTTCACAGAAGAGGTTGTACACTCAGAATGTGCTGTATAAGAATCTTTGGTGATTTCCTGCAGTGCATCTTGAGGATACTCCACACTGCTGTTACTGAGTGTCAGTGGTGGAGGGGGTGGATGCAGTGCCAATTAAGACCAAGTTTCTTGTCAATGGTAACCTCTAAGATGTTGATCGTGGTGGATTCAGTGATGGTAACATCATTGAATGTAAAGAAGTGGTGGTTTGTTTGTCTTATTGCAGGTGCCCATTGCCTGGCAAACGTGTGGCACAGGTGTTACTTGCTATTTGTCAGCTCAAGCCTAGATATTGTCCAAATCTTGTTACATTTGAATGTAGACTGCTTAAGTATCCAATAAGTCACATGATTCTAAACATTGCACACTTATCAGCAAATATCCCCACCTCTGACCTTATGATGGAGGGGAGGTCACTGATGAAGCAGCTGAAGATAGTTGTGCCTAGGACACTACTCTGAAGAACTTGCGCAGGGATGTCCAGGAGCTGAAATGACTGATGTCAATATCCACAACCATCTTCCTATATGCCAGGTATGACTCAAACCAGCGGAGACTTTGCCTCAATTTCCAATTATTCCAGTTTTGCTCCTTGATGTCATACTTAGTCAAGTGCAGGCTTGATCTCATTGGCTGTCTCTCTCACCTCACCTCTGGAATTCAGCTGTTTTGACCACAGCTGTAATGAGGCCAGGAGTTGAGTAGTCCCAGCAGAAGCCAAACTGGGCATCATTGAGCAGGTGCTACTTGAATGCGCTGTTGGTGACACCTTCCATCACTTTATTGTTGATTGAGAGTAGACTGATGGGGCAATAATTGGCCAGGTTGGATTTGTTCTGCTTTTGTGTGTACAGGACAAACCTGGGCAATTTTCACAGGGAGATACTAGTGTTGTAGTTGTACTGGAACAGCTTGGAAAGTTTCATCACTGTCAACCGCTCTGGTATACAAATAGCTCTGCATTTATAAACATGACAATGACTACCTAAGGAAGTTTGCTCATTTGCTGTGAAATGCACTACATAAACATAACTTCTCCTTTGGTCCCTCATACCATTACTGTGTATATTTTTATTTCAAAGTATACTTTATTCATAAAATCATCTATAACCACATATGGATGTTCTAAATCAGATCTGTACAATCTTTACAGAGAAAAAAACAAATAAAACACAAGAATTTCGATGTTTCTCAGAACTTCTCTACAGATGCATAGACAGAGGCATTTTCTATTTATGCGGAAAACCACTTATTATCCTTCAAGGCACCGAGAGGGGCCTGATAACTGAATGGACTCCCATTATACATCAGCAAAAAGACTTTAGACGGTGGTCTTTCCCCACAGTGCCTTGGCAGCAGCTGCCCCAAGCTTTAATGCGTCCCTCAGCACACAGTCCTGGATCTTGGAATTTTCCAGTCTGCAACGCTGTTGAGTTGACCTCTTTACATTGGAAAAAAGTTTTTCACGCAGCGTGGCAGGAGCCTGGAATGCTCTGCCAGAGGAGGTAGGGGTAGAAGTGGGCATATTCGTGAGGGGCACCTGGATGGTTACATAAATAGGGAGGAAATAGAGGGACATGAGCCGAGTAAGAACAAAAAGTTTGTTTTTCAGATTAGCTAAGGCATGATGTTTGGCACAGGCTTGGAGGGCCAAAGACCCTGTTCCTGCACTGTACTTCTCTTGTTCTTTGGCTAATGTTCCCAACCATACCCTATGTTCATCTACCTGACCTGTTAGGCCTCTTACATTGAAGGAAACACAGTTTAATTTATTAATTTTACACATACAATCAGTTCTCTGCCTTACTCTTCCCTGCCTTGACTATTGGACTTGCTCCCCTTACCTACAGTACCAGCCTTTGCCTTTCCTCACTATTGCTTTGGTTCCCACCCTATCCCTCTTGAATAGATCATTTCTAACCCTGAAGAGATTCCAATGGTCCAAAAAGTGTGAATCCTTGCCTCGTGCACCAGGTCCTCACCCACACATTCATCTGCTCTATCCTCCTATTCCTACTCTCACTAGCATGTGGCAGTAGTAGTAGTCCAGATATTACTACCCTCAAGGACCAACTTTATAACTGCCTACCCAGTTTCCTATATTTTCCGAGCAGAACCTCATTCCTTTCCCTACATGTGCCACTGGTACCAATGTGCACAATGAACTTCTGCTGGTCAATCTCCCCATTCAAAATATTCTACACTCACTCCAAGACATCCTTGATCCTGGCACCAAGGAGACAACACACCATCCTGATCTCTCACAAACGACTATAGAAACATCAGTCCATGCCCCAGACTAGATAGACCCCTTTTATAATCAATTGCTTGGAACCTGACATACCCTTCATTACAGTAGTCAGTTCTATACTTCCCTGAAAGGACAGCCCCCACATGGTATCCAAAACAGCATACCTATTTGAGGTGGGAATGGCCACAAGAGATTCCTGCACTACCTGGCTATCTCTCCTTCCATTCTTGGTGATCAACCTGACTGTATCTATTATGTCTCCACCTTCCTGAAACTGCCAATCACACCCCCCTATTCTTGTAAATTCCTCATTGCCACTAACTGCTGCTCCAACTGATCCATGTGGTCCATTCCAATTTTCAATCAACTACACTTCCTGCAGACATAGTTTCCAGGAACAGTCAAAATCTCCCTGATCTCCCACATCTGATAGGAAGATCATAAAACCCTAAAAATATTCAAGGAACGATAAATCAAGTTGAGGTGGATTGTTGGTAAACAAGGGGGTAAAACGTTCTTAGGGGTTGGCAGGAAAGCAGATTTGAGGTTATAATCACCTCATCCATGATCTTACCGATTGGCACAACAGCTGGAGGCTGAATGACCTACTCCTGCTTCTAACTTCTGTGTTTGCATTTAACCTGATGGTCAGCTGTTGTTGGGATGGAAGCAGGCTAAATTCAATAGGTTTTGACCAATGCAATATGCCACTCAACCCACTTATCCAAACACTTGTATAACTGTAAAAACCAACATTATAAATGAATGAGCTCCCGAGTGCTTCAATAAATTGGCCTCTGGGCATTTTCTAAAGGCGGCTCCTGAGGAAGCATTCAGAAACAGTAGAATATCATAACTGCCCTCAACAACTTGTACTTATACAGCACTTTTAATCTAAGAGATTCCAAAGTACCAAGATCAAAAATTCTCTGGGCAGATGTACAAAAAAAAAGCTGGCGAGCAATTTACTGAAATCTTAATAGGTAGGAGGGAATGAGTGGGTAATAATTTTAGTTTAGTTATGTTAAAACTTTGGCCTGATATCCTGCCAACGCTTTAGGACTTCGGTTTGAATTCTATTGTTTTCTTATTCGTTTCTCACAGCTGAATTTTGGAAGCAATGAAAGCTTGCAAAGGACCGACATTTATTGTTGTCTCAGTGGTGGATGGTTGGTATACCCGAGCACTAAAAATAGAAAGAGTTAAGACAGGAGTGGTGGGTAGGAGAAAGAAAAGGACAAATACTTCAGTTGTTTACAGAATTGTGGTTCTGTAATAACGAGCATTTATAAAATGCCACTAATGCTGTATGAAACATCCCAAGGCATTTCACAGCAACATTTTCTGACACAATTTAACAGTGATTCCAACAAGAAGATATGAAGATTGGTGACTAAAAACCTGCTGAAAGATCTTGATTGTAAGGATCTTTACAGAAAGGGAGAGGTGGAGAATTTAGGGAGAGAATTCCAGGGCTTACGGCCTAAGAAGTTGAAGATTTGGTGATGCACAAAGTGTCTTCAAAAGACCACTACAGGATAAGAAACAAATAATGAAAATGAAGAAAGCAACATGTTTGCACTTGTGCTCCAAATTCTTCATTCAGTAACTAAATCTGATTATCAATAACTTTTTTGAAATTACTTTAATTGTACAAGAATCACAGGAAGAGCATTTTGGTCAGAAAACAGCTGGGATTCTACAATGGAGGTGTTCACTGCGATGATGCCATGATGCTAGCTACACCTGGAAACAAAAGAAAACAAAACGCTTATCAATTCCACATTCTCACTTCTAGTTTGAAAAAAATAAATGCACAAAATTTTAAGGATTTCATCTTCTTTATGCAGAATGAGATTCAAACCTTTTTGTATATTTAAAAAAGCTCCAAGCCATCGCACTCAGTCCTGAGAGAAATACATGCAACTTTGTTTGCATAATAACAATTAGTTGGTCCTAGTCAGAGCAGCATTGGGATTAAAAAAGCAACTTATACTTCTCTAGTGTACTTAACATAGTAAAACATCCCAAGGTGCTTCACTGGACAACTAGCTGCATCATTCCCACTCTGTAGAGGCAGCAAGGGAAAATCTGTTCTGTTTCCTGCTCCACATGATAACCCAGTAACCACTAGTCCTTCAATTCAGGGATAGCCCTGGGGTCTAACTAACGGGTTAGAGAAGATCAGATTGACTTGTAGAAGGACAGCTCCCTCATGGCCAAATACATATCTGATGCTCACATCTGTACAATGGGTGATTGAGAAGTTATTAGAAACAGGACCCTGGACACCCACTGTCACAAAAGCAGGGAATCAAATTCTTTATTAACACAAGAAACAGAGCCACGGTCTAATCATGTTATTCCTGAGGTGACATTTAAAATAAAACTTACTGTCAAAATCTATCTTTTCCACAATGTTTTTGGGCTTGATACTTTCTTCTTGGTTGCAAATGAAGATTTTATCTGGTTCAGCCTCAATCCAGCCGTACTTACTCATCCAAACTTGCAGCTGCATATCTGAAAAACAAAAGTTTACACACGTTGAGATACAGCAGATCACCTAACTTTCAAAGACAAAATAAAAAACTAGACAAAAAGACTGTATCCATTCAATCTGCGGAAGAGTGGTCAGGTTTGAAATGACAAAGTGGCGTCCACACATTGCGGGTTAATACTCTGAATCAGAGCACATCCAAATAGGGAGGGGCTAAATGAAGGTTAGACACTGTTGTAGGAAGAAGGGGATCCACCTCTGTGCATTTTCTAACATGCTGACTGATTTCAGAATGGCATAATAAACATTCTACGGATCATTGCTAAAGATTGAGAATAGTGTGTTTAGCTGTATCAAGATCCAAATTGTTGTTTAAAAAAATGATTCTGGGAAATGAAATTGCTGGAAAGCCAGCAGTTATTCTGCAGTAACATCAATGGTTATGCAGTAAAAGAAGCTCATGGTAGATGGGTTAGAGTTAGGGTTAGAAAATTGAAATGGACACAAAATTAAATGGTTAATAGTAAACAGAAAGTAGGTGTAAATGGGTCTTTTTCAGGTTGGCACGATGTAATGGCTGGTGTGCCACATAGATCAGTGCAGGGACCTCAAATGTTGGATGAAGAGACAGGTTGTACAGTTTCCAAATTTGCTGACGATACCAGGTCATGTAGGAAAATAAGTTGTGTAGAGGACACATGCTACAAAAATATATTGATAGGTTACATGAGTGGGCTAAAATTTAGAAAATCCAGCTGAATGTGGGAAAATATGCAATTGTCCATGTTAGCGGGAAGAATTAAAATGAAGCATGTTATCTAAACGGTCCAAGATTGCACAGCTCCAAGATACAGAGGGTCTGGGTATCCTAGTACATAAATCGCAAAAGGTTACTATGCAAGTAAATCTAACAGAATGCTTTCATTTATTGCAAGGGAAACTGAATACAAAATTAGGGAGGTTATGCTTTAGTTAGAGATGGCAACAGTGAGATTGATTAGATTCCCTACAGTGTGGAAACAGGCCCTTTGGCCCAACAAGTCCACGCCGTCCCTTGAAACATCCCACCCAGACCCATCCCCCTATAACCCACACACCCCTGAACACTATGGGCAATTTAGTATGGCCAATCCACCTGGCTTGCACATCTTTGGACTGTGGGAGGAAACCAGAGCACCCGGAGGAAACTCACGCAGACACGGGGAGAATATGCAAACTCCACATAGACAGTTGCCCGAGGCTGGAATCGAACCTGGGTCCCTGGTGCTGTGAGGCTGCAGTGTTAACCACTGAGCCACCGTGCCGCCCACATCTGGAGTACTGTCTACAGAATTCCAGTCACCTTGTTTATGGAAGGATGTAATTCCATTGGAAGATGTTCAGAGAAGGTTTACTAGACTAACATCTGGAATTGTATCTACTGGAGTTTTTAAAAAAAGAGCAATATGTGACTTGGCTGAAACAAATAAAATTTTGAAGGGTCTTGACAGCGTAGATATGGAGAAGTATTTCCTCTTATGGGAGAATACAGAACTCGGGATCAGTGTTTAAAATCAGTGTTTCAAATCAAATCAAAGTTTAAATTCATTTAAAACAGAGATGAAGTGATTTATGTTTCCTCTGAGAGTTGGGGGTCTTTGGAAATCTCTTGCTGAAAAATTGGTGGAACCAGAGTTCTTAAATATTTTTCAAGACAGATATAGACAGATTTTTTTGTTTAATAACGTTACAAAGGGTTGGCTGCAATTTGGATTTGAGGTTACGATGAAACCAGCTGTCATCTTACAGAAAGGGGCTGAAGGGCCTCCTCTTGCTCCTGATTCACATGTTTGTATGCACATTTTAACAACAGAGTTTAAATTCACTTCATATTTTGAAAGAGCAACTACATGTAGCCTACTCTAGTAAAGGATGAGGACAGGTAAGATTATAATCACATTTAGCTACCACAAATTGACACAGTTACTAATTAATTAATGTGAATTGCTGACATGTTGCAAAAGGATATCAATGCGTCTGCAGGAAGCACTGTACCAGGTCTTTTGAAAATAGGAACCCAAACATAAATTGTAATTGAGGCCAGGTTTCAAGCTTTGGTACAAATACCAAAATACTGTGGATGCTTAAAATTTGAAACAAGGACAAGAAATGGAAGGAAGACTCGGAAGGTCAGACAGAACCTGTGGGGAGAAACTGAGTTAATATTTCAAGTCAATGTCCTCACATCAAAATTTTGGATCACAAGTCCGATACTGCAACTGGAAAAGCCACTTTCTTCCTCAAGTCATTAATTCATTTTTGAGGTGATCCCTACAGCCATCCTGAGGTTCAAATCCAATCACCTTCAAGTGGCTCATCCAAGAAGCCACTCTTCACAATAGCATGGACAGGCCATTCGATCATAATTAAATACTGATGTAAATGCTGTAGGGAAATGATCTGAAAGCACTTCACAGAGAGGAAAAAAAAGATGCATGTTAAATAGTGAGAGAAGGAGAATGAGAATGAAGGAAAGATGACTGAGAGGATGAAAAGGTTAGATTTCAGAAGGCTTTTAAGGGAAGACAGAGATGTGGTGGTTTCAGGAGTGGATTAAGTGGTATCTCTCACTCTTAACCAGAGTAAGATCTAGTCACAGACAACTAGAATCACCAGAGACATTTCAATTTGAATGGCTTAGTGGCACACTGTCTTGATCAATAACTACAGAGGATAGTCCATAATATCTTTGCTGCACAAAGAAGCACAAGCAAAGTGTCATAACTGAAAATATTAAAAATGAGGATTGTAATCAATTCTTCATGACTTAGTAAGCTTTTTTTAAAAAAAACATAAAACATGTTACAAGATCACATCAAGAATAAAACATTGAGAAAGAAGTTCCATGACAAAGGGATTAGAATAATTAGGCAGAGATAGTGGGAACTGCCGATGCTGGAGAATCTGAGATAACGCGGTGTGAAGCTGGATGAACACAGCAGGTCCAGCAGCAGAGGAGCAGGAAAGTTTGACATTTCGGGTCGAGACCCTTTTTCAGGTCTCAACTCGAAACATCAAACTTTCCCGCTCCTCTGATGCTGCTTGGCCTGCTGCGTTCATCCAATTTCACACCAGAATAATTAAGTAGTTTTTGATCTGCACAGACCCAATGCGTAGAACAGCCTCTTTCAGTGATGTGGACATCAATAACTTAAGCTTTGAGCTCTTTGGAAAGAATAAGGTAACAAAGGACAGCATAGGGATTCTGATTTTAACACGAAGGGAACTGTGCAGGTGAACGTTTATCTTTGACTGCACAACAGTATACTACATTTACATTAAATTAATGCAAAAAAGATTTACCCACTCGCAGTTTCATCATTGCACCTCAGTGAAATCAACCCTGTGTAACAGTTCAGAGCTAGCATCTCATAGTCAACATTAACCTTACCTGTCAGATCTCCCAACATTTCAGCCAGCAGCCACTTCTCAATTGTTTGATAAGTGATTCCAACGACATGACAGATAACTGAGGAAAGAATTCCAATCTTTAGGAGTCATCCCAGATAGTATAACATCCCACACAAACAGCTGGTTCTACCTCAAATATTTGATCTTGTCTATAAAGTAACTAAAACGTTCTGGTGCCAATTTACTCAAATAGCAGTAGCTGTTTTACGTAAAATCCATCAAAAACAGTATTCTAACAAATAGCATTTAACTCCTCCAACAAAAATGCTATCTTTCTATTAAGATCTCATAAATGGCAATTGTATTATCATCCTCTTGCACAGTTTCCTTCTTTACTTACAGAAAGTCAACACAGTTTGCTGATTGTACTTACATTTTCGCACTGAATCTTCAAAGCTTGTTATTCCATCGATCAGCTCAGAGTTTTCTTCCAGGTTGCGCTGATGGAGAAGCACACTGAAATTAAGTAAATGTTCCACAGCAGAGGGTAGTGAGCTGACTGTCACTTCATGATCACTTGTTAATCCCCAGTAATCTACCATTTCAATCAGAGATAGCAGGAACTACAGATGCTGGAGAATCTGAGGTAACAAGGTGTAGGGCTGGATGAACACAGCAGGCACGCTGACATTTTGGGCCTAGACCCCTTTTACTGAACAAGGGTCTAGGCCCGAAACATCAGCATTCCTGCTCCTCTGATGCTGCTTGGCCTGCTGTGTTCATACAACTCTACACCTTGTTATCTCTACCATTTCAAATCAGTCAGGCAGTATGCGTTTCACTGAAATACACCTCTTCACCCTGCTTTTCTCAAAGCACAATAACAGTCCAAGTCATCTGCAAAGCTGAAGCTCAATAGTGCATGGTTCTTCAGCAGAAATATAACGGAGGGACAAGTAATGCCAGCAGTTCTAATCTCTCAGCTAAGAGTGTTGGCATATCACATATCAGGTTCTCTTGACACTGCTACTTTATTGTCTAAGACAGACTGTGTGACAATGGCACAAGTGAATGCACTATAATCTAGCATCCAAATGTAGGAAACCTTTTATCCTGCACATAGTGGTGAAAGTAGTGTCAGAAAATGAGCATGGAGGAGAAAGTGCTATTGCAAAAATCTGTGTTATCATCCCAGATTTAAATGAACTGAAACATCGCAATGCTGTGCCACTATGCTGCTGTGTCAGAGGCCAAGTTGAACAAAGTCATCAAAAGCTGCCTTCTAATTCTTACAGATCTGAGACAATTAGTTACATTTTAATTGGGAGTTTCTAACATGGCACAAATATTAAATAACAGTCTGAGGCACTTCACTCACCCAGAAATCCTGGAAGTGGCAGGTCTCTAGCAGATCACCGAGATTCAGGATCTGCTGGATTGGTCGTTCTTCCTGCTGTTTATGCTTCATTTAAGGAAGATCAATCACAATACTTTCAGCAGAACTCTCTATCATGCTTAAGAAACAAGGATTATTTTTTAAAACATCCAATCCTTGCCACTTATTACCTGCAGTTACCCAAATCAGACGGATGGAGCAAACCAATTGAACAATCCCACAAGAGTCAAGTAATTAGAAGACACATGCACCCACTTCACTCGCCATTCTTCACACCGTGTTAACCCTACCATAATATTTAATATGCTCAAAGGACCCAAGAAAGCTTTGGAGCTGGCCTATCTCTCCCATGATACACGTTTTGCCAGCAGACTGATTTCTTCCAGCCAGTACAGGAAATAAGTGAGAACTGCATCTCGAATCACTTGGTAGTATCGTCAGCAGTAGAGACCACAAGGATCACAGTAACAGCTTCATTATCTACCTATACCGAGCAAACTGCATTACTACAAAAATGTGCCCTCTAAGTGACAGGGAATACATCTCAAAATGCAACCATTATTGGCAATTGACATGCAACAAAATAGTAAGAGCAGTGAGGGAGGAAAGCCGTGAAGATCAGGTGAAGCTTCTATAACTATGAGCAGAAGAGGAATTGGAATCAGTACAACTTTTCAGAAGCAGAAAAGTTCCAAATCTCATTTCACAAAAAAACAGACAGAAAAGTACACTCAGAGCTCCTCTGAGGGCACACTTGGTCAATGCAGGATCCAATGTGCAAAACTGTATAGAAACAAGCTCTGCATAAAATGGGATTTTGTTTCACTTGTGTGAAGCAGGCATTGCTGGCTGGCCAGCACTTATTGCCCATCTCTAGACACCCTTCAGAAGGTGGTGGTGCACATTGTAGAATATGGCTATTTGTCCCATTAAGTTTGTGCTGCTTCATTAAATTCACAATTTTCTTAGTCAGGGAACAATATGTGCAAAAATCAAGAGTCTGTAGTACAGCAACATGAGATTTGGATCTTAAAAAACTGAGGGAGGTAAACAGTTGCAACAGAGTGGTATATAAATTTCAAATGATACACTCATTCTTTTTCCATTCATTCACATATTGAGGGCATTGCTGGCTAGGCCAGGAGGGCAGTTAAGCATCAACCACATAGTTGTGGGTCTGGAGTTACATGTAGGCCAGTTCAGGTAAGGCTAGCAGTTTCCTTGCCTAAAGGACATTAGTGATCCAGATCAGTTTTTACAACAATTGACAATGGATTCATTCGACTCTTATTCCCAGATATTTTCAGTTCAGTTTTTCCACAGTCTTCAGTTTCCCCCTTAGCTGGAATACAAAAACATGAGTGCTCTGATATATTAGTTGCATCCATTTGTTGATGAAAAAAAAGAAGCTGGTAAACAAACCCATGCTGAAGCAGCAGGCTCTCTGGTAAGGATACATGTGCCTGGTCAATCATACATTTGCAGAGCGTAAAATCAGTGTGTGGCAGATTCGTCAGTGCTTTCAATAAGATCTGCGCTGTGACAGTGGTCTGGAAGAAAGCAGGATTGAACTGATACCTGTGTGGAAAATGGCAGATAAATAGATCAATGAAAGAGTCATTTCTGCACATTCTTTTAAATTTGGGGAAGTCCCTTTCTTTCCATTTCCTTTCAGTTAGTCTTTGCATCATTAATTGAGAAACAGGAAAACCAAACTAATCTCAACACTGGCCAACACTGTGAACTAAGAAGCGTCTAGCAGAAGATTGATTGAGACTGTGCTGGAGGGAGGTTCAAGCAAAGCATTCATTATCTGAAAACTAAAATGTTGGAGAGTATGGAGAAAAGACAGGGCACTGGTTTTAGGTGAACAGAGGGCCAGGATAGACAGATGAACCAAATAATCTCCACCTGTGCGATAACCCATCCAAGATTCTACATTGACTGAGCTGGCTTCAGGGAAGGGACCCACAATTCACTTCAGCAACCAGAGGGTAGGAATAAGATACTCTGCCAGTGAGCAAGTTTGGTCCCCATAAGAGCTTACTGTGCAAGAATTCCATGTTCATACACCAATAATAGTGAAATGATAGACTTTAGCAAGGTCATTGGGGTCATTTAAGAGACTGCTGGACATGCATATGGTCACAGAAATTTGAGGGTGCATACATGAGGATCAATGGTCAGCACAACATTGTGGGCTGAAGGGCCTGTTCTGTGCTGTACTGTTCTATGTTCTATGTTCTATGATAGGTATTAACCAGCACCCTGAAGCTGGGAAGTTTATTGCCCCAATAATAGAACAAGTATCTTCTGGAAAGGAGAGGTGAAAAATGGAAAGGGAGAAGATACTCAGGTTTCTCAAAGTTAAATAAAATCCAACTGACGAATAAGAACAGAAAATGCAGGAAACATTCAGGCGGCATCTATGGAGTGAGAAACTGGTAACATTTCAGGTCAATCAGAATACTACAAGAGTATACGTACAGTTTAAGAACTGCCAGATTGGCTTCCAGATCATAGGCATTCTCTCTGGCCTGCGTCTCCACATAACGTTCCAGTGTTGATAGATTCTCAGGGTTATACCTATGGAGGAAAGAGGACATAATTGGTGATGCCATTGTCTCTCAAAAATCCAAATGCCTGAATTAATAAACCTGCGAACAGGTGTGAAATACCACTGCAGTGGTTTGTAAATTTGAAGTTGGTTAAAATAATCTTAAAAATCTTGAACCAAGGAATAAGAAACATACAAGTTATTCAGGGTGAGAATAAAGCAAAGTTTTGATGAAGAGTCATTGCATTCAAGACATTAGTTCTGCTTTCTCCCTACAGATGCTGCTCGCCCAGCTGAGTTTCTGCACTTTCTGCTTTTGCTTCAGGGTTAGAGATTCGCCATTCTTAAACGGTCTTAACCATGTTGATATTTTATTTTTCTCAGTAAATACAATACAAATCAAGTCAAAACCCTGGAACTGCCTCGATAACAGTAGCGGGGGAGTATCTACAATTCAAAGACTATAGTGTTGCAAAAAGATAGCTCACTACCACCTTCACAAGGGCCGGTTGGGACGGGCAACAATTGGATTAGCTAGTGATGCCCCCACCCCATGAACAAATAAAACAAATCAGCCACAGAAAGACAAAAGTATAGGAGGTCACTCAGCCCATCAGTCCTGCTCCACCATTAAATATGATCATGGCTGGTCCTCCATCTCAAAACCAGAAGACCGCTTTCTCCCCACAGCTTTAGCCTCTAGACTGCTATTAATTTCTTAAATTATATATAGTGACTTGGTCTTCACAGCCTTCTGGAGGTACAGAATTCCACAGGTTCACCACCCTGTGAAGAAATTTTTCATCTCAGTCTGAAGTGGCCCTTGGTTTACATCCCCTGGAAAGGGGAACCATCATACCTACTATCTAGGGTGTCTAGCCCTGTCAGAATTTGATTCCGCCATTCCTCTCAACTCTAGTGAATACAGGCCCAATTGACCCAATTTTTCCTTGTATGATGAACTTGCTTGCACAGGAATCAGTCTGGTGAACCTTTACGGCACTCCCTCCATGGCAAGTATGGTTTTACTTAAGTAAGGAGCCAAACATCGAACTGAATACTCCAGGTGTGTTCTCACCAAGGATTTAGAATAGCTGGACTCTCTTGCTCCAATATTCACATTCACTAACAACAAAGACCAACACACCATTTTCTTCCTAACCGCTTGCTGTGCCTGCATGCTTGCTTAGTTACCCTTCCACAGGGACACTCGGGTCAGCCAAATATCGCAAGTGAGCACATTAACATTTTCCAATCTATCATTTAAACAATACTCTGCCATTCTGTCTTATCTGCTGAATGGACACCTTCACACATGCTACATCTGCCATGCAATTGCCTACTCAGTGGGCTCGCTCAATTCACCTTGAAGCCTCTTTTCATCCTCCTCACCACTCAAAATCCAGTCAACACTTGTTATTTATATTGGTAAGTGATATTACGGTCATTGTTCCCAGAGAATCAGCTGTGGCTCAGTAGGAAGCACTTCAGCTCTGAGTAACAAGGTTCTGGGTTCAAATCCTAGAGATTAAGAATATTGAGTTGACAGAAAATAGGGAGGAAATGGTGGATGAAATGAGCAAACATTTTGCCTCTATTTTCACTATAGATAATATGGGGAACATTCCTGTAGTGCCTTGGAGAGGGAGGTGGATATACAAAGAATTTAAATTAAACTATCACTAGGAAGTGGTACCCAGTAAACTGATGAAGCTACAGGCCGACAAGTCTCCTGCTTCAGACGCATTTCATTGTAGGAGCAAAAGAGAGAATTGGCGTGTCTGTATTTATTTCCCAAATTCCTTAAATTCAGGAAAGGGTTTCCTCAAACTGGAAAGTAGCAAATACAATCCTCCCACTGAAGAAGGAAGGGAGACAGAAAATAGGAAACTACAGACTGCTTAGCTTGATATCTGTTGTGGGGAGAGTTTTACAATCAATCATTAAAGAGGTTATAGCTTGGTACTTTGAAAAATTCAAGGCAATAGGGAAATCAGCATTGTTTTGAGAAAGTCATGTATAACTAAGTTATTAGATTTCTTTGAAGCAATAACACCCACTTTGCAGAAAAGGGAACTGTGGATGTACTTGAATTTCCAGAAGACATTTAGTGAATTGTACATCAAGTATTAGTGTGGAAAACAGAGCCTCATGTACAAAATGGAGGGTATGCATAAAGGGTCCTTGTCTGACTGACAGAATGTGATGAGTCCAGTCCTACGTGGATGTGTTCCCACTCTTTACAATTTACATCAATGGCTGAGATGAGTGGTCTAACGCATGGTAACTAAATTTCAGAAGACACCAGGATAGGTAGGAAAGATGTGAAGGAATATATAAGGAGTTTGAAGACAAATGTAGACAGATTGAGTGAGTCTGCAGAAGTCTAGCAGATTAGAGTGATATGAGAAATTGTGATGTGGAGGTGCCGATGTTGGGCAAGGTCAAAAATCACATGAGGTTATAGTCTAACAAGTTTATTTGAAATCACAAGCTGTTGAAGTGTTGCCCCTTCCTTAGGTGTAATGACAGAGGAAGTGTCAAGACACAGAATTTCTCAGTGAAAGGATTATACAACTGACACAAATATATCTAATAATCCTAAATTAGCTGGCTGACTCCCTCTTGTTAAATTTTTAATCAGTTAGAAACAAGAAGGAGTCAGCCAGCCAATTTAGGGTTATTAAATACATTTGCATCAATTGTATAATCCTTTGATCATTTACTTTTCAATTTTGTGTCTTGATACATCCTCTCTCATTATGTCTGAGGAAGGGGCAACTCTCCAAAAGCTTGCGTGTTCAAATAAACCTGTTGGATTAAAACCTGGTGTCATGTAATTTTTGACCTTGGGAAGGTGTGTATTTTTCACATTGGTAAGGAGAATGAAAAAAAATTACTGAAATGAACAACAAAATGTTAAGGGTGCAAGCACATAATCAAGAAGGTTAATGGGATTCCATCCTTTATTACAAGAGGAACTGAAAGTAAAAGTGAGAATATTATGCTTCAGTTGTACTGGAACTGTTGAGACCACATCCTAAGTGCAATTTTGGTATTTTCATTTAAGGAAGGATAGAAATGTGTTGGAGACAATTCAGAGAAGGCTTACTAGACTGATACCTGGAAAGAGCAATTTGTCTTATGAGGATAGGCTGGGCTCATTTCCACTGGCATTTAGAAGTGTGGGAAGTGACTTTATTGGTGTACAAGATCCTGAATTCTTGACAGGTTGGATGCGGAAAGGATGTTTCCTCTTGGGTGTAGAATCATAGAGTTCCTACAGTGTGAATGCAGGACACATCAACTGTCAAAAGATGAAAATGTAGATGGGTGGATTATTACGTTTGCAGACCTAGACAAAAATTGATGGAGTTGTGAATGATGTGGAAGGTTGTCAAAGGATATGTGGGATATACATTATTTGCGATTGATAGGTGGGGAAATGGCAGATGGAGTTCAATCTGTGTAAGTGTGAGATGCTGCACTTTGGGAAATCAAATAGAGTCAAAGAGAAACACAGCACAGAAAGAGACCCTTTGGTCCAACTGAGCCATGCTGGCCAGCAATCCTAAATAAATCTAGTCCTATTTTCCAGGATTTGGCCCAATACCTCTAAATCCTTCCTATTCAGATACTCATACAGATGCCTTTTAAATGTTGTAACTGTACCAGCCTCCACCACTTCCTCTGGCAGCTCAATCCGTACATGCACCACCCTCTGTGTGAGAAAAAGTTACCCTTTAGGTCCCTTTTAAATCTTCCCCCTCTCGCCCTAAACCTATGCCCCTCTAGTTTTGGTCTTCCCCCACCCTGGGGAAAAGACCTTGTCTATTTACCCTATCCATGCCCCTCATGATTTTATAAAACTCTATAAGGTCACCCCTCAGCCTCCAACGATCCAGGGAAAATAGCCCCAGCCTATACACACCAAGATATCTTATAAGTCCTGCCCTGATTTCACATTTATCTAAATTAAACTTTTATTTGCCATTCTTTGATCCATTGGCCCATCCAATCGAGATCACGTTGAACTGAGGTAACCTTCTTCGCTGTCCACTACACCTCCAATTTTTTGTCGTCTGCAAACTTACTAACCATACCTTCTATGTTCACATTTGAATCATCTATATAAATGACGAAAAGGAGTGGACCCAGCACCGATCCATGTGGCACACTGTTGGTCACAGACCTCCAGTCTGAAAAGCAATCCTCCACCACCACCCTTTGTCTTCGAACTTCAAGTCAGTTCCGTATCCAAATGGCTACTTCTCCCTGTATTCCATGTGATTTAACCTTGTTAACCAGTCTACATGACGTACCTCATTGAATGTCTTACTGAAGCTCTGCACTAATCAATCCTCCTTGTTACTTCTTCAAAAAACTCAAGTTAGTGAGACATGATTTCCAACACACAAAACCAAATTGATTATCTCTAATCAATACTTACCCTCCAAACAAATGTAAATCCTGTCCCTCAGGATTCCCTCCAACAACCTGCCCACCCCACCACCAATGTCAGGCTCCCCGGTCTGTAGGTCCCTGGCTTTTCTTTACCACCTTTCTTAAATAGTGGCACCACGTTACCCAACCTCCAGTCTTCCAGCACCTGTGGCTATCGATGATACAAATGTCTCAGCAAGGGGACCAGCAATCACTTCCCTAGCTTCCCACAGACTTCTAGGGTACACCTGATCATGTCCTGGGGATTTATCTACTTTTATCCATTTTAAACTGTCCTTCTCTGTAATATGGACATTTTTCAAGATGTTGCTATTTATTTCTCCACGTTCTATATCTTCCATGTACTTCTCCACAGTAAACACGGATACAAAATACTCGTTTAATATCTCCCCCATCTCATGTGGTTCCACACATAGACAGCCTTGCTGATCTGTAATGGGTTCTATTCTTTCCCTAGTTACCCTTTTGTCCTCAAGAATTTGTAGAACGTCTTTGAATTCTACTTAACCCTATTTGCCAAAGCGATCTCATGGCCTCTTTTTCCCTCTTAAGTTTACTCCTACTGCCTTTAATACTCTTCTAGGGATTCACTTGATCTCAGCCGCCAATACCTAAAACATACTTCCTTCTTTTTCTTGACCAAAACCTCAATTTCTCTAGTATCCAGCATTGCCTACACCTACCAGCCTTGTCCTTCACCCTAACAGGAACATATGGATAATAATGGAATAGTGTAGGTTAGATGGGCTTCAGTTTGGTTTCACAGGTCAGTGCAACATCGAGGGCCGAAGGGCCTGTACCGCGCTGTAATGTTCTATGTTCAATACTGTCTCTGGACTCATCATCTCATTTTTTGAAGGCTTCTCATTTTCCAGCCATCCTTTTACCCGCAAACATCTGCCCCCAAACAACTTTTGAGTTTTCTAGCTTCATAATATCAAAATTGGCCTTCCTCCAATTTAGAACTTTAACTTTTAGATCAGGTCTATCCTTTTCCATCACTATTTTAAAACTAACAGAATTATGATCACTGGTCCCAAAGTGCTCCTCCACTGACACCTCAGTCACATGCCCTGCCTTATTTCCTAAGATTAGGTTAAGGTTTGCACCATCTCTGGTAGGTACATCCATGTAGTGAATCAGAAAGCTTTCTTGCTCACACTTAAATTTCTCTCCATCCAAGCCCTTAACACTATGGAAGTCCCAGTTTATGTTTGGAAAGTTAGAATCCCCTCCCATCATTCCTACAGATAACAGATCTCCTTACGAATTTGTTGCTTAATTTCCTGCTGACTGTTGAGGATTTATAGTATAATCTGAATAAAGGTGATGGTCCCTTTCTTGTTTCAGTTCCACCCAAATAATATCCCTATGTATTACTTAACTCCAGCTGTAATATTATATTTAATCAAAAACACCACTCCCCTCCTCTCTTGACCCCCTTTTTATCCTTCCTATAGCAGCTATACCGTAGAACATTAAGCTGCCAGCCCTGTCCATCCTTGAGCCACATCTCTGTAACCACTATGATATCCCAGTCCCATGTTCTCAACCAGGCCGAGTTCATTTGCCTTACCTGTTGGGCCTCTTGCATCTTGATAAATGCAGTTTAATTATCAGTCCTACCTCATTCTCTGCTCTGCTCCTGCCTGCCATGATTGTTTAACTTACTCCCTTTCCTAACTGTACCAAAAACTCAGACTGACCTCTTTCCCCACTGCCCCTAAAATTGATTTAAATCCTTCCCAACAGCTCTAGCAAATCTCCCTGCCAATATTTTTTTCTTCTTTATTCATTCAGGGGATGAGGGGCGTTACTGGCTAGGCAGCATTCATTGTTCATCCCTAGTTGCCCAGACAGCAGTTAAGAGTCAACCACATTGCTAGTGGGTCTGGAGTCACATATAGGCCAGACCAGGTAAGGATGGCAGTTTTCTTCCCTACAGGACATTAGTGAACCAGATGGGTTTTTCTTGACAATCAACAATGGATTCACGACCATCATTAGATTCTTAATTCTAAATACTTATTAAATTCAAATTCCATTATCTGCCATTCTGGGATTCGAAACGGTCTGGAGACCCAGGTATCTGGGTGTCTGGATTAAAAGTCCAGCGATAATACCACTAGGTCATCGCCTTCCCATGAATATATTAGTCCCCTTGCAATTCAATTCATCCTTGTTATACAGGTCACTTCTATCCCAGAAGAGATCCCAAAGTTCCAAAAATGTGAATCCTTCTTCCCTGCACCAGGTCTCCAGCCATGCATGCATCTGCTCTATCCGGCTATTCCTACCCTCCCTATCTTGTGGCACCGGGAGTGATCCAGTTATTACTAACCTCAAGGACCTTCTTTTTAAATTCCTGCCCAACTTCCTGTATTCACTCGTCAGTCTCATCCATTTCTCTTCCTATGTCACTAATTCCAATGTATACAGTGACCTGTTGGTGGTCCCTCTCCTCTTTGAGAACATTCTGCAATCCACAGTATCCTTGATCTGGTACCAGGGAGGCAACACAGCAATCTGATATTTCTGCTGTCGATGGCAGGATACCTGTCTTTGCCTCTGAATCTGACGTACCCCTCGTTACATTACAGACAGTCTCAGTACCAGAAACCAGGCTGTCAGCACTACATTCCCCTGAGAGTCCCTCATCTCATACATTTCCAAAATAGAGAAGTCTGGATTTCAACATTTCGCTCACTATTAAAGAGAAAGCAGTTGTTTAAACTACATGAAAAGTCAGAAGGAATTTGTATTTGTTCTCCAGGTGCAAAACAGAACTTTGGTTGTAACCTGTTAAGGAATAGTTCTTTCAAAATTACTATGTTCCAGAAATTTTCATTTTTACAAATAATCTTTACATACACTTAAAGGTTCTTACCTTCCTGCTCCTTCAAAAAGGATGCTGGAGGTCACTCACTAGTCTTCACAAGTATCTTAAGCATATACATGGTATATAATAGCCAAATGTTCAACAGTTTTTAAAAAACAAATCAAAAATTGGTAGCCCTGGCTCTTATGATCTCTGCAACCTCCTTTAATATTACCACATTTCCTATACATTCCACAGGAAAGCAAAATCCAGGCTTCTTTTCACTATTGTGTAAACCAAAGAATTATCTCAAATGCCTCAATAACAGCAACAACCCTTCAAGGTTTGCTATGATAACTGTATTTGTAGAAGTCACAACTGAACTGAAATATTAAAATATCTGCTTGCTAAAACATAATGTACAGAAGGACCTTGGTTTCAAGTCTATAACTCACTGAAAGTGGCCACGCAAGTACATAGGCTGGTAAAGAAGACAAATGGTATGCTTGCCATTGTTGGTCACAGAATTGAGTAAAATAGTCAGGATGCCATGTTGCAGCTTCATAAGTCTTTAGTCAGGCCACACAGAGTATTGTGTTCAATTCTGATTGCCACATTACGGAAAGGAAGTGGAGGCTTTGGAGAGACTGCCGAAGAGATTTACCAGGATGCTGAGATAGTAGGAACTGCCAATGCTGGAGAATCTGAGATAACAAGGTGTAGAGATGGATGAACACAGCAGGCCAAGCAGCATCAGAGGAGCAGGAAAGCTGACGTTTCAGGTCTAGACCCGAAACGTCAGCTTACCAGGATGCTGCCTAGATTAGATTGTATGAGCTATAAGGAAAGGCTAGAAAAACTCGATTTATTTTCTCTGGAGCAGCAGAGGCTGAGGGAAGACCTGACAGAAGTCTATAAAATTATGAGATGCATAGATAGGGTTGATGGTCAAAATCTTATTCCTGGAGTTGAAATGTCTAAAACTAGAGGGCATGCATTTAAGGTGAGAGGGGGAAGTTCAAAGGAGATATGAGGGGCAAGTGTTTTTTTTAACGCAGAGAGTGGTAGGAGTTTGGAACGCACTTCCAGGTGTGGTGTGGGGCAAATATGATAGGGGTGTTTAAGGACTTTTAGAAAGCACATGAATATGCAAGGAATGGAGGGATATGGATCAAGGGCAGGCAGAATGGATTAGTCTAATTTGGCATCATGTTTGGTACAACATTGTGGGCAGAAGGGCCCATCCCTGTGCTGTACTGTTGTATGAATCAAAGGTTATCAGACAGAAATAGCAACACAAAATGATCAGCCAGGGCCTTGTTGGGTGAAGTAGCCATGATCTTACTGGATAGCAAAAATGTCTTTAGGGGCTGGAAGACCAATCTGGTCTTAATTAGTATGTTCCAGTGTACTTCCATTAAAAAAAGTCACCGTACAGTACTGGGGGAGTACTACCCTGTCAGGGATGCTGTGTCTTTCAGGTGAAATACTGGAGCAAGGTACCCATTTGTCAGACGTAACAAGATGTAGAGATGGATGAACACAGCAGGCCGAGCAGGAAAGCTTAAGTATTGGGCTTAGACCATTTTGTCAGCTTTCCTGCTCCTCTGATCTGCTTGTCCTGCTGTGTTCATCCAGCTCTACACCTTGTTGTCTCAGATTCTCCAGCATCTGCAGTTCCTACTATCTCTGAAACAATATTAACCCCACTGGTCAGGGCTATTTCAAAACGGGGGGGGGGGAGTTAGAAAAGAATTGTTCCTGGTGTTCCGACACACCCCACATATAGTCAACATTTCCCATCCATGGCTAATTGTGGGATCTTGCTCTGCAGTGACAACCTTTCCCACATTAAGGAAGCGACTGCTCTTCAGGACATATCGCATTGGGTTTCAGCCACTTGGGTCTGTCCTGACGACGTGTCAGGCGCTACACAGATGCAGATATTTGTTGCTACGGGGTGCTAGATAAAGGTTGCTATGGGCCCGTTGTCGTCGTCCCCCCCCCGCGCAGGGCTCTGCCCTTCTCACCGGTCGATGCCTTTCAGCAGCTTGCCCACATTGGCTCTCATCTGCTCGATGACGCTCATGACTGCAACTCCTGGTTTCACACTCGGTGTTTCTCTCGGGCCTAGAACAAGCGGCAAGGCCTCGACACACGCGTCTCTACCGGCCCGGTGAGGTCAAAGGGGAAAGCGGCCACCGAGCATGCGCAGGACCGCCGGACCCGCGCATGTGCAATGGGCCCTACGGGCGGTAGCATGTGGTGCATGCGCATTCGCTAAAACTCGATTGGATACGTTTAGTGTCTATTCTTTGACATTCTGCAGTCCGTCTTTCTTGCAGATATGGATGAACCGATTTCTTTTACCAAGCAATTTTTGGATAAATCATGCTTACTCCTGATTATCTGTGCAGTGCAATTATTTTCCAATATTTAAAGTTAATATCCTCCATAATGGCAGTTTTTGTCTCCCCACACAGAACATAAGACGTAGGAGCACAATTAGGCCAATTGGTCGGTGCATCAAGTCTGCTCCGCCATTCGATCATGGCTGATATGATTCTTAACCCCATTCTCCTGCCCTTTCCCTATAACATGGACTGCAGCAGTTGTAAAAGGCAGTTCATCACCACCTTCTCAAGGATATATAGAGATTGGCAATAAATGCTGACTCAACCAGCGATACCCACACCCCACAAGAAAATTAAAAAAACAATAAAATTTGGAGGGACAGGTAGTGGAGAGGTTGCAGAAGGACTTGCGCAGGCAAGGAGATTGGGTGAAGAGTTCCTAGGTGGAATATATTCATTCTACAAAGTTACATAGCCTGTCCTGTGGAAATAGTTTCTCTCTGCCTAGCTTTCTTGAAAAATTTAATGAAACATCTCTTAATCTTCTAAAATCCATGAATAACAATGTTAGTTGGTGTAATTTGTCCTTTCAATTTAACCACTGATTTGATTTATTATTTATAAAGGTACAGTGAAAAGTATTGTTTTGTGTGCTATTCAGGCAAATCATACTTTACATCAGTACATCAAGATAATAGAACAGAATGCAGAATATAGTGTCACAGCTACAGAACTACAATTGGAAATCCCTTCAAGGCCAATATAACTTCTCTAAAGACTCAACGAATCTTTGCATAGCTGAATTTCAAAGTGAAAATAGCAGGACTTCACCCTTTGTATTCCTTTTGCTCTAGCATTCCATAACCTGTTCTGTTTATATTTTGTACCTGTTTATGACATTTTAATGAACTATTTAACTACACCCTTAAGTCTCTTTGTATCCCCACTGTTTCAAGCTTTGTACTATTTAAGGAGCAGCTACAGTGATATAAGGGACCTGGATTTGAAACCCACTATGGCAGAACTAAAAAGCTAGTGATGACCATGAAGTCATGGTCTGTTGAAAAAAATCTGGTTCATTAATGCCATAATTACCTGGTCTGGCCTTATGTGACTCCAGATCTAATACAATATGGTTGGGTCAGGACAGCACGGTGGCTCAGTGCCACCCTGACCCAACATAGCCTCACAGTATCAGGGATCCAGGTTCAATTCCAGCCTTGGGCAACTGTCTGTGTGGAGTTTGTATACTCACCCTGTGTCTGCATGGGTTTCCTCTGGGTGCTCCGGTTTCCTCCGAAGCCCAAAGATGTGCAGGGTAGGTGGATTGGTTGTGTGAAATTGCCTAAAGTGCCCAGGGATTTTTAGGTTAGGTGAGTTGCACATGGGAAATTAGGGGAATGAGTGTGGGTGGAATGCTCTTCAGAGGGGTAGTGTGGACTTGTTGGGCCAAAAGGCCTGTTTCCACACTGTAGAGATTCTATGACTCTTTATCACCACCACCTGCAAGTTCCCCTCCAAGCCACTCACCATCCTGACTTTGGAACATATAGCCATTCCTTCAGTGTTGCTGGGTCAAAATCCTGGAACTCCCCAATATGCAGTGTCAACACCCAATTCAATTGCATGTACGGGACAGTACATAGTACCATATACATTTTTTGCTAAAATATACCTAAAACTAAAATCATTATTTGAAAATCGCTCTCTGTATCTGAAAATTTCAGCATCCTAAAACAACAGAACAATTAATACAGAGATATTAGGAACTGCCGATGCTGGCGAATCTGAGATAACACGATGTGAAGCTGGATGAACACAGCAAGCCAAGCAGCATCAGGGGACTAGGAAAGTTTGATATTTTGAGACAAGACCCTTCTTCAGAAATGGGGGAGGGGAAGGGGATTCTGAAATAAATAGGGAGTCAGGGGGAGGCGAATAGAAGATGGATAAAGGAGAAGATAGGTTGAGAGGAGAAAGACAGGTCAAAGAGGTGGGGTTAGAGCCAGTGAAGGTGAATGTAGGTGGGGAGTTAGGGAGGGGATAGGTCAGTCCAGGGAGGACAGACAGGTCAAGGAGGTGGGATGAGGTTAATGGGTAGGAGATGGGGGTGGGGCTTGAGGTGGAAGGCATGGTTAGGGAGGCAGGGACTAGTTGGGCTGGCTTTGGGATGTGATCAGGGGAGGGGAGATTTTGAAGCTTGTGAAGTCCACATTGATACCCTTGGGATGCAGGGTCCCCAGGCGAGATATGAGATGCTGTTCCTGCATCTTTTGGGTGGCATCATTGTGGTAATGCAGGAGGCCCAGGATGGACATGTCGTCCAAGGAGTTGAGGGGGTGAGTTGAAATGGTTCATGACTGGGAGCTGTAGTTGTTCGTTGTGAACTGAAACAAACAACTACACCTTCCAGTTGTGAACCATTTCAATGAATGAAATGGTTTGAATGAACAGCATCTCATATTTCGGTTGGGAATCCTGCAGCCCAAAGGTGTCAATGTGGACTTCACAAGCTTCAAAACCAGCCCAACTAGTCCCTGCCTCTCTAAACATTGCTCCCACCTCAAGCCCCACCCCCATCTCCTACCCACTAATCTCATCCCAGCTCCTTGACATGTCCGTCCTCCCTGGACTGACCTACCCCCTCCCTAACTCCCCACCTACATTCACCTTCACTGGCTGTAACCCCACCTCTTTGACCTGTCTGTCTCCTCTCATCCTATCTTCTCCTTTACCCATCTTCTATTCGCCTCCCCCTGACTCCCTATTTATTTCAGAATCCCCTTCCCCTCCCCCATTTCTGAAGAAGTTTCTCGACCCGAAACGTCAATCTTTCCTGCTCTGCTGATGCTGCTTGGCCTGCTGTGTTCATCCAGCTTCACACAGAATAATTAATAGCATTGTGGGTGCATCAAAACTAAATGTACTACAGTGATTCAAGAAGGCAGCCATCTTTTCCAGAGCAACTACAGATAGCAATAAGTGCTAGTCCAACCCACAATGCACACATGCCATGAAATAAATAAAAGAACATTTACAGAATATTTCAATCTACACGTTTTAGATCCAAAGTGGTTTGGGTCTCACACTTGTTTATATTGAGATAATAAGATGTAGAGCTGGATGAACACAGCAGGGCAAGGAGCATCTTAGGAGCAAGAAAGCTGACGTTTCGGGCCTAGACCCTGCCTGAAACGTTAGCTTTCCTGCTCCTAAGATGATGCTTGGCCTGCTGTGTTCATCCAGCTCTACACCTTGTTATCTCGGATTGTCCAGCATCTGCAGTTCCTATTATCTCAGAGGAGTTTATATTGAGATCTATCTTCACTTAGCTCATTTTGTGAAGTCTATTATATATTTGTAATTTTATGCTTCTAGCTGCAATGCTTGCAAAAGCAGAAATGGGCTGTGCAGCCTCTAAAATTTTCTTTTGCAATCAGTACGATCATTTCTGATCTTCTACCAAAACTTCCAATTTCCTACCCTCTTTCTGTAACCTCTACTTGCCCAGGTCTTCCCCCTTTTAAAATATGGGCATATGTATCAGCTGCCTCTACACTTTCCAGTGCTTCCTTAATAATGATTGTCAATGACTCACGACCTGATCCTTGGAATGTCACTGTAAGAACCTAACTTCGGTTACTGACTGCATTCCAACATTTTTAGTAATTGCTGGAAAAGAACATTGTGGAATGAACTGTCTTTTTCTGTGCTGATTTACTCTATTCTTTTAGCATCTTGGAAACATCAGATACAGATAGTGATTATAAACAATGATTTTAGTTTTAATTTTAAATAAATTCATATGTAAATAGTACAATGTACAGTCCCTCACATACAATTGAATGGGGGAGCGGCTCGACATGTTGAGCATGCGCAGTCAACTGAGGAGTTGGAAGGTACATGGCGGCCAACCATTAAGACTGTAATCATTCTCAGACTCTGCTATCTAACTCTCTGTCACATTTTCCCGTTTTCATGAGCTGTATACTGGCCGGACTGATTTCCCTTTTGTTTTGTTCAAGCTTTGAGCGATTGATTGAGCTGCAGATGTGAAGTGAATGTCCATTGGCTGAAACCTGTATAAATTAGCATGATATGTCTTCGTAACTTTGGTCAGAAAATCAAACTGTATATTTCTTTTAACAGATTTTCAGATTTTCCACAATGTGCTTTAAATACACACAAATATAGAATTCAAGTATGACGTACATATTAGAAAGAGTCAGACTATCACACTGACCAAAATAAGTGTCGATAGCCCAGAGTATAAATATTGTCCTTACCGATTACAGCAGCTGTGTTGTATGAAAGGAGAGAAGGTTAGCACTCCCCTTGATAAGGATGGAAGGGGTCCTAGTGGCCTTACAACACACAAATGGTTAAGGCATTGCCATCTACTTAGTGGCATCTAACCATGTTTTTCTTCATAGAAAAGCAATCATGTTTGACTGGTTTTGCAAGTGTTGTCGAACCAAGTTGCTTCTTTTTACTTTGACGAAGAGGTAGTCAATGACACCAAGCTGGACTAAATCTCCTTAGAATGTATCTCTTCCTGTTCCCTGCAGCCTTCTTAATTTGACTGACATCCTCTCATCAATACAGTTCAGCCTTGGTGACTCTGTCGTGTTTACTACTTTCATGCTCCTGATTCCTATACTAGGTATGTTTTTTAAATTTAAAAAAAAATCTAACATTTACTCATTCCGGTCCTCTTCCCCACCCCCACCCCGCCCAAACCAAATATTGCTCATTTCAAGACATTGTTGTTTTGGTAAAGTCTTAGACTGATGGGGTCCTCTTCTAAACTGCAAAACATTACTTGCATTTGTGATTCAGCGGTAGAATTCTTTCCTGCCATGCGTGAGGCCCGCGTTCAATTCCTAGCCAATTCATCTTGCTCCTTTCTGGGGCTTAGTGGTTACCACTGCTACCTCACAGCACCAAGGGCCTGGCTTTGATTCCACCCTTTGGGGAGGCCACTGTCTGTGTGGGTTTGCTCCGGTTTCCTCCCACGGTCCAAAGATGTGCAGTTTAGGTGAATTGGCCATGCTAAACTGCCTGCAGTTTTCAGGGATTTGTAGATAAGGGAAATGGGTCTGGGTGGGATGCTCTGACATTTGATGTGGACTTCTTGGGTCAAAGGGCCTGTTTCCACACTGTAGGGAGTCTACAGTCATGCTCTTATTTCCACATCGAGTCCAGCACAGTTCATTTAGGATTGTTCATCTCCCCTTTAATTACACACGAGGAAGGCAATGGAAAACCACCTTATTGATTCATTTTCCTAGTCATATTCCAAGTGATGTTGAAAGTTGGAGGTTCCTACCAGCAATTGAAGGGATAATAGACTGTATCTTGTGGAGAAACAAACAGAGAAGCCACCCTTAGGCAGCTCACTACTCCATCAAAAAATATGAAGACTTGCCATAATGCGGATGACATTCTAAGCCTTTTTTCACTAGCAGCTACATTTTCAACCATTAACACACCCTTTTGCTTCTCACCAGAGACCATCTCTCAAGTAGACGAGGCTGGCATTACATAGCAACAAATCACTCACTATCTGCAAAATAATATCAAAGGAAATAAGGAAAACATTTAGCTTGATCGCTCATTTTGTTCACAAAGACAAACACAATCATTAATATTCACTACAAAGATCTCCACTGAGTTCAGTATAGAGACTCCCAGCAGTTTCCATTTTCCCTTATATTCACTGTCTTAACACAATGACCAAAATATCAAAGAACCTTTTGTGCGCTCCATGGTATCCATTATATGTATTTAAGGTAGTTTGTATCAAAGAGATGCATTAACATTATTTCCAAATTGTTATAGATTTGGGTTACTGCTCTGTCAGTTACAGTATCAATATATTGCATTTAATTTTGCTCTGTCATCTGTCACGCATTTATTTCAGGCTTTGTATATACACTCTGTTAGTTAGATATTGAATTATTACAAATTTACAGTCTTTTCCATGGTATCCAATACGTGTTATTAAAGGTAGTTTGTATCAAAGAGATGTATAAACATTAGCTCCATATTGCTATAGATTTTTGTTAGTGTTCTGTCAGCTACGGTATCAATATATTGCATTTAATTTTGCTCTGTCATCTGTCACACATACATTTCAGGCTTTGTATATACACTCTGTTGGTTAGATATTGAATTATTACAAATTTACAGTCCTGTAAGAATATTTACAACACACAAATGGTTAAGGCATTGCTATCTACTTAGTGGCAACTAACCATGTTTTTCTTTACAAGAAAGCAATCATGTTTGAATGGTTTTGAAACTGTCGTCAAACCAAGTTGCTCTTTTTTTTACCTCAACAGAGAGGTAGTCAATGACACCAAGCTTTAATCTTCGGTCAGACAGAACTTGATTATTGCTAAAAAGAAAGACACATCTTGTTGAAGTTTTTCAATTTGTATTCACTAGGACATTAACAAGAATACCAACATAAAGTGAACAACATTTTTATAGTGTTTGAGAAGAGTGTGCTGTTTGATTGGCAAGTAGACCTTAATTGGTACATTTTTTGCCACAGAGAATGCACAATTGGATGGTGAGTAACAATTAACTAACAAACTTGTTAAATTTTGTTGAAGATAATTTGTTCAGGCATTGCATGAGGAATGAACCAGAGAGTGACTGTCACCAAAGTATGCCTTTTTTCACCAATACTAAATTTTTAATATCTTACATTTAGGTAATGGATTAGTCTATATTTACAACTTGTAACTGTCAAGTAATCAGTTAATCCAGATTTAGCTGTTACAGTTAATTAATTATTCCATATTTACAGTCTTATGGTTCATAAATTATTCATTTTTTACAGACTGTTATAATTAAATGATGAATTATTTCATATTTACAGTTTATTACAGTCAAATAATCAATGATTGTATGTTTATAACCTATTGCAGTTAATTAATTATCTTCTATTTACAACAACAACCTGCATTCAAATAGTGTCAAGTCAATAAACATTTGAAGATGCTTCGCAAGAACATTAGCTGACAAAATGGAGCACTGAATCGCATAAGAGGATATTAGGACTGATGACTAAAAGCTTGAGCTTATAGCAAGTTCTAAGGATGATTTTAAATGAGAAGAGAAGCTTCAAGGTGAGAATTCAAGACATTAAGGCCAGTTTGGGTATTGACGACCAATGATGGGAAAAAGATAGTTGTCGGAGGACAAGATGCTAGAGTTGGTGTAATGAAAGCTCTCAGAGGATTGTAGGTAAGGAAAGTGCAGCCAGGAAGAGATTTGGACTCATGAATGAAAATTTAAAATTCAAGGCAATGCTGAATTGAGAGATAGAGTAGGTCAGTGAGCACATGGATGATGGGTGAATAGTACTTGGTCCAGTCAAGATTTGGGCATCAGACCCTTTAGATGAACTGATGTTTATGGAAGGTTGAAGGTAGAAGACTGATCAGAAGGGCATGGGAAGAGTTGAACCTGAGGAGTAGATGAGAATGTCAGCAGCAAATGGGCGGAGGCAGGTGCAGAATGGAGTGATTTTTTGGTTTTTCAGCAGGTGTGAGGTCATATAAGAAAAATTGAGGTTATATACCTGGCAGAGGTCACTTTATTGGAGAAAGGGTGCTTGGTACATGGGTGATATGGAGGAAATTTACCAGGATGTTGCCAGGGCTGGAAAAATGCAGTTGGGTAGGCTGGGGTTGTTCTGCTTGGTAACAAGAAGGCTGAGTTCTTAGGAAGGATCACCGGACCCAAAATGTTAACTCTGATTTCTCTTCACAGATGCTGCCAGACCTGCTGAGCTTTATCAGCAATTTTTGTTTTTGTTTGAGGCTGGGGGGATATTTTATTAAGCTTTACAAGATTGTAGGGACCTAAATAGAATGGCTGGGAAGGATCTGTTTCTTTTGCTGGAGAGGTCAATGACTAGGGGAAATAGAATAAAAGTGGTGAACAATTAAAGTTAGAGAGATGGGTAAACACATTTTTTTCACCCAGAGAGTGATCAGGGTCTGGAATCCAAAGCCTGAAACCTTCAACTCATTTAAAAGGTGTCCGGATAGGCACCTGAAATCCTATAACCTTTAGGAATGTGAACCAAATGCTGCAAGGTGGAATTAGGCTTGGTGGCCCATTGCTTGGCCAACACAGACATTTTGAACAGAGTGATATTTTTCTATGCTGTAAAGTTTATGGGGAGGTTTAATTGAGACATTCAAGGTTATTAAATAGAAATAATGTGCTGAGTTGTAGGGGAAAGGGCAGGAGAATAGCATTCAGTCATAATGCTGATATAGAGAACTGGAGCAGATATGGTGAATTGAATGGTACCCCCCGCACTGTAATAGTTCCGTGATTCTATAAACTTAAGCTTAGGGTAAGATAGAATGTCAAAATTGTGAACAGTCTGTCAGCCTCAAATGATTGCCTCGGAGAGTAATGGAATTGATGGCAAGTGAGCAGAATTTGTGTTTGGGACCAAAGAACAGTGGCTTCCATTTTCATTAGAGGAAATTTATGCCTCTGTAAGGAGCGAGGCAAAGGAAATGTTGTTGTAAGGTTGAGGAGTGAGGCAGACTGGTTGTTGCCAGTGTACTTGGGAAGCTGACATTTTTTTTGAGTGCTTTCTTTGATAGGTAGCATGTCAATGATAAATATAAGGAGAAGAGGATCAGACCCTATGAGGAATCCAGTGGTAACAGTGATGTGGTGGAAACAGAAATATAAGGTATTCTGGCCACCACTGGATAGATAAGAGATAGAACCAGGTGGGAACAAGACAGAGGTAGTGGATAGTATTGTCCATTATGTCAAAGTCAGCTTGAGGAGGGATGGTATAGTGTGCTCATAGTCATGTCAGATGTGACTCTGGTTAATGTGGTTTCAGTGGGGTTGATGGGGCAGAAATCTGATTTTAGAGGTTCAAACATGGAGTCAGCAAGATCAACGAGACGAGTCAACAAGATGAGTCAGATTTTGTAGGTGACTACACATTCTAAGATTTTGATGAGGGAAAGGAGGTAGGAGATTAGATGATCCTTTTCAACAACTGAGGCATTTTAGTTTTGAGTGTTGAATTGGACGGCAGTTTCAAAGGGCCACATACTACATGTAGCAACTGAGACTGCAGGTTCTTCAAATGAAATGCAATCCCCAGCAATCACATTTAATATTTAATGGATATAGATTTATTATTCTAGGAACATGCTGTAGGCAGATTATTTTCCTCTTGAGCGTAAGGGGAAAGCATCAGTCAAATGGCTGAAAACCTGTTCATTTATCCTCAATCTGAAAACATTTTATTGTGGTGGATTTCTGCTTGAGCCTGGATTGTGCATCAAAACGGTAATGCCACACTCCAGGCGGGGGTGCAAGGTATTGAACATTTGTCCCCATTGCAGTCAAGCACCACCTGAACGAGAGTGTTTTCTAGAATTTGCAGCCTCGGGTGCAGCACTGACTGATCAATTCTCAGAGGCCAGGAGGAGTTGCTGTGACGCAGGCGGCTGGGTTCAGCCCCAACGTTCAGCTGCTTCTGAATGACTGGAGATCCACGCAGCTCGAATCAGCACCAGGCAGGCGGCGGAGCTGAGCTACTCCGGTAGGATTGCATGACAACGACTGAAATCTGCTGGTGTGTTTTTTTAAAAATTCTGAATGTAGCGATTTGGTCGCGCTGCAGCGTCAATGAAATTGCAACAACTGCAGCATAATATTCCTAGCCGTGGCTGTTGCGCTTGTCGGGGCGCTGGTCCCCATTTGATATTGACAGGCTCCTGAATGGTGCTTTGACGAGGACGGGTCGCTCCTTCAATTGTTTTCCTCCCAGGCTTAACGTTTGGCGAACGTGAATGAGTAGCATTCGGTTCTCCAGGCCAGGGACGTGGAGAATACATGGTTTCTCTGACCGTGGTGTGTCTTGTACTCTTTCAGTGACGCAGGTTGCAATCCATGCAAGCTTGCTGCTGTCTCCCCTTCTCTATTGTTTGGTATCCCGGGCTAAATGGGGAAGGTGCGAAAATAACAAAAAAAAAAGCAAAGCAGGGCAGAAAACTGATCAGCAACGCGGGTTTAATTATATAATTTCTTAAGGGTGTTTCTGTTTATTATTATAGAATGGGTCTGTAAAATATGTTCATATTGTAAATAATCTGGTCTCCCAAAACTTGGTACATTAGAAATAATCGTTCTAAAATAACCATTTCATATTATGAAATGTAGGTTTGATATTGCCGTTTTACCAAACCTCAAACCCAGGGCTCTCGACTAGAACTCTGTCTGATTCTGTCGTCTGGTAGATGGTGCAAACTGATTTATCCAATATTTACAGAATATTTTTCATAACTTAGATCATTTCTGAAAAAGTTTAACATTTACCAGAAAATTCACTTGATGTTAAAGTGATGGCCGTTCCTTTCTCATGTTTTATACATTGTGTATGGATAGTAAATATTTGGAATATAAAGTAAAACCTCTGAACGCTTTTTATATCCAGTGAATGGTACAATGGAAAAATTCTAAGAACGTAAGTGGTTTTAGATGTTACATTTGGATGATTTGAATTCAATGTTTTGTGATGATTGTGTAAACAAAACATTTTTAGAGGAGTCGTCCTACACTCTAACCAAATGCTTTCAATTGCTTTTATTTTCGGATGAAGTCTTTTGAAATATTAATGAATTTGACTAGCATCTTTGTCTAGCAGTCGATTTGGGTAGTCCATTTTGACCAAGTCATGAAAAGACAGTGGATCTGAAAGGGTTAACTTTACTCCACTTGAACTGCCTATCCATTACCACGCTAAGGTCCTGGTAAGGGTGAATGCTCTTTCTCAGACTCGCAGAATTATTTCAGTACCTGCAACATTTCAAGTATGAATGGTGCTTTTTAATTTTTGTGGGAGAGAGAGATTACTTTCCCCTCTTCCATACTTACCTTTTTCCAGCTCTCCCTTTCCATCTTCTCCTTTGTCTCCTTCCCAGCTCTTCTCCCACTCATTCCTCTTACCCTTTCCCACTTCCTTCTATTCAGCCCTCCCCTTTCCTCTCCTCTTCCTGCTTTCCCCCAACTTTTCCTCTCCCAACACTCAAAATTTAATTCCTGGCATCGACCTCAGCTCTGAACAACAGACTCAGCTCAAATCCATCCGTGTCAGAATGTTTTTCAATTATTTCTGCCCTCCCGTTCAATTTTTGATGTAAATACATCTCCTCCAGTGCAGCGCAGCATGCCCCACGATGGTGAACCTGCCTGACAGTTGCCTCTTAACTACTCATTTTTTCTGGAGTTCACAAACAACTATCAGGGTCACTGAACCTTTCGTTTTCTGTCCCTCTCCACTTAACTCTTTGGGGAGAAGCTTTTCCTTCACTTGACTCTGTCATCAGGGTACGTGCTGAGAGCAGGAACACACCATATGGAGAATAACAGGTGTCAACCCACCTTCCTCCTGTGAATTCTTGGCTCAGAACCAGCTCAAAAATTGTATTAATATTACCAGGACTCCCGTGGCTTTCGTTGACACAAAGTCAGTTGATGCCCTGTTTTGTAATATCAGGAGTATTAAAGCCTGAAATGTACAATGTATTATTCTTTTATTAACATGGAATATGTTATGTTGCTAATATGAGACAGTGTTATAACAGTATAATAGTAGAGAAGGAGCACATTCAGCCCTGATCTTAGTAAAACAATCTAGCCAGTGCCATTCCACTGCTCTGATTCCCTATCCCCATTAGTTATGCCCATTAAACATCCTTTTGAAATCATTGATTGTCACCATTCAAACCCCATATAGACAAGAGATTTTGTTCCCAAGCATTGTGTAAAACAAGTTCTTCCTTATACCACCTCTGCATCTCTTGCCCAAAACCTTAAAACTGCATCCACTAGTCTACCATCAACTAACAGAAGCAACAAATCTTGGGCTACCTTATCTAAACCTATTACGGTTTTGTACATCTCCCTTAAATCCACCCTACCTCCCTAGTCTCCCTCACTCCAAGCTGCAACTTCTCCAACCTAACCCTCATCCCTGGAATTGTTCTGGTCCCTCTACCTCATCTCAAGATTCATCATGTTCTTGTAGTTAAGTGTGGTGATCAAAACCGAAGGTGGTTCCTTCCTTTTTAAGTCCTTTAATGTCTCACTAGACGTAGACACAGCCTGAGTTTGATTATCTTTTGCAGACAATACCTAACGTATAGGCTGAAGCTTGCAAAAAAATGGCAAATGATACAATAAATAGAGTGTGGCTTTAAAAAAAACTTTATGGTGACAGTGTAAGCTTTGGTTTGTAAAAGTTTGTTTTCAATAAACTAATATTGACAGTGAAGTCTGTAAGATTGCTACTGTTGGATGAGCTAAAGTTAACTTTGTGAAATTTTGATCACATTATCCACTGTGATTAAGAATATTCTTGTAGAATTTTAATGAAGAAAGGGATTTAGTTTCACGTGCTGAGTTTTTTACAGAGATGAACAGTTCAGGAAGACCCCAGGATCCTTGCTTTGTTCCACCTTAGTAACCACATGAGTGCTGCAGGTGGGCTTTGGAGATTGGGGAGGGTGTTGTATGGGATAGCTGTTACCTAGAGGAAGGAAGTATCAGCAGGAAGTTTTGCTGTTGGTCACTGACTGGTAAGCGCCATGATGCAGAGCAGTGATCTGATCTATTGATTATGGGACCTCTTAGCTGCGTCCATCATTGTTCCTTATGCTCTTTGGCCTGCAAGTGGCCCTGTTTGGCTTCACCAGGTTGATATTTTTAGGGTGAAAGATGAGAGAGATTTTAAAAAAAAAACACAAGGTATGTATTTTTTTACACGGAGGATGGTTTGCAGGTGGAATGAATTTTCTGAGGAAGTTGTGGATGTGGGCACAGTTACAATGTTTAAAAGATACTTAGATAAGTACATGAATAGAAAAGGTATATTGGCCCAGAGCACAGGCAGGTGGGACTAGTTTAGTTTGGGATTATGTTTGACATGGACTGTTTGGACCAAAGGGCCTGTTTCTGAGCTGTAAGACTCTGGCTGTATGTGAAGCTCATATAGAAATATCAGAGGTCTGAAGAAGACTCCTATTAGACTTGAAACATTAGCTCTGTTTCCTTCTCCACAGATGCTGCCAGACTCACTGAGTTTCTGCAGGATTTTCTGTTTGTATTTTCGATCTCTATACTGTCAATATTTTGATTTTGGTTCAGTTAATAATTGCAACTCCTCCCAAATACTTGAGTAGGCCTAGTATTCATTGCTGAAACTCTTTTAGTGTAGCCTCTAACTTTGAAACTGTATCCCAGTGTATCAAACTGTATGAATTAGTGCTTTCAGGAAGGGATTTGAGGGTTGAGGTCAAATTGCAGGTTTGTTTATGAAATGGAGGGTTGAATGAAAAATCAGGGTGTATTTTCTGTTGACAAATATCAGTGATTGGGAAGTAGGATATAGTCTGAAAATCAACAAATTCCACACCAGAAACAAAATAATGCGGATGGTAGACAGAAGTACAGAAACCACTAGAAATATCTAGCAGGTCTGGCAAGGTCTGAGAGAGAGGGATAGGGTTAAGTATCAGGTTGTATGTGGCCTTTCATCAGAGGGTGGTGCGTGTATGGAATGAGCTGCCAGAGGAAGTGGTGGAGGCTGGTACAATCACATTTAAAAGACAACTGGATGGGGACATGGATAGGAAGGGGTTAGAGGGATATGGGCCAAATGCTGGTACATAAGACTAGATTAATCTAGGATATGTGGTTGGCAAGGACAAGAGTCTGTTTCCAAGTTATACATCTTTATGACTCTGTAACTGAAAAGTTAGAAATGTAAAATGAGGGAGGGCTTGTGCAAGAACCAACGGGAATCTGTGTGATGAATATTATGGATGAAGCTAAGGCAAAGGAAGTAGTAATGAGACAAGTACAGAAACAAAGGGTGAGGGCACAGGAGATCTTAATGGCAGAATGTAGAGTTGCTGTCCAAGGGGAAAGCAAGAAGAACAAGGTTAAGGCCAAAGTCATTGAATCCCTACAGTGTAGAAACAGGTCCTTTAGCCCAACAAGTCCACGCCGACCCTCACAGCATCCCACCCAGACCCATCCCCCAGAACACTGCAGGGAATTTAGTATGGCTGGCCCACCTAGCCCGCCCATCTTTGGACTGTGAGAGGAAACTGGAGCAAACCCACGCAGACACAGGGAAAATGTACAAACTCCACACAGTCACCTGAGAGGCCCCTGGCACTGTGAGGCAGCAGGGCTAAACACTAACCCGCCCAAGCCTAGTTGGGAGGATTGACTCAATATGTAATTATTTGAACTCAGTGTTGAGTCTAGAAGGCTATAAAGATGAGGAACAGCATCTACAGGAGGTGTATGAGTCCCAAATAAGGATAGGGAAAGCACCAGATATTACGGGGCGCTTCGTATATACATGACCATGGGAGCTTTGCACCAGTCCCACGGAGCCACAAAACCACAGCCTTTGCTACTACAAAAGGCCTTCTGTGACATTTGGAGTGCGTCTAATCCATCATTGATAACCGCGCACCCTAATGCAGCGCTTCTCCAGCTTTTCGCACTGTGAGCCCGTTTTAAGGTTTGAAAATTGTTATGCGCCCTCGTTGACCTCTGTGGAGGGGTGGGGGAGAAGAGTAAAGGTTGGTGACAGACTGTGGGTTTGGAGTGGGTTGGCCGGGGTGTAGCTGAGAGAGTTGGAGGGCTTGTTAGAGCAGGAGCACAGCTGTTGTAAACCAGTTGGGGTTCTCTGGTAGCTAGAGCTTGTGGCATTTTAAGATTGCTGCCGCCTTGGCGTCCCAACCCCGTACTTTGGCAAACAGTATGACTCTGTATTTTGTGTGACTGTCTTTGTGGTGTAGAAAACAGTCTGAATCAATCCATTGTTGTGAGAGAGCACCTGACCTTGAATATAATTTAATAAAGGGTCACTCTTCTCCATGCTCTTGTACCCATTGGGTACCAAAGTTGGCAGGTGATTTCACTTGGAGCATGACATTTACAGAAAGAAGCAGGAGCACACACAAAGACACTATCTGATCAAGTTGGCATCAGTCCCAGGTCTGAGAGGAGGAAGAACATTCTAACGCTCTGTTACTCAATCTTTTAACAGCATATTTCTAATTGTCCTTGTGGTGCTGCTGAGAATTAGAAATGAGAAGTAAATGAGATAGTCTTTGGGATCTGGGCCTTGGCTTTCAGTGGAACTTGGGTCAGTTGACATGATTGGTGGATATAATGTTCAAGAAAGCATCTGGAATACTTTATTAACTGAGACATTTGGCTGGAATATAAACTGGGGGGAGGGTGTCCCAACATGCCAGTGTTAAACGCTAGGGAGAAACTTGACTCTGCTTAGTCAGCTTGCACCACTTCAGTTTTTCAGGCAACAACATCCTTCAGTATGGAACAGGTCTCCTCTCTAGCTTCCCTCCTGTTCAGTGGAGCCTCACCTGGGCCATGGGTAGGTCAGCCTACCCATGTAGGTGCCTCCTCTGTTACTTGTAAAATTGCAGCTGGGCTGGCAGGGGGCACACAGCCATTGGCACAGTACCCTAATTTACAGGTCCACCTGTCTGCTTTCTCACCCATGGGTGTCCCTTAAATTTGACCCCGAGATTGTAAGGGAAAGGGGTTCACCGTGTCAACACACAGGTTAGAACTAGACAACTGCAAATAGCCTGCTTGCCAGTTTACAGGGAAGAGGTATTGAGGAAGGCACAGAGGAGGCCTACAAGGTGTTACCAGGACTAGAGAGTTCTCACAATGAGGAAAACTTGGACAGGTTGGGGTTGTTTTGTTTGGAAGCAAGATGGCTGAGAGAGGATTTAATTGAGATGGATAAAATGGTCGTGACACTCAGTTGATTGGACAGGAAGAATCTGTTTTCTTTAGCAGAGAGGGATTTAGATTTAAAATAATTTGGAGAAGGGTCAAAAGGAAGTGGTGGAGAAACAGTTTCACCCAGAGGATGCTGAGGTGCTGGAACTCACTGTCCGGAATGGTGGAAAGGCAGGATTATGCAGTTACCACATTTTAAAGAAAATTGCCTGCAAACCAATTTGAAATGCCACCATAGAACTATATGTGGGAGCTACAATGTGCGAGTACACTGAATAGCTCCATGGTCATTTTCAGTGTCTTCAGTGTTATGAATGCATACTTTGCTCAGACAAATGGAAGAAAGGATTTAGCAGATGCTGTGCCATTTTGGCTTCCTTATCTGAGGAAAGATGTTATTGCCAAAGGGGGACCGCAACACAGGTTTACCAGACTTCTTCCCAGGATGTCCAACTGGATAAATTGGGCCTGTATTCTCAAGAGTTTTGAAGAATAAGAGGAGATCTCATTGAAATTTACCAAATTCTTAATAAGATAAATGCAAGTAAGATGTTTCTTCTGACTGGGGGGGTTGATACCTGGGGGAGGTGTGGGTGGGCAGTTTAAAAATAAGTGAAATGTCACTTAGGGCCAAGATAATGCAAATGAATATTACTTAGAGGGTTGTGACCCTTATTTTGGTAATATTGCTTTCCTGTTGCATTAAAATAACTGGCCCCAGACTGACAGATTTAATTGGCATGTTCTGATTGTTTATAGCTTCAGACAAGATAGGCGACCAATCCTTCGTCAACCTTAAGCCTGTCCTTCTGTCACATTTCTCAGCTCTCATTTCTTACTGCAACCATGGGGGACTCTTTACTGAATTATTTCCCTTCTTCATTCCTTCCCCACGCCCTCCCCGTCAACACCACCACCACTGATTTTATTTAACTGCAGATGTGATTTTATTTCTTGTATGATGCTGAAATGAAGAGTTATTTACTATCTAATTAATTCTGCTTTGAAATCTCAGAGCTATGCAATCCTTCCCTCCCTCAGTCGCACTGAAATAGTGATTCAACACAAGCTCACTTTCTCTAATCATGACTTCCTGATTTGGCTCCTTTTCTTGATTCAGCCCACGCGGTGTCTAACAGTTGGATTTCACCTGTCTTCGTCGTTTCCTATTTAAGGAAAAACAAAAAAAAAATCCAAAGAGGAAGCGGAGAATTTTATTTTGTTTAGATGTTTGACTTTTAGTTTCTAATTGCTGTGGCAGTGGCTGGAGTGATAAATTACAGGATGAAACCCATCTCTCAGTAATTGACTGGTTCCTAATGGTAACTTAGCAGCAGAATGTCTTTTTTACATTTGCCTAATAACAGTCAAAATAGCCTTGGATCAGAAATCACTCCCTTTGTTTGGTTAGCTGATCAATATTTTAATTTATTTATTTTCAACAATTAGTAACAACAGAGTGGGGAGGGAAGCAGAAATGCTGTTACTGTTTCCTTAGAAAAGGATCATCCGGTTTGTCTTTGTTGAACATAATAAACCATGTTGCTGTGTTAAGAAAAAATACCAGTCTTTTTATTTTGCACAGTGTAACATCACATTATTTTGCTTGCGACTGTGTGTTTAAATGGAAGTTTCAGTGAACTGCCAGGGGAGTTCCGCAACTTAAAAAAAAAATCAAATGTTGCATATTTCTTGAGCTGCGTGATACCATGCTGCATTTTGAAGTGTAAGAGGGGGAATTTAAAACTGAGCAGCACGAGAGTCTTTTCAGTTGGCGTAATTCTGCCCAACAGCAGCCTTCTGGTTGAACTGCAGTGTTTAAAAAGCTCTAAGTGCTGGGCCAGCAACAGAGAAGAGAAAAACAAAATATCCAGAACCTACAAATAGAAAGCATCCATCTCTCACTCTCTTTTGTGCATGGGGAAAGAAAGAAAGAAGGAAAACCTAGAAAGGTTTGAAGAAAGAATTCTGAAACAAGCAAAAAAAACTGTGTCCGTCTAATCAACCATTGAATTGAAGTACAGCCATCACTCCAGATAGCAGCATATCATCATTGTTCAAATCAAAAAGACTTTCTGGCCTGGATTTCTGAGAGAACACCAGCCCCATCACTTCCGTCAGTCCACGTGTGCATTAATGGGTTGAGGTGGTCGAAGTTCTCGCTAGCCCTTCATTTTCATTGAATTGTGGTTCAAACCAGGAATTAATCCCGAACATCCAAATATTTTATACTTAAGAATTCAGATACTTGCAAATCGACAGATATGTCCATTGATCCTCTGCTGTATTGGGAATTTTGGAATCTGTCACTATTGCGTTTTGGAACTGCCAGCAGAAATTCTGGAGGATTGTGCTTTAGATTTAATTACAAGCGACTGTTGAATACCTCATGTTGTTGAGATGTTATTTTTAAAGGACAAATTGCAAAGCTCTTTCAAAAGGCTAGTAATGACACAATGGGGAGGCTGAGTGGGGAATTGGTGGTGGAGTGATATTGTCCACTGGGCAAATGATCTAGAGACCCAGGTTTGAATCCCACCACGGCAGATGTACAAAAATAGTTGTATTGTAGAGGCATAGAATCGTACAGCATGGAAATAGGCCCTTCAGCCCAAACTGGTCCATGCTGACCAAATGTCCATCCACGTTGACCCCATTTCCCTGCACTTGGCCCATATCCTTCTGAACCTTTCCTATCCATGTATTCGTCCAAATGTCTTTTAACTGTTGTTACTGTACCCACGTGTAACTCTTTTGCTGGCAGCTCATTCCATATATGTACCACCTTCTGTGTTTTTTTTAAAAAAGTTGCCACTCAGGTTCTGATGTATTCTTCCCCCTTGCACCTTAAATTGATGCTCTCTATCCTTGATTGCCCATCCCTGAGAAAAAGACTGAGTGCACTCGTCCTATCCATGCCTTTCATGATCTTATACACTCCCTCAGTTTCCTGTGCTCTAAACAAAAAAAAAAGTCCTAGATTGTCGAACCTTTCCCTATAACTCAGTCCCTTGAGTCCTGGCAATATCCTTGTAAATTTCCTCTGCACTCTTTCCAGTTTAATAACCTGTTTCCTATAGCAAGGTGACTAAAACTGAACACTACTCCAAGTGTGGCCTCACCAACGTCCTGTGCAACTGTAGCATAACTTCCCAACTTGTATACTCAGTGCCCTGACTGACAAAGGCAGTTTGCCAAAAGCCTTTTTCACTGCCCTGTCTACCTGTGACTCCACTTTCAGAGATTCGTGTACCTGAACTCCAAGGTCCCTCTGTACCACTACACTCCTTAAGGTCCTACCATTCACCATGAAACTCTTACATTGATTTGACTTTCCAAAATGCAGCACCTCACATTTATCTCTATTAAACTTGATTTGCCATTTCTCAGCCCACTTCCCCAGCTGATCAAGATCCTGCCGCAATTTCTGATAACTTGCCTCACTTTTCGCAATACTGCCTATTTTAGAGTCATCCACAAACTTATGAATCATGCCTTGAACATTGTTATCTATATCAGTGGGCCCAGCACCGACCCCTGAGGCACACCTCCAGTCTTCCGGGACTTCCCGTGGTTAACAATGATACAAATATTTCAGCCGGGGCTCCCACAATTTCTTCTCTGGCCTCTTGCAGACTTCTTGCATATATCTGGTCAGGACCAGGAGATTTATCCACCTTCATACATTCTAACACTTCCAACATCTCTACTGTGATATGGCTGACCCTGCAATATCCTCCTCCCCAACATATGGGGGCTAGTACCAGAATTGGGAGTGCTTCTCTCAGACTCGTCAAGCAGAATTCTTTTACAGACATGTCCACCGGTTCATACCTTAACACACAATTTCCCAGACAACATCATTACCGTTCCTGGGTATGTCCCGCTCCACTGGAAGCAACGGTAGAATAGTAGTACACAGTCACGGGGAAGGGAATTGTCCTGGGAGTACTCAACATTGACTTCAGACCTCAGGAAGTTTCATGGCATCAAGTCCAACTTGAGCAAGGAAACCTCCTCCTGATTATCTTTTTCTGCCTACCCTAGATAGATGAATCAGTACCCCTCCAAATTGAACAGCACTTGGAAAGGAGAAGGGTCACTGGACTCGAAACGTTAACTCTGTTTCCCACCCCACAGATGCTGTCAGAGCTGCTGAGTTTCTCCAGCACGCTCTGTTTCTGTGTGTTTTAAAATTAACTCGTGACTTTCAGATGAGACAATGAAATGAGGCCTTTTTTTTTCAGGCAGATGTAAAAGATCCTGTGGTCCCAGTTTGAAGAAGAACAGGGGAATTCTTCCTGGCGTCCTGGGCCAATATTTGTTCTTCAGTTGTCTTAGCTAAAGTAGGTTATGTATTCATCATCAAATTGCTTTTTATGGGGGCTCACTATGTATAAATTTGCTGCTGTATATCCAACATTACAATAGCGACTGTAAGTCAAAAGTGCTTCATTGGCTGTTTAAAATAAAAGACTTTGAGAAGTCTGGATTTAACAAGGTTAGGGATGTTCTCAGAGGTGGAAAATTGTTGGAAAAACTGAATAACAACTTCAGTGGATGATCCTGTAACTGCATCAGTCACAGCTAACTCTCTGTCTGAGATTGCCCACATAGTGCAGATTAGTATCAAATTAGGATGCAGCAGTAGGTTACCTTGTTAGTAAACTGAAAATCCTAGGGATTTCTAAGCCTCCATTTCTACCTAGTGCCAACTTAATTGCACCAGCAGCGAGAGGAAACTTCCAGTCCTTACAGCTTACATTGCAATCGAACCCTAATATTTCCTACATTTATAAATAGTGACTTCTTTTATTCATTCATGGGATGAGGGCATCATTGGCTAGACAGCATTTATTGCCTATCCCTAATTTCCAGAGGGCAGTGAAGTGCCAACCATATTGCTGTCTGGAGTCATGTAGGCCAGACCAGATGAGGATGGAGTTTCCTTCCCTAAAGGACATTAGTGAGCCAGATGGGTTTTTCCGACAATTGGCATTTGATTCATGGTCAACGTTAGACCCTTAATTCCAGATATTTATTGAATTCAAATTCCACCATCTGCCCCGGCGGGATTCGAACCTGGGTCCCCAGAATGTTATCTGGGTCTCTGGATTAACAGCCCAGTGATAATAGCACTAGGCTATTGCCTCCCCACCTGGAATTACACTTCACAAAGTACTGCATTGGCTGTAAATAACAATATCTGAAGGCAGTTACTTTATATGTAATTAAGGTTGCTGTAGTCCCAGAGGACCATGGGACTGCTGTCTCATTAGAGAGAGATCGTGAGAGAGAGAGAGAGATGAGTGGTGTTGTGCTTCAACCTGAGGGTCACTGTGCCTCAGGCAAAGGGTGAGGTTGAGAAGGCAGGATCTTCATGGTAACCTTTATATGGCCCCTTTATCATAATAACATGCCCCAAAGAGCTGCACAGGAACAATTTATCAAAAATAAATTACCAAGCTCCAAAAGGAGCAATTAGGGCAGATGACCAAAAGTCTGGGAAACAGGACTAGGTTTTAATAGCATGTGGAAGGAACAAAGTGAGAGGGAATCTTTGAGCTCAGCACCCAGGTGCATGAAGGCATGGCCACGAATGACAGAGCAAGTAAAATTAAAAGCTATGGAAAAAGCCAGAATTAGAGGAGCTTTGGAGCATTCTGTGGTTGTGCAAGCTGCTTAATAAATACTTGTCTTTTACCGCTGACGTGAAAAACAAATGTTTCAGTCAGCTGCTACTCCGCCACCCCTGCCCCTACTGAGAGTTTAATTTGAAAACCATATTTAGGAAGCAGCCTCCAGACTGGTTAAAAAAAAATGCTGAGCATTTGGCTTTTTAATTATTATTATCATTTAACTCTTTATGCAACTCTAGTTTGCAACACAGCCATTAATTAGTGAACAAAGCCACTGGACTGGGCCTGTAACCTGATCAATTACTGGAACGTATAGGGTTTGGTATTAATGGTTTAGATTACTGTGTTAAAGGTAACTCCAGTGTAGTGAGTCCCACTGGATAAATTCATGCTTTCTCATGACCAGCTTTATCATATAAAACTCTCTCTGACATTCTTTTGAAGTCAAACTTGACATTATTCAGCCAGTCTCGGGCACAGGAAATGGCATTGTTTCCCATCTTGCTTGGCCACTTTGGAGGACTTTGAGTCAACTAAGAACTACAGGTTTGGAGTCAAACATGGGCCAGACCAGTTAAGGATGTTAGATTCCCTTTTTGGGAGAACACTGATGCATCAATTGGGTTTTTACAATGAGCTTCAATGATGAATTTTTCCAATGCCAGCCCAAAAAATACCAGATTTGTTGAAATTAGTTCCACAGGTGATGTCTGGATTGTAACTGGGGCTTGTATCTTATCCAAGGAACTGCTGCATCCAAGATGCTAATATCTTCGGGATGCATTGAAGAAGGATTTAAAACTTTCTAAATTTTCTTTAAGGTTTTCCTTTTATTAACATTGGAGAAAATGTTGGAGATTGGGAACAGAAGGAGCTATTCACTGAAGTTGAGGTTCGCCAATCAAGTAGTCTGCTTGTTTCTCAATTGGCTGTGGGTGGATGGATGTCTCTGTTGGTCAATAATTGGTTAACAGTGGGAGGTCATGTGATGAACTCCTCCGCATACAGCCAAGCAAAGTTGGCAATCCTGGTGATCGATCCCATGCGCAGAGCAGAAGTGTTTCATGTCTCTTGCACCATCCCCACTCAAAAGGTCGCAGCGGAGAACCACACAGTCTAAGGAATTGATGCTTGGACTTCCTTACACTGAGTCAATGCATTTCATTAAAAAAAACACATTTTAAAAACAGTATTAATGATAGATTGTGACTTATTGCCTAGTTTTTGTGGTATTTGAAAGCTGTCACCTCATAAGTCCATATGACACAGGAACAGAAGTCATCCATTCAGCCCACTGAATCTGCTCTGCCATTCAGTGGAGATCATTGCTGGTATGATAATTCTCGACTCCACTTCCTCGCCTTTTCCCCATATCTCTTGATGCTCTTACTGATGGAAAAAAATCATTATTTTTATTTATTCATGGGATGAGAGTGTCACTGACTATTCCCAGTTGCCCAGTTTGGAGTTGCATGTAGACCAGACCAAGTAAGGATGGCAGTTTCCTTCCCTAAATGACAGGAAAAGAGCATTAGTGAACCAGATGGGTTTTGCCTCAAAAATTGACAATGATCATCATTGCACTCTTAATTCCAGATATTTATTGGATTAAAATTCCATGCTATGGCAGGATTTGAACCAGGCCCTCAGAACATTGCCTAGGTCCCTGGGGATTATCAGTACAGCGATAATACCACTAGACCATCACCTCCCCTACTTCTGCCTTCACAGCTCTCTTTGGTCAAGAATGCCACAGCTTCACTACCTTCTGGAATGAGAAATTCTTTCTTATCTCTTCGTGTGCAACTCCTTATAGTGAGATATGCCCCTGGTCCTAGATGTTCCTGTAGACGGAAACAGTCTTTTATTTACAAAGCCTGAGAACCAGATCATTTTCCCCATGGTCAAATTGCTATAAGGACCAAGATAATGACAATTCCTCATCACATTGTATATTTATAATTAAATTCTCACCAAGACAAAATTGACAGCTGAGTTTGTTTTTAAGCAAAGGCAGTGATTGTTTATTGTCCAGCAGTAATTAATTGTTTCTGAATGTTTGTTTTTCAGAATCTATTGAAAATGACGAAAGAAAATGTGATGGATGTTGCTTCAGAGGAAGAGCACAAAGAGCCCCAGGAGCATCAGCCGGCAGAGTTCCAGAGTCCAGTTCTAGAGAGACGCAAAAAGCCTGTTATTCACCCATCTGCCCCAGCCCCACTGCCGAAGGATTATGGTAACTGCTTTGAGCTGTAATTGGCATTTGAACCTGATGCTGAGCTCTCGGGTCTGTGACTGCCCCCATCACGAAGGATCCCAGTGTCTGACTCTGCAACGCCATGCACTCTAATGTGGCCAAACAGCTACCAATAATCCTCTTAAAAAACACCTCAACTACCCTTTCCCTTGGTGACCTCTCATCTTCCAAATCTTGGTAAAGGACACTGACAAGACGTAACAAAGTCTTCACACCAGGAGAATAGCCGTTTTCAGCCCATGCATAAATACCTTCCATCTTACCTCATCATAACTCAACATGATGCCCTTTTACTTTAGAGCTAGACCCAGGCTTCTGGATGTAGCAGGATGGAGCTGTCACAGCCAGGAGACATGTAGATGATTCCCTTCACACTGCGTGGAGCTGCGAGTACTCCATATTTCTTGCTTTGGCAGAAGCTGTGACCATCAGATTTAGGATGAGCCAGAACCACTTCCATTTCACCCACACAATAATGTCCTGAATCCTCTGTAAGTTATTCCGTAAACTACTCCTGCCTGCTCAATTCAGCGGTAAAGACTGCAGTTCAGCCTCTCTTGCTCTAACAGTTCCTGAACTCTGCTTCAAATGCCCTATTCAGTCCAACCCTATTCCTGCTCACTCACATCTCCAAACGTCATGAACTTTCATTCAGTACCAGTGACGTGCATACCCAGATTTTAGTCCTCCCCACCTCCTAAGCCGATTTTCTATAACCGACTCCTGGCCGATGTCCTAATCTCAACCAGCACAAACTCCCAGCTCACCCTGAACTCTACCAGTTACATCTGTTCCTCTGCCCAGTTACTGGAAATCTTCTCCGCTCTGTCAAAGCTATTTTTTGGACTATACTCTCAATAACCCTCTCAGCAAGACTTAACACGCAATTCTTGAGGCATTTCCTATATCAAAGATGCCAGACAACTATAAATCTTTAAGGGAAATGTGGTTGTCTGGTACCTTGCCATCTGTAAGGGCTTCAGTTGATTTTGTAACTGCGATCTAGATCCCGAAGGTGGCCCCTAAATTTTTGGGTGTGCATCTGTGCATGGCAACAGGTTAATATGACACAGTGATTGGTTGAAATGTGTTTCTGTGCAGCCTTTACGTTCTTCGATCCAAATGACCCGGCCTGTCAAGAAATCCTGTTTGACCCCCAGACCACCATTGCTGAGCTCTTTGCTATCATCAGACAGTGGGTCCCTCAGGTGCAGCATAGGATCGATGTCATTGGAAATGAGGTGAGGCAATATGGATGTTCTTCTGGAAGTTGATTTTATTTGAAACTTGCACACAATTGGAAACACTGTTTTGGAATATCTTAAACCGAAAAGATTTAAAAATTGTGGAAATGCCTGACTTTAAAAGCAGATCACAGTATGATTTAATCTAATACAGTGACCAAAATGTTTGGAATTACCTTCCTAAATCCACAACCAGTACCATCTAGAAGGACGAGGGTAGCAGAGACTGCCCCCTGCAGGTTCCCCACCAAGCCACTCACATTCCTGATTTGGAAATATGTTGGGTGGGTCAAAATGCTGGAACTCCCATTGAGAATGCATCTACAGCACGTGGACAAAGGTGTTCGCTATCATTTTCTCAAAGGCAGTTAGAGATGGACTATAACTACTGAGCCAGCCAATGAAGCCCACATCCCATGAATTGCTGAAAACAAATTGCTTAATTTTAATTGAACAGATCAAGAAAGACGGCTCAAGTAATTCATGTGACTAGCTCCAGACTGAACTCTTCATTCAGTCTGACGTTGAGACTATGGTCTCTTGGGATCAAAAGCCTCAGGTTTAGATCTTCCATTAAATTTAGGGGAGATGGGCAATGCAATCTCTTTAATCATTTCTTAATGCCTCAGTGCTCAGGAAAGGAATAAGCAGATTCATAAAGAGGACAGTATCCTTTCAGTAATTAAACTGCTCTTCATGGCAGGGTAAGCACCAGGTCATTCCTTTGGGTGGTCTTTAGTGTGTTTTTAAAAAACACCATGGGTGTGTGGGTGGCGCAGTGACATGTTTTTGGATGTACAGGCTTGGTTTCAGCAATGTACAGAGGTAATCTGAGGATCCCCCCAGGGGGTGACCTTTCACCAATTTACTTCTCATTCAACTTGTTATCTGCTCCTGTTTAGGAATTGGCGAAAAAGTTTCACTTTTGACAAACAGTTTGATGATGGTTTTGACTTTTATGTGATTATACGAAGTGACAGTGGCCTGTTACTACTCTGTGAATTTATTCTGTCCACTGGATCTGTGCTGTGGTTGTTCGCTATGTCAGCTTTTTCCTAGCTTGCTTCACATAAACCTACCAGTATCTGCGGTGTCCTGAGGGAATACACCCTGAGCAGCTTACTTATTAAGCTCCGCATGCCAGATATTGTCTGACCTCAGGCCTGTGAAAGCTTTGTCTTTTGATATACAGCTGTTTCTCAAGGGGTGATATTGCTGAGATATTCAACACCGTGACCCAACATTCAGCAGGTCCAAAGGTTCAAATCTCAGTATGAGTTATTATTAAACAAAACAGTTGGAGAAGGGTTAAAGTAGACCTCAGGTTGATATACAAGCTCGTGAATTATGTAGGAAATATATATGGCCTAGGTATAATGGGCTGGACTGTTCTGATTCTGTGAACGCATGTTGCCATTGGCTATCACTCACTAATGACTATGATTGTCCATGTTGGGAATTCTGTGTCACTGGTCCTGGGTTCAGTGGGGCCTTGTGTGGCTGATCAGCTTGATCCCAGAGGCCTGTCTCCAAACATACATTTGGCCAGCACTTCTGGGAGATAGAAGTTGTGTGTATCGTTGAGTTTGTTGGCAATCCTTTCTCTTGTTCTTTTTCCATGCTAACTCTTGCTGAAGTGGGTTCTCCAAGAATTTCACCCTTTAATGATGGACGTTCCTCCAGATCAGTTTCTTCTGAACAAGGGCCTTCCGTGTATTCACATCTGTGTTGCATTTCTTGAGGGAAGCCGTCAAGATGTTTTTGAAAACACTTCCTTTGTCCTCCTCTCATTCAAGTGCCTTCCTTGTGCTGGGCAAAGAGGATTTGATTTGGCAGTCATCATTCCAGGTGTGTGGCTGGCCCAGTGGACTTGGTTTCAGATGATCATAGCCTTGATGCTGGTGCTATTGACTGCTTCAAGGACACATGTTAGTACGCCTGTCCTCACAGCTGTTGCAGAGAATCAGTCTCGAACAACTTTGGTATTGTTAAGGCCTTGTGTTGGTGTGTATACTTAGTCCAAGGACTTTCTCAACTGAACATGTCTAATGGTGGTGCCCGATGTATAAGATGTAATGCTTGATGTATGACAGTGACCGGTGAAGCAAGAATCTGATCTCTTGTAGCACACAGATGACAGATCCCAAACCAGCCGACTATCTAGATTTATAAGATGTTACTGCCCCCGATGATTTATTCCCACAAGAGTGGTGTTGCTTGCTGTAATATGAATCTTCCAGCCAACAGACGGATCTAAGGCAGTAACTCAAGGGCACTGGAGAGATGCACTTTGAATTCGAATTATTAATCTGCTACAGGATGACATTGAGAGTTTTATTAACCCACCTTAATATCCAGTCACTTCTGTGAGCAAAAACCCTTTTCAAAGCCTGTGTTTTTGCAAAAGCTTTCAGCTACATCTCCTATAAACTGTGCCCAATGACTTGACATCTATTCCTTCACCCACCATTTTCTTTTGTTTTCTTGCCTTCCAGGATCCACCTGAGAGCTTTTTTTCTCTTACTAAAAGTTTTGACTAAATCAAAGTTGTTCACGTGTGTCTGATGTTTGAGCCTTGTCTCAAATCCCCCAACACTAAGGTGAGGGTCACAGTGGGTGAAGTTTGTGAGGCTTTAGTTTATTGCCACTGCTGAAAGTCCTTTTATTTGAAAAATTGCCTCATGTGTTTTGCAGTATGGGCCTTTTTGAATGTGGTCCTTTCGTTTTCTGATATTGGCAGAATGATGACCGACTGCAGCCCAAGTGCAGCCAAATGATCCTAGTGGTTAACCAGCCTGAACATCTCAATGGGGTAATTTGCCGAACATTTGGGTTGTGGCAGCTTCTCTGGGTAATGGCTTCAGAACCAATTGCAATCAGACCTCAACTGGACCTTAACAGTTTCACCAATTGGGATTACTGCATTTTTTAAAAACCTTTTATTGAATTCCAGCAGATTCTGAATGATCATGTGTCTCGCAACATAAGTCCGAGGCCAATGTTTTGAGGCTATGAGTTTGAATTTCACCATGGCAGAAGTTGAAATTCGAATTCAATATGATCTGTCACTAAAAAGACTGCATTGTTGTTATCATCTGGTTCACTTCAGGTGACCCATCCTTACCCAGTATGGATCCACATTGTGACTCCAGACCCACAGCAGTGCTTTTATCAGCCCTCAAATGGCCAAGTGACCCTCTTGATTTAAGGGCAGTTAGCCTAACCAACGATGGCCACAATCCACGAATGAGTTGAAAAGAAATCTTCTGCCACTCAGCTGCAGTGAGACAAGCCACGGGGTTCTGACTGTGCAGAGTGTCAGCACTGAGTCACTTAGTGTAATGAGCAATCCTATTGATGCTAAACCATGGATGAATCTCTCAAACACACTGAAACATTCAACCCAAGCCCTGGAGGAGCCAGTAACTCACTGAGCCACTGGCTGTGGAAGCACATGCATTGAGGGAGCTTTCTCCTATGTTTTGGTCATGGAGGGAATGCAGTGTAGACTTATCTGAGTAATACTAAACCTGGATTCCAGGGGATGAATTACAAGGAAAGATTAACTAATTTTGGGTTCTGTTCCCTTGAGTTTGTTTAGAAGGTCAATGAGTCATTTGTTAATAGATATTAAAAGGAACAGAGAACAGCTAGAGAGGATTTCAGTCCTGTGGTTGGGGTGTCCAGATCCAGGGGATGGAATTCAAAAATTAGGACCATACCTTTCAGGAAACACTTCTCCCACCCTTTCAGTGTAGAGGTTTGTAGTTCTCCTCTGCAAATGCCAATTGATGCTTGATCAGTTAAGTTTTAAATTGAAAGTGATAGGTTTTTGTTGCTCAAGGATATTTAGGGCAAGGTGGGTATGTGGAGTGAGGTCACAGATCAGCCGTGAACCTCATGCAGGTCAAAGATCAAGGTGCTTCTCCTGCTCCTGTGACCTGGGATTGAGAAATGGAAAATGGTGTTTACTGTATTCTGTATTGGACCCAACCCAGTGCTACTCCCATTGGGAAGCATGCATTCTCAGAGTCAATGAGTGAGGTAGAGCTTATGTCAACATTTATAAATAGTTGACTAAAGGGTAGAGAGAATAATGTGATTATGGGAAGAGAAGCAAGTAGTTGTGATTAAGATATTGCTTATAGGGAGGATGATGACCAGCAAGGAGGGGATGGGATGAATGGTCTGCTTTCATACTGTAACTTCTGTGTAAGTGGTTAGGAGAGCAAAAAAGCAGAACTTTGTCAATTTTCTGTAAATTTGCAAGCTGTCTCTGAGTTCACAGAAAAAGCTGATGTAGGAAATAAAATAATTGAATGTTCCAGTGGAGTGTTGTCTTCATGGATTCGGATATAGGAGAAATTGGGGGTGGGGGTAGATCCCTCCCTATTGGGGCAAAATTTCATGCAGGTTCTTTGTCTTTGTCCTGCAAATAACAAATACGGAAACTTTTACCCTGTCATTTCATGCTGATTCTGTGATGTGTTGCTAGCAGAGTTATGATGGGCTGAATAGCCATGTCATTCGGCCCCAAGTATTACCTAGATCTCTGCGTACTGAGTGATGCGGGTGATAAGTGATAAGACCTGGTAGAGGTCATGAGCTCGGATCCCACAAGGGCAAGTCATGAAATTGAATTCAATAAGACTGGTTGATATGTGAGCTGACACAGAATTAATAAATCATGAAAGTTGTTGACTTATTGCTAAAATGAAAAACTAACTTGTTCACTAGTGCCCGCCAGGGAGGGGGACCTGCCCCCTGTTTGGGCAGTGATTTGGTCACTGATGGCTGTTTTCAAATCCTGTCCATTTGTTAATACCTGCGGTGAAACTAGTAATTAGGCATATAAATTCAGGCAGTACGTTCCACCTCTTCCACCCCAGGGGGCTGGAGGAGGGTAAATAATTCACCCCTTTCCTAGCCCTCACATTGAAATGCACAAAAAATGAATCCAGAAGCAAGTTAAATAAATAAACCCGAAGAGATTTAAAGCAGAATACTTTGATTTGATTTTAAAAGATTTTGATCAACACTCTCTAGCTGTCTCTGTTAAATTATCTGGCTGGAAAAAGCTGAGAAGCCTATTTTTCTGTGACTGATTTATTACAGATTTTATTGCAGTCTTGCTGTTCAGTGACCCAGACATAAATCGCACGATTTCCTCAGATTTTAATTGTCAGATTGGTATTTACTATCAGGAGTCTCTGATATGGCTCCCATATGGTTCAGTCAGGTCTTGGTATTAGTGAATTACGACAGTAAAATTCTAACGCATTAGCTTGGGAAATAAATCAGTGAAGAAAATGCACTTTGGGAGAACTAATTCCAGTTCTAATTCAATTGACTATGATTGTCATGGCTTTTCCTCTTTCATTCCTTCTCATCATTTGGCTCCACAGTGCAGTCGGAGGCTGTTCAGTCCATTATAGGAAACTGCAGCAGGAGTAGGCTATTTAGCCCTGCAATGATACTGCTGACAGTCAAACAGATTATGACTGATCATTAGCAATTACCCCAAATTAATCCTAAGTATTCCCTTAGCCCTTGATGACTTTAGTGCCTGTGCTAGATTTCTGCTTGAGTGATTTGAAATTATCATGTTTTTTCTCACTGGAATCCTTTTTGTTTCCTATCTTCACGTACTAAGACTTGGAAATCGTAAGATCTCAGAACAGAGAAGACTGTTCGGCCCATCTTGCCTGTACAGTCTTTCAGAACAAGCCATCCAATTCGTACCAATCTGCACTGCTCTTTCCTCAAACTTTTTTTTCAATCCTTTGAAGTATTTACTCTACTCCCATTTGAAAGTTGCTATTCAGTCTGCTTCAGGTAATTGTGATACAGATCACAGTACCTCTCTTTCTAAAGAACAAAATCTCAACCCCACTATCTGGTTCTTTTGACATTTATCTTAAAAATGTGACCCTCTGGCTCCCGATTGTCTTGGCACTGCAAACTGTTTCTCCCTGTGTTTTCCATCCATACCCTTCATCATCATATTAAATCTCCCTTTAAGGATCTCAGCCTAAGGAGAACAAGGTGTGGAGGAGCTGGTGTTGGACTGGGATGGACAAAGTCAGAAGTCACATGACACCAGGTTATAGCCTGACAGGTTTGTTTGGCCAGGTGCACCTGATGAAGGAGCAGTGCTTTGAAAGCTTGTGTGATTCCATATAAGCCTGTTGAACTACTACCTGGTGATGTGTGGCTTCTCCTTAAGGAGAACAATGCCACCTTTTCCAGTTTCTCAGCATTAATGAAATGCCTCATTCAGTGCCATTGTAGTTAAGCACTGCAAACTCTCGCCAAGATCCTCACATCCATTCTACCATGTGGTGTCCGGGATTGGATACTATACACCAAATGAGGCCTAACCAGTGACATAAAGATGAAAACTGAAATTAGAATGAAATTTACACTTTAAATTTGGCTTTAATCCACTGGATTAGACAATTGAAGTTAATTCCGTCATTGTAAAGCAGCCATGTGATTCCGTGCAAAAATGTACTACTCAGTATAGCTCTGAGCCACATGAACTGGTAAGATGCCAGTGTTAGCCACTGATCAGGCTCTATTCAGTCAACCCTGTTACAGAGAGCATCGAGGTAGAATCCGCCTATAAGGTTTTCTCTTGCATAGCCCAATTTCCTGCTCACCTCCTCTCGCTGTCTAGAGGCAGACATGAAGAATAGCCACATGCGAATGGCGGGGGTGAGTGGCATGGTAGAGAAAGGGAGCACCTGAGGGTGAGTCTGCAATCGGGTACAGCATATGTCGACATGGTGTAGTCGGGAGATTGCTCACCTCTGACACCACAGCTTGTGTATAACAAGCTCCATTCCAGTGCTTCAACATCTAGATCTCAGCTGCCGCGAGAGTGGGGTGAGAATTCTTTGCTACATATCCCAACGTCTGAAGATTTAATGCAGAATTGCAGAGAATGTACAACAGAGAAACAGGCCACTTAGCCCACACTACCTGTTCTGGTATTTACATTCTGCTTGAATCACGTCCCATACTCAATCTCTTCATTTCAGCCTCTCAGAATCTCTTTTTGTTCACTTTTCTCTCTTGTATTTGTTCAGCTTCTTTTCAAAAGCAAAATTAAAGCCCTTGTGTTGGGGGTAGTGTATTGAGATGCATAGAAAGTTAGTTGGCATACAGGATACAAAGAACAGGAATAAATGGGTCTTTTTCGAAAAGGAGGCTGTGACTAATGGGGTGCCACAAGTACCATGTACCACGACTCCATCTATTCACAATAGCTACGTTAATGTCTTAGATGAAGGGACTAAATGTAATATTTTAACATTTGCAGATGGCACAAAGCCAGGGGAAGCGTCACATTTGAGGAGGATGCAGAGATGTTGCAGTGTGATTTGGACAAGTTGAATCATGGGTCAAGATGCATGGGAACAGATCCTTCAGCCAATGCCAACCATGTTCCCAAATTAAACTAGTCCCATCTTCCTGCTCCTGGCCCATTCCCCTCCAAACTTTTCCTGTTCACGTCCTTATCCAAGTGTCTTTTAAACATTGTAACTGTACCCACATCCACCACTTCCTCAAGAAGTTCATTCCACATGCGAACGACCCGCTGTTTAAAAACAAAATTCTCCCTCATGTCTTTTTTCAAATTTCTCTGCTTAAAAATGTACCCCCAGTCTTGACATGTCCCCATCCCTGGGGAAAGGCAATTACCATTAACCTGATCTATACCCCTCCATAATTCTATAAAATTCAATAAGGCTGCCGCTCAACCTCCTATGCTCTAGTGCCAAAAGTGGAGAAAGCTGAACATGTCCTTTTTAAGAACTGACGATCAGGGCCAGATGTTTCCTATTGTGATTTGGGTAGGAGTGGTGGGGCACCTTTACACCTGCTGCTGTGATGAAGTCCAGGTTTACTCCTTCTGACTCCTGCAAAGTAAGCAGCCAGGCTCCAGAAGTTGCCAAAATCCCGCTCTCCGGCATCCTGGAGGCAGAAACGGGAACACGACTCTGATTCGGTCCCGAATCTAAATTTCTGCTCACCCCCAGGAAAGTTGGGCCCCAGGGCTGTACACTGTGCTCTAACTGCAGCCTGGGATTGTGTTTGCCTTTTTGTTTTGCAATGGCGTAAAGGCAGGGGAGGGTGTGGTTTCTTCCAATGTCCTGTCTAGCATTCCTTTCTAACAAAAAGGGAGCAATTTAACAATCTATTCTTTAACAGTGCTGTTTGTGGGAGCTTGCTGTGCATAAAATGGCTGCCCTGTTGGAAAGAAATGGCCTTGTGCACTGGATTGTGAGTCAACTGCTTCATTTCATTTCGAAGAAGGCGGGGAGGTGCTCGATTCATCAAGAATGATTTCTGTAGTGGAGCACGATCTCTAGCCTGTGCAGTATTGCCTTCTTTTTCTGTCTTGCCTGTAACAGACCCCATCAATGAAACTGTTTTGTTATACGAGGGAGAGAAAGAGCCTATTTATGAGATATTACTGGGGTCAAGGGAAGCTTTGAAAGGATGAATGTTGTTGGACGAAAGCTCAGGGGAGCATTGATTTTTTTCTCAGAGCAGTATACTTTCCTGACATTCAGTCAGTATTAACATGGTAAAAACGAACTGTGACTCTATGTTAGTGATTGATTTTATGCTGATCCCTGAGATAAAAGCTGAGATCATAACTGTACCAATTCCAAAAGGAATAGTCAAATATTCAGGTCTTCAAAGCTGGAGTAAGGCAGGGGAACAACTATTTAATAGCCCCTTCTATCCAAGATTTCTTCCTTAAGGTTTTTTATCCCCCAAACAGACTAATTTTTGGGGAAATCTAGGAACAGAACGTAGCCATACAGCCCTTTGAGTCGGTGAAATTGTGGCTGATCTCTAAGTTCTTCTGTTTACCTTGGTCTGTAAATGGTAGTCTCCTTTTTTTTAAATAAGAGAAATCCATCAGTTTCGAGACTTTCATTTAACTCCCCACTTCACACCAGTTTTTTTTTGGTGGAGGGAGTTCCACATTTCCATTGTCACTTTGTGAGGCTGAAGTGGAATTGTGTTGTCGGCATGTGTTTGTTATGTCTATTGTGCTGCTGATCTGATTCATCGCTCATTACCATTCCAGCTGATTTTCCTCTCTATATCGGATCAATGCTTTCCCCTATATCCTGTCCCAGCTGAGATGTCCTGACCCAGCACATGCTGACTATACTGGTTTGCATTGCTCAGTGGGAAGTGAATCATCATAGAGTCATACAGCACAGAAATGCACCATTCAGACCAACCAGTCCATGCCGACCATAATCCCAAACTAAACTAGTCCCACCTGTTTGCTGCCGGCCCATATCCTTCCAAACCTTTCCCATTCAAGTACTTATCTAAGTGTCTTTTAAACATTGTAACTGTGCACACACCCACCACTTAACTCGGATAGTTCATTCCACTCATGAACCGTCTTCTGATTAAAAAAAAGATTGCCCTCATGTCTATTTTAAATCTTGAATCTCTTGCCTTAAAAATGTGTCCCCGGTCTTAAAAATTCCCCATCCTAGGGAAAAGACATCTACCATTAGCTCTATCTATACCACTCATGATTTTATAAATCTCTATTAGGTCACTCACAACCTTTGACGTTCTAGTGAAAAATGTCCCTGCCCGTCCAGCCTTTCTTTATAACTCAAGCTTTCAACATTCTGGTAAGTCTCTTCTGAACCCTCTCTAGCTCTGGAGAGGGAAAAAGGCTTGCCTTTATATTGGTGCATTTTATGACCTCATGGCAATGCCAAAGCGCTTAACAGCTAATTAAGTACTTTTGAAGTGGAGTTCCTGCTGCGATGTAGGAAATGTGGTAGCCAGTTGTGCATAGCAAGATTCCATAAATAGAGCTGGCTGTATTATTGTTTTATCTGGAGTTAATGTCAAAGCTGAGCCCTGATCTTATTGAAGGGCAGAGCTGTATTGCCTACTCCTACTCCTTTTGACAATTGAGAGGTGAGTATTGGCTCAGAGCACTGGGGGGAGCTGTGCTGTTTGGAGGAGTGCCATGTTTAATTCTTCACATCCACTTCAGAGCGGCAGACGTCTTAAAAGAAAGCCAGCACCTCTGACAGTGCAGCACTCACTCACTACTGTGTTGGAGTCTCAGATTTGATAGCTTAGATAATTGATAATGAAACCTCTTTACTGCACACTACACAGTTCTGAGGAAGGGTTTTCCTTCACAGATGCCACCAGACCTGCTGAGCTTTTTCAGCAGCTTTGTTTTTGTTCCTGATTGACAGCATCCGCAGTTCCTTCAGTTTTTATTTACTGCACACTAACCTGTTATTGACCTTTCGCCTTTCCAGCTTCCTAATGTGTGCCAGGCAGATTGACATAACATGAGTGGGTGATTAAGGGGATTCTTGTTTGTTATGTAACTCTGAGGTCTCCTCTTGTTCTTCCTGTTGATCCAGATTCTCAAGCGAGGTTGCCACGTGAATGATAGGGATGGACTGACCGATATGACCTTGTTGCACTACGCGTGCAAGGCAGGAGCGCACGGGGTTGGTAGGTGGATGGAACGTACAGCTGTCAGAGGTCCATAGAGATCAGTGAAAGGAAATGGGGAAACGCAAGAATATTCTTGTCCCCAAACCTGACGTCTGCAGGTTAAAAACAGGCTCATTTTCCCAATGCCAGCCACCCCCAAAAAATAAAGCGAAGGGAAAGCTCTGAGAAATTGTGAAGTGTGTGCACTAGTTATGAATTCCTTAACGAAACAGAGCCAGCACAACCTTAAGGAGTTTGTTGCTGCACTGAGATGTATCCAATGAGCAACCCTCTCGAAAAATGACCAGCCCTACTTTTATGAAAAGTGTTGATTCAGTCCCTGAAGGGTAATCTAAATGCTCTGGCCTCAGTTTTCATTCCCTTGTAAATTCCAGCCCATCCTAAACTCTGCTGCCAGTATGCTAACTCTCACCTTCATTCAAACAACTTCTTCTGTGACCACTCACCAAATTGGTTTTCAGTCCAATTTTAATTAAATTTAAAATTTTTATCCTTGTGTTCAGCTTGCTTTGAGATCCCTGTGTTCGTGCAGTTGCAGCTTCTTGAGCATCCCAGTTGTAACCTCTCCAGCACTGGGTGGCCCTGCTGGGGCCCCAGACTCTGGAAACCCGTCCTCAAACTCCTCCACTTTTCCCTTCCTCCTCCAACTGAAACCTACCTTGATGACTGCCTGGATACCTCCCTTGTATGTCACATTTTGTTTGATGATTCTTGTGTGCAGTTTCTTGGGATTTTTACTTTGTTCCAGGTGCTATATAAATGCAAGTTGTTAATTATAGCATCCCTACTGTGTGGAAACGGGCTATCCAGCCCATCAAGTCCACACCAACCCTATGGAAAGCAGTGTTCCTGGACCACCACCACCAGCCGCCGCCGCCCCCCCCCCCCCCCCCCCCCCCCCGCCCCCGCCGCCAAATAAATCCCACCCTGCATTTCCCATGGCTAACCCGCCCAGCCTGCACATCCCTAGATACTTTGGGCAATTTAGCATGGCCAATCCGCTCTAACCTTCATATCTTTGGATTGTGGGAGGAAACTGGACCACCCAGAGGAAACCCACGCAGACACGGGAAGAACATGCAAACTCCACACAGACAGTTACCCAAGGCTGGAATCAAACTGGGATCCTTGGCGCTGTGAGGCTGTACTACTAACTGCTGAGCCACTTGTACTGAGATGATGCATGCTTCGATAATGCATATGCAGATGATGATGCATGCCCTGATGCATGCTTTGATTTGAACAACAATGCCTTAATAAAATTGCATTTTGTCATTTTAATTCGCTAGATTTTGTTAAATACTAGAGGGAAGATTTCTGTATGAGGCATTCTTTGTGTTTGCATGTTTCCTTTGTGATTGTAACAAAGCAGACGTGCCTATTAGTGTTGGTTTGACTTTCTTGGATTTAAGTTCAGTGTCCAACTCCCTCAGCAATGTGTCATCAGCATTTAGCCTGTTTTATTTCTTCTTCCACTGGGAGAGGCAGCAGTGCTAACCACTGAGCCACCATGCCACCTGTGGTAAGACATGTCTCTGTTTCTGTGTCAAGGGGATCCCGTGGCTGCTGTGCGCCTGTGTGACCAGCTGATTTCTCTGGGAGCTGATGTGGGACTCCGCAGTCGTTGGACCAACATGAATGCCCTTCACTACGCTGCTTATTTTGATGTCCCAGAGATAGCCCGGATCCTCCTGAAGGCTCACAAATCGAAAGGTAGTGGATGGATTCCCAACAGTCTAACCGCTTCAGCGTTCAGGAGATGGCAAGCCTGGAATTCCGGGTCAATCTTCCTCTCTCTGGTCACGGGGCATTGCAACACCTCGGCAGACTCTGTGGATGGTGGTTATTTAGTCGTTACTGATGGGGTTTGAAACTGAAAGCCCCAAATCTTTGTCAGTCCAAAACCAGGGCTGTGTTTTTATAGAATAACAGAAACGTAATGCGCAGAAGGAGGTTATTCGGGGTTCTTGTCTGTTTTGGCTCTTTGAAACCACAGTCAGCAAATAAATGCCCTCACACTGTGTCCTAGTTTCTGGTGCACTTCTTTGAGAGTTATATAATTGTTATACAATTAAAAATAGGGCCTTGGGTTGTGTCGCAGAACAGAGACACCTAGGGGTTCAGGTACAGAATTCTCTGAAGTTTGTGTCACATGAAGGCAGGGTAGTGAAGATATTTAGTATTCTAACTCAGACCCTTGAGTTTAGAAATTGGGACATCATGTTGAGGCTGTATAGGACGTTGATGAGACCTCTTCTAGTACTGTTTCTGGTTCTGGTCACCCTCTTATAGGAAGGGTATTATTATGAAGAAGGTTCAGAAGAGATTTACCAGGATATTTCTGGGATTGGAGGGCTTGAGTTGTAATGAGAGGCTGGATAGGCTGGGACTTTTTTCACTAGAGCATGGGACGTTGAGGGTCACCTTTATTGTATAAAATCATTGGGGGCATAGATATGGCAGGTGTCTTTTCCCTAGGGTGGGGGTTTTCAAATTTATGGGGAATATTTTTAAGGTGAGAGGAGAACAATTTAAAAAGGACTTGAGGGAATTTTTTTTACGCAGAGTGGTTCGTGTTTGAAATGAACTTTGAGAAAATGGTGGATGTGGGTACAATTACAAAAGATGTTTGGATAAGTTCATCAATAAGAAGTGTTTGGAGGGATATGGGCCAAGCGCAGGCAGGTGGGACTAGTTTAGTTTGGGATTATAGTCAGCATGGACTGGTTGGATCAAAGGGCCTGTTTCCGCACTTTATGACTATTATATGGTGTACAATATTTCTTTAATGCCTCCTTGCTAGGTGCTCGGCTATTTGAGATGTGACTGGTGCTCTAAAAGTGGAAACTTTCAATTTCCTGTCTTTATTTTTGCAACATTTGATCACTGGACCTGGGGTCTGTTTGCTGAAAGTCTGTTGTGTCCCGTGTTTCCACAGTGCTGAATTCCACCTGCAGTGACTTCAACCACGGCACAGCCCTGCACATTGCAGCTTCAAACCTCTGCCTGGGAGCTGTGAAGTGTCTCCTTGAGCATGGGGCTAATCCAGCAGTCAGGGTAAGCGGAGAGCTCTTTGCTCAATTCTGACATTCCGTCTATTCCTGCCTTCCTGAAGGCCCAGGGGCTACCCAATAACGGGGGACTGCTGTCTTACACTTCACCAACTGACTTTTGTTCAGGTCACTCTACCTGTCAGATCCTCTTATCTAGCTTCCAAACAGCCCACAGTTGGGGGATTATGTCAAGCAGTGGGAATTCTGGAATTTTTTTCCACTCCACCCAATTTTTTTTTGTTTACCCAGGAAATCCTGTTGCAATACCCTCCTCTGTTTCCCTGGCTTTTTATGTTAGATTTGTTGCCATTAGGTCAGAGGCTGCCTACATACAGGAGTAAATCTGCAGCGAAACAGAAATTGTTGGAGAAATTCAGTGGGTCTGGCAGCTTCTGTGGAGACAGAAACAGAGTTAATGTTTTGGCTCAGCCACCCTTTTGCAGAACTCCTTCTGCAAAATCTCCTGTGAATCTGCAGGTTTTGCTAAGGTAGAACAGAGCCAAGCTCCAACAAGCCCATTGCTTGTATTTTCAGTACAATATAGTGTTTCATATGGACCTGGTGAACTGGCTCATTGCCTTTGTGCCATTGGACATGGCATATTTGCCCAGCTTCCTGGGCAGCAGCAGGCACACAGTGGTTTGGATCTCTTGGGAGATGATGGTGTTGCACTGGTGGACATGGGTCAGATGGGAAGCCTCCCCTGCAGTCTGCTGGCACATACCGTTGATGACCAAGTTCATGAGGCTCGGACAAGATGTGGGGTTGGGTTGAACCTACTTCATATACAGAACCTTGACCACCCACACTCAGCAAATCCAATGTAAAAGCAGCTTGAAACAATCAGAGGAACTGTAACATAGTGCATTGTTGCTGGGCTAGTAAAGCACAGTTAGTGTCCTGACAAACACAAGTTCAAATCCCACCATGTCTGTTGGAGGAATTCCAATCCAAGGAATTAGGGTGGCACAGTGGCCCAGTGGTTAGAACTGCTGCCTCACTGCACTGGGTTCGATTCCACGCTCGGGCAACAGTCTGTGTGGAGTTTGCACATCCTCCCCATGACTGTGAGGGTTTCCTCCCACAGTGCAAAAGATGTGCTAGGTGGATAGGCCATGCTAAATTACCCCATACTGACCAGGGATGAGCAAGTTAGGTGGGTTAGCCAAGGTAAATCGATGGTTACAGGCAAAGGGAAAGGGATGGGTCTGGGTCTGGCCTGCTTTCCACACTGTAGGGATTCTGTGATGCTAATTCGTAAATGTTAAATGAAATCCCATCACTAAAATGATCAGATTCTCCTTAAAAGCCTATATGGTTCTTTAGCTTCCTTCAGGACAGGAAATCTGCCAACCTTACTCAGTCTGGACTATATGTGATGCCAGACCTACAGCAATGTGGTTAACTCTTAACTACCCTGCAAATGGCTTACAGGGGGAGGGGTAGCTCTGAGTGTACCTGTACTGCATTACTACTACCTTCTTGATTAGGGGGATGGACAGTAAAGGTTAGCCTAGCCAGCATTGTCCACATCCTATGAAGGTGAAAAATGTGCTCCTTGGCTCAGTATTACACTGTTCTAGTGTTTTTGTTTGAGCTGCTTCTCCAATCCTTGCACTGCTGCCTCTCTACATTTCTGACTGTTTAGACTTCTCGTTCTTTTCTCACTGAACAGAATCGAAAAGGACAAGTACCCGCGGATGTGGTCCCAGATCCGATGGATATGACTCTGGACAAAGCTGAGGCAGCGATGGTTGCTAAGGAACTAAAGCAGCTGCTGCTCGATGCAGTACCTCTGAGCTGTAACCTTCCCAAGGTCACCTTGCCAAACTATGACAACATCCCAGGCAACCTGATGCTCACTTCACTGGGTCTCAAACTAGGGGACCGCGTTGTCGTAGATACAGATAAGGTAATGAGGTATTTTGTAGTGGGCCGACACTCCTTGTAACCACAGCTGTCCAATGTTGACTTTGCGGGTTTGGAGTCCCATGATGATCCAGTGGCCTTCAAAGTTTATTTTGTTCTGGTCTTTTTATTTTGAAGAGTGGTTGTAAGGCCAAGGCGGAAAGCAGTCTGTGGTAACGTAAACTGTCCGGAAGGCCTTAGGTTTTTTTTAATGCAGCCTGAATGGGGGTTGCCAGCTCTCTCAGATCAGTGTTTCTGGGTTTTGGTTTTTTCTGTAGCATCAGAAGTTATTGACAGAATTAGAAGCTTCAGTGAATGTTTCCTGGCCGCTACTGTCTCTGAATTTTCTCTTGATTTTTTTCCCTTCTGGATTGGAGAACTAAGTGTGAGAATATGTGTCTAAATTTGCCTTTTTACCAAGGGGTGTGTTTATGGGATGTTACTATTTTGGAACAGTTAGTTAGTAATAGGCACAGTATCTAATATTCCGTTAAGTTTTCCGATGAAGTTTCTCTTTAGTTATTCTAAGTTTCTCTTTCTTTGTATTTGTAACTGCACTGTTGGGATTAGAAAAGGTTACAGTCTAGGCTACATTCTTGAAGTATTTTGAGGGGATCTGGTTTGGTTCATAACAGTATGATGGATCAGGAATGGCTTTTATGCTGAGAAGCCGAGCTATGGAGCTGAGGCCCATGATCCAGAGAGCAGGGAGGAGGTCAACTGGCTGTGTGTAATTGTATACTAAAGTGAACAAAGGTGTCATGTGGTGCATTGGTAGTGTTCATACCTCAGGACTAGGACCTCCATGTTCAAGAGGGGAGGTGATGGCTTAGTGGTATTATTGCTCAACTTCTAATCCAAGACTCGGGGAATATCCTGGGGACCTCAGTTTGAATCCAGCTACTGCAGGTGGTGGAATTTGAATTCAATGAAAAAAAGAGGAAAAAGAAGTCTAAAATTAAGAGCCTAATGATGATCACAAATCCATTGTAAACTGTGAGGAAAAATGCCCTTTAGGGAAAGAAGCTGCCATTTCTTACCTGGTCTAGTCTACATATGACTCCAGACTCTCAGCAATACGGTGGTCTCTTAACTGCCCTGTGGGCAATTAGGGAAGGGCAATAAATGCTGCCTGGTCAGCGACACCTTCATCCAATGAATAATAAAGAAAGCTCCCACCTGCTCCAGAGGTGTGTAATAAAATCTCAGAACGGGTTAATTAGATAATATCTAAAATGAATGAACTGGTTAAGCCTTAGAGAGGTAAGAAGATCTTGAGTTTGACCCATCTTTGTAGAGCATCCTCAAGTACCTCGCAGATGTTTGTGGATCATTTTTCTGTGCATCACAGGTACAGAAGCCATTTTGAGCACGGCAGGGTTCCTCAAGGCCACTGATTGGATAATCTGGGATTTTGGCCAAGGGAGGAATTTTAATCTTGTAGTGATCACAGCTCCACACAGGGGTCACATGCTCAAATTCCAGGGTGGGGGTTGGATGCCAGAATTTCATTGCTCAAAAAGGGAGAGGATTTCTAGTCAGGTTATGGTGAGTTTGTCATCTATCTGGTGTTACTCTGTCACCTCAAGCTGTGTGAATCCTGGGAGACCGAAACCTTTGATTTGTTTCTCCACTTGTTCCAGGTTGGAACGCTGCGATTCTGTGGCACCACTGAGTTTGCCAGTGGACAGTGGGTTGGCGTCGAGCTAGATGAGCCCGAAGGGAAGAATGATGGCAGCGTTGGAGGGATAAGCTATTTCATTTGCCCTCCGAAACATGGTGAGAAGAACTTGTTCACTGAGGTTGTCCTGCAGCTGAAAGATTGGTCCTGTTACGATTTTATAATTAGGTTTCTAAGTGATCTGCCCTCATTCTTCTAAACTCCAATGAATACATTCCTGAACAAACCAGCCTCTTTGCAGACATTGTTCTTGCCATGCCAGCAAAAAGTCATGGAAATCTTCTATGCATTCCCTCCACCGCCAGAACATTTTTCTTGAGATAAGGAGACCAAAACTGCACACAATACTCTAAATGAGGGATAACCAAAGCCCTGTATAGTAGCAACAAAATATTCCTGTGCCTGTATTTGAATCCTCTTGCTATGAAAGCCAACATTCCATTTGTCTTCCTCGCAGTTTGCGGTACCTGCATGCCTACTTCAAATGATAAGTGTATAATGGTGTCCAGGTCTTGTTGCACCTCCCTACTCCCAGTCTGCCTCCCTGTTTATGCTACCAAAGTGGATAACCTCACATTTATCCACATTGTACTTCATCCTGCTATGCATTTGCTCACTCAGTCAAGTTGTCTAAATCACACTGAATCATCTCTGCATTCTCCCCACAGCTCACCCTTCCGCCCGGCTGTGTAGCATCTGCAAATTTGGAGAAATTACATTTAGTTTCTGCATCTAAATCATTAATACATATTGTGAATAGCTAGGTTCCATGCACTGATCCTTGCGGTACCCCACTAGTCACTGCCTGCCATTCAGAAAATGAGCATGTGCATTCCTACTGTTTATTTTCTTGCTTGCCAGTCAATTCTATATCCATGTCAATACACATCCCCCAGTCCCATGTGCTTAATTTTACTCTCAAATCTTTTTGTGGGATCTTACTGAAAGCCTTCTGAAAGTCCAAATAAACTGCATTTACTGGCTGCCCCTTCTCAACTCTACTAGTTACATCCTTAAGAAATTCTAATAGATTGGTCAACATGATTTCCCTTTTATAAATCCAAGCTGACTGTGACCAGTCCTGTCACTGTTCGCCTAGTGCTCAGCTATTAAATCTTTCATAATTGACTCTACATTTTTCCCCCACTATCAATGTCGGGCTAACCTGGCTGTTGTGTTTTTGTTTATTCTTTTGTTTTCCAGGTTATTTTTCTCCAGTGTCTAAAATCAGTAAAGTTCTCGATCAGACCCCATCTTCTGTAACCTCGACACCTAAAACACCCAGAATGGATTTCTCTCGAATGACTGGGAAGATGAAGAAAGATAAGAAAGGTACCTTTGTCTCTAATTGGAGTTCCTGCAGTTTGTTGAATATTTATACGGTGTTCACCCTTGGTATATTAGCTCGATGCAGTTTGCACATGCACGGGCTGCTATTAATGTAGTTAATCACATCAGCCAGTTTGTACTCTAGTGAATCCCACGAATGGCAGTAAGGTAAAAGATTAGCTAGCCTGTTTTATTTTTTGGTTATGAAAACAGTAAATGCAGGGAAAAGGCAGAGATAACGATGGAACTCTGATATCTGAACTCTTCTTTCTCCATAGATGCTGCCAGACCTGCTGAGTTTCTCCAGAATTTTTTGCCATTTATTTCAGACTACCAGCATCTTGTAGTACTTTGCTTCTCTTTGCTTGTTTTGTTATGCGAATTTTGACCACGACCCCAGAGAGCTCCCCTCCCCTTCAATGCTGGGGGCTGTCGCCCTCATTGATAACAATGACCAACAAGTAATAGTAACTTGGTAGCATAATTATTCTTTGCTTGAGGATGGCTTTCTGTTCGGAACAATAACGTTTCCTTGGTTAGTACCTTTGGGCAGAAGTTTAAGGAGTCAGCTAAGGGACAGCACCTGTGGCAACGCAGCAGTCTCTTAGTACTGCATTGGGAGTGTGAACTCGAGGGAGTGCAGTGACCCTTCGAGACATAACTGGACCAGAATGGGAACTTTGCCAAGTTCCAACAGCATTGTCTGTTATCCTACTCTGTAGATTAATTTAGGCTTAGACATTTCATGACCATGGTTTGTGAAAGCCGGTGGGATTCCGTTGCTGGAAAATAGGCCTTGGCAGGAGGACCCGGCATCATTCAAAGTCTCCAATTCATTGCTTACCAAAGTATGTTGAAAAGTTGCAATGAGTGGACAGAGAGTGGTCGACATTCAGCGGAGTGTTCAAACATTCAGACGCTCCATTTCAATGTATTTTGCGGTTTGTTAACATTAGTGAAAAGATCAATGACCGAATGAGATGAAGTGGAGTCATAGCCTGTATAATATAATGGAATGTATGGGTGGTTATAAAGCATTGATTTTTATCAAGGGTTCACATGCTGTGGTGTAAGGTTGCCTCTTGACAGGCAAGATGTATGTGATAATGTTCTATTAATGTATGGTTAAGTTTAAATCCAAAAGCATGTTTGAGTGAATATTCTTTGTGTGAAATTATTACAGCTATCATCCACTTAATAACGGAATTTAAACCCCATTGCATTCAAACAAGCAAATTAGGAGCAGGGGTAGGCCATTCTGTCCCTCAAGGCTGCTCCACCATTCAATGAGATTGTGACTGATCGGTTTATATCATGAATTCCACATTCTCATCTCAGCCCTGATAATATGGATTAACGTTCAGCAAGATCAGTCTATCTCCGCGTTCGAAATATGCAATGACCCTGCCTCCACAGCAGACAGTTCCAAACTCGCACAACCCTCAGAGAGGAAAAAGAAACTTTCTTCATCTCTATCCTAAAAGGATGACCTCAAGTTTTCCTTCTGCTATGATCCTGGCTCATGTTATTGCTGGACAAGTCAGATCACAGCAGAAATATTGCTTGATCGATCATATTCTGTTTTTGTTTTCATTTACTAAGGTGGTCTTTCATTGAAATGCAATGCAGCAGATTTGGTTTTGAATTGAAGTTTATTTCACAAAGAAAATGTAGAATAAACTGCCCATTTACATATAATACAAATTACAAGATTTTTCTATTTGGTGTCTTCCCTGGTCATTAGTATAATTGAGCTCAGACTTTCTCAGCTTCAAATTACTCTTTCAGTGTTCTAACCAAACACTTCTGATTTCAAATGAAAACCCTTACACTGAGGAAAGCTATTTCCTGTTTCGATCGAGCTCCTTTCTCTAGGAGAAACTGTTTTTATATCTAACCTTGGACAGGATGTCTGCAAATTGAAACAAAAGAAAGCTTCCCAACTATGAGATTCTTCCAGGCCAACAAAGCTTGTTTCTTCTAAACCGAAAGCAGGCTAACATTGTCAATGTGTGCTTCCTCTGATCATAAAACTCTCACAATACAAACAAATTCCCATTATCACTCCAGGACCCATCTCAGTCTCATTGGTTTTAGAAAAAAAAACAGATTTAGAAAGGCTAACAAATGAACAATTAAACACCCTCATACACACGGACCAAAATAATTCACCAGTTCAAATCCAAGATGTAAAATAAACTGTTATATATCACACACTTTATCTCTTACTGATTACCTAGAGTTTTTCTAAGTCCCCAACTATAATTAAATCATTATGTCCTAGTCAAGATAGGGAGCTGAATAAAATCATTGTCTCACTCAATTTTTAAGCCTGTCAACCAATTGACAATTATTCCAGCGACTTTTGATTGTAATTATGTGCAGACGCTGTCTGTGTAAGTGTCTCCTCACCCGTTAATCACACACCAGTACCCTGTTGTGGTATATTTTTCTTAGATTTCTGGTTCCAAAGGTTTGGCTCCTATCACAATGACAGATAATTGGCCATAGCCAACGTGGTGTTTATCCATCTCTCTCTCTCTCTCTCTCTTTTTCGCTCTCTCGCTCTCGCTCTGTCTTGCCCACCCTCCCCCCAACCCCGTTCTTCTCAGCCATGAGAAGGAAGTCCCTGTCTGTGGGAAGCCTTGATCGAGAAGGTGCGAAGATTGAGATTGGAGACCAAGTGTTGGTTGCGGGTCAGAAACCAGGAACAATTCGGTACTATGGTAAAACGGATTTTGCTCCAGGTGAGTGAAGTCATTAAGAGATATTTAGAGTGAATTGTGGGCTTTCACTCATGGGACCATAGGACTTAGGAGCACAAGTAGGGCATCTGGTCCTTTGAGCCTGTTCCATCATTCAGTAAGACCATTGATCTGAATGTGGTGTCACTCCATTTTCCAGTACGAGTCCTGTAATACTTTTCTCCCTTATTGATTAGAAATCTGTCAAAATCAGCCTTGGATAAATTCAGTGGCAGCACCTCCACAGTTGGAGAATTCCACAGACTCATGACTTTGTGAGAAACAATTTCTCCTGATATCCATCTTATTCTTAAACTGCGTGCTTGTTCTAACCTCCCTTGTACAAAACATCAGCTTGCACTGTGTCCACTCCCTTCAGAATCTTTGTAAGTTTCAATAAGATCACTTATAAACTTATCAGTTACTCCATTAGGTAAAGCCCCAACCTGTTCCAACTTACTTGCTTCTAGGTGAGACAGTGTTGTAGTGGTATTGTAACTGCGCTAGTATTCGAGAGCCCCAGGCTAATATTCTGAGGATGTGCATTCAAATCCCACCATGGCAGATGGTGAAACTGGAATTCAGTAAAAAGCTAGTTTGATGGTGTTGATTGTTGTAAAAACCTGTCTGATTCACTAAGGCACTAATCTGCCATCCTTACCCGGTCTGACCTACATGTCACACCAGACCCACGGCAATGTGGCCAACTTTTAACTGTCCTCTGGTCAGTTAGGGTTGGCAATAAATACTGGTCTCACCAATGATGGCCACGTCCTGTGAATGAATAAAATCTGTTAAGGCCTTTAACCCAGGAATTAGTTAATGATGTTACATTGTGGTACCATGGTCCCTACCAGACATTAATAATTAGAACTCGATCATGCAACTGTGTTGCCTTGGAATGTTGCCAAGGAGTGGATAGAGTACTAACTATCCTCGTCCTGGAGACACTGAGTCGTCTGTTCTGTAATCACTAAATGAATCGGAGATGTGAATTCAGGCAAGCAACCCCACCCACTAAATAAGGTTTCTTATCCTACATATCGATTGCTTTTTTTAAAATCAAGTTCACGTTCGCAAGAACTGATACTTGCTTTTCATTTAAGTTTTATTTAATTAATTGAATTTAAATGTATAAACCGGTTGAGTTGAAACCACATCTGCAGGGTATTAGTGCTCCCTTTGGATTTCTAGTCCAGTTCAGAACTGTTCACCCTTTCAGACCTCTAGACAACGATGAGGAGTGTCATAAGCTCCACCGACTATGATGGTGTCATCGTGTGGTCTTGATGATAGAACAGCCTGGGTTCTTGAAGAACTGAGGGCGGCACGGTGGCTCAGTGGTTAGCACTGCAGCCTCACAGCGCCAGGGACCCAGGTTCGATTCCAGCCTCGGGTAACTGCCTGTGTGGAGTTTGCACATTCTCCCTGTGTCTGCGTGGGTTTCCTCCGGGTGCTCCGGTTTCCTCCCACAGTCCAAAGATGTGCAGCCTAGGTGGATCGGCCATGCTAAATTTCCCTTAGTGTTCAGGGGTGTGTGGGTTATAGGGGGTCTGGGTGGGATGCTCCAAGGGGCGGTGTGGACTTGTTGGGCTGAAGGGCCTGTTCCACACTGTAGGGAATCTAAACCTCTGATCCTTCTCAAAGTCCCTGCAGATACTTTCTAATCATCCTGTTCAAGATGGTATTACACACCTCTGGAGCAACTGGAGTCTGGGTTTCCTGTCTGAGCGATAGGAGTGCTGCCATAAGAATCCCCAAAATCTGTCACAATGTCCTACAATGTCTATTACATCAAACTAACTTGTTACTAGTTGTTATCATGCAGAAAACCATACCTTGTTAAGTACGACGGACCCTCTGGTCAGAGCAGGAAGTGGTTTTCCCCTTTCATAATGCTGCAATCTCCAAAACTTTAAAGAGTTTGGTGCCAGTTTCCATCCTCATGCGAGGCAGCTATTCATACAATAGAGAGCTATCCCTGCCCAAAGGGCAAGACCTCAATGAGCTGGGTCACCTACTGGCACGAGAATAAACTCAACATCACTTCCTGGAGGGCACCTAAGGATGGGCGATAAATGCTGGCCTAGCCAGTGATGTCCACGTCCCATGAGTTAAACTTTAATACGATATGGATATCATTAAAGAGATAGTGGATTGCTTGAGTTCATTCACAGAGGAATTATCCTCCTCCTCCTCCGCACCCTGCTCCCCGCAAGTGAATAGTGATTGCTTCATGACTGGCATTTACGTCTTGTTTAATGTCCAATCTTGTCCTTAAGTATCAAGAACAAAGGAGCCAGGATGAAGAACAGTTAGTTCTGGCAACTCTTCATCTGCTGAGAGGCCGTGAGACTTAACATAGAACATTACAGCACAGTACAGCCCCTTCGGCCCTCGATGTTGTGCCGACCTGTCATACCAATCTCAAGCCCATCTAACCTACACTATTCCATGTACGTCCATATGCTTGTCCAATGATGACTTAAATGTACCTAAAGTTGGCGAATCTACTACCATTGCAGGCAAAGCGTTCCATTCCCTTACTACTCTCCGAGTAAAGAAACTACCTCTGACATCTGTCCTATATCTTTCACCCCTCAATTTAAAGCTATGGCCCCTCATGCTCGCCGTCACCATCCTAGGAAAAAGGCTCTCCCTATCCACCCTATCTAACCCTCTGATTATTTTATGTTTCAATTAAGTCACCTCTCAACCTTCTTCTCTCTAACGAAAACAGCCTCAAGTCCCTCAGCCTTTCCTCGTAAGACCTTCCCTCCAGACCAGGCAATATCCTAGTAAATCTCCTCTGCACCCTTTCCAAAGCTTCCACATCCTTCTTATAATAGTGTCCAGAACTGTACGCAATACTCCAAGTGCGGCCGCACCAGAGTTTTGTACAGCTGTAGCATAACCTCTTGGTTCCAAAACTCGATCCCTCTATTAATAAAAGTTAAAACACTGTATGCCTTCTTAACAGCCCTGTCAACCTGGGTGGCTTAAACCATTAATCCTCCTTTCTCCTGATCCACTGAGTGTTTCTGGCATTTTTCTGAGTTCTATCTGTTTTTTTTCTGGGGCTTTAGACAGCTGGCGATCAGCTCCATTGGTTATTCACACCATGTCGATTGTTTCCCTCGCAGGGTATTGGTACGGTATTGAGCTGGACAAGGCGACTGGGAAGCACGATGGCTCAGTGTTTGGTGTCCGATACTACACCTGCTCTCCAAAATACGGGGTATTTGCTCCTCCTTCCAGGGTGCAGAGGTAACTGTCAGTGGTCATTGTTTTGTGTGTCAGGAGATTTATGGGGCCAGTGCATTGTTAATTTAAGACCCTCTTGATTATGTACAGGGTTTGATATTTTTGTTTCTTTTTCCAGCTGAGGGATTGGCTTTCATTGACTCTCTTCATAAAAACCTTCCTGACAGAACCTAAAACAGTTCTGGCTACTTCTGATGTCCTACCTTGACAGTGTCACATGCAGCTCAGCACCTTGTGAATCACTGTAGAGTCTGTTAGTGACCAGTTAGAGAAATGCCTGAAAGTCTTATTGTCCATTGTGGGCAGACCAAACAAAGACTCTTAACGCTCCATTCCAACAACCTACAGACCAGGAAGCTGCAGAAAATTAACACAGCTTGTCCCCATGAGTCATTGTTCGGAGGTGTATCAAATGAACAATATTTTTCTTCTTTCTATGCTGTAGGATTGCTGGGCCCAAAGGACCCCCGGCTGATGGGACCATTGGCAAAAAAATTCACCAAGTAACAAGTAAGTTGAGATGACATCACTCGTAAAAAAGAAACTGATTTATTATTAAAAGAAGAGAATTGTGCAACTTGGAAGGCGGCCGTTTGGCCCATCGTTCCTGCGTTGGCTTGCTGCAAGAGTGATCCTGTTTGTCTCAGTCCCTTAGTCTTTCACTGCAACTTTCAAATGTTAAATGGAGGGAAGCCTGACAATTGTGAAAGGGAAAGGGTTCCACAGCTCTGGCATCCTCAGGAATGGGTAAGAGATTGCACAATGAACCCTAATTTTAATGCAAAGATGATGCAGAGAATTTGAGACCGGTGGTTACATGGATTGGATTCTACACTGTTTTGTGTTCTTGAGTCTCATCACTGAAAGCCACATCAAAACATTATAAAAGATCCTTTATGGTCACTTGAAAAGCAGCTTTGATATGCTGGGAATGGAATGAATTGGAACCCAAATTCCAGGACTAACAGAGAAGTGTACTGACCCATTGTTCCAATTCTGTATTTGAGTAAAACTCAAAACATTTATCACAAGTGACAGGTACTTGCAGTAAGATTTGGATCAGTGCTAATGTGTGTGTGGTAGCATTGGATTGATTTTGGTTTCCACCTTTTTGTTTCCACAGTGACTCAACCCAAGAGAAATTTAGCAGCTGTGAGGACTCCCAAAGACATTGCATCAGAGAGTTCCATATCCAGGTAATGTGTTGTTCTGTACTGGCCAAGTAGCTTGCCTCCATCTTATAAACAAGGAGGGATAGAATAGAGAAGTACTTAAGGTGGAGAAAAGTGCTACTCACCTGCTTTATTTATCTTCTTCCTGAGCTTATGGCCTAATATTTCAATGTTAGGCAGGAACACATCACTTGGTAAAACAGCTCCGCCCAGTCATTTCTCCTTCCTGTAACTCAGCCTCCTTTGAATCCCTCTTGTCGCTGGTCTCTTCAGTCCTCCAAGCCATGTTCTTGCTCCCCTTAGATCTGAATTTGGGGCACTTTGAACAGCCAATGGAATGACCTCCTTGTGGCCAGCCATACTAATTTGGAACAAAATCAAAGTTGCTGGAAAAGCTCAGCAGGTCTGGCAGCATCTGTGAAGACAAAAACAAAGTTAACATTTCAGGTCTGGTGACCCTTCCTCAGACCCGTTCCCAATTTTGGGTCACTGGACCCGAAACTTTAACTCTGTTTTTGTCTTCACAGATGCTGCCAGACCTGCTGAGCTTTTCCAGCAATTTTGATTTTGCTCCTGATTTACAGCATCCACAGCTCTTTTAGTTTTTACGCTAATTTGGAATCTCAATTCAGGCTGACTAGTGCAAATGCAGGATGCTCTCCCTTTCCTCGCCTAATGATGGAGGTGTTGGGTGTAGTTCGCAATGGTAGAGAGTAAACCTAATGACACCTTCACAATGGCAGAGACCACCTAACGTTTCTTTACTCGTTAAGAGGATGTGGTGCCATTGGCTGGGCTGACATTTGTTTCCACCCCTCATGAGCGTGTGCTGCCTTCTTGAACAGCTCCTTAGGTTGTAAGGACACACACAGTGCTGTGAGGGGAGGAATTCCAGGTTTTTAACCTAGTGACACTGAAGGAACAGTGATGGTCAGGAAGCTGAGTGGCTTGAAGGGAACTTGCAGCTGTTGGTATCCCATGTATCTGCCGCCCTTATCCTTCTGGGAGGTTGAAGCGGTGGGTTTGAAAGGTGCTGTTGGAGGAGCCTTGATGAGTAGTTGAGGAACATGGAGCAGTATGATACAGGAACGGGCCCTTTGGTAATGATGGCAGTTTTCTTCCCTAAAGGACATTGGTGAAGCAGACTGTTATGTTCCGACAATGGATTCATAGTCTTAGTTATATTCCTAATTCTAGACTTTTTTTTTACTGAATTCAAATTCCACCATTGGCCATGGCAGGATTCGAACCCGGGTCCCCAGAACATTAGCTGTCTGGTGTGGAGGTGCTGGTGTTGGACTGGAGTGGACAAGGTCAGAAATCACACGACGTCATAGTCCAACAGGTTTATTTGAAAATACAAGTTTTCGGAGCGTCAGTCCTCCTTAATCAATTTAAACCTTCTAACTGATTGAAGATTTAACAACATCTTAGGTTTGTTTAATACATCCTCATCAATAGTGTGAACCTTTGATCTTTTAGTTATAAATTCTGTGTCTGATATTACCTCTGTCACTAACACCTGAAGGAGGACTGAGGCTCTGAAAGCTTGTGATTTCAAATAAACCTAGTGTCGTGTGTTTTCTGATATTACCTCTCTGGACCATCCCTGGATTAATCGCCCAGCAATAATACCACTAGGCTATTGTCTCCCCAGAGGGTCACGGGGTGAAAAGGGATGTGAAGTGCTGTTATGAATTGTACATATTCCTGAGACTTTTACTCGGCACATAGGCTTATTCTTATGCTTAAACAACCTTTGCTCATGCCCATTTCCTCACCAGGGGTCACTGGCTCCTGTCAACAGTAGGAACCCAGTGGGAGACTCCTTTATTTTCAGCCTCACTGCAGTGCTGAGGCCAAAAGATACCAGTTACAGCTGCATTGGATGGGTTAGCTCAGAGGCTGGGAACTTGCTATCAAACCTTCTGCTTGTATATTTCTTGGATGTACGTTGTGTGGGTTAATGGGCAGGAAATTAAAAAATTGTGTCAAATAATATCAGGAAATGCTGGAATTACTTGTATGGCAGCAACTGTGAAAAGACTAACAGGATCAGCATTTTGAATTGATGACCTTTCTTTAGAACTGGAGAAAGAAAGATAGAAACACCAAAGGGGATGTCAATGTCAATAAACAAAATATGTTGAGTTGAGGTGTGACTGACTGGAAGGTTGCTGGCCAAATGAAAATTGGAGATATAAAGAACGCAGCAAAATATGAAACTGTGGCAAAGTAGCCATGAAGCAAAATAGAAAGAATTCCTAACATCGTCTGTATTTTAGATTTACAGCTTCTTAGATTTTTTTGCTCTTAAAGAGTTCCTGTTATCTTTAATAATATTGGTCATCCTAAATATCAATTACAGAATTGTTAGTACTTCTCTATGTGTAACAAGGGCATGAGACCTTCTCTACATTGCACAACAAATAGGTTCAACTCTGTAACAGTTTTTTATGCAGCAGGTTCCTAGGATAGTGGAAAGTTACAGAGTTGAGTTACAATTTAAATGTCTTTGCATCTGGGTTAGGGGAGTGCAGAGATAACTTAGAGTCATACAGCACATGAACAGACCCTTTGTCCCAACTTGTCCATGCTGACCGGGATTCCTAAACTAAACTCATCCTATTTCCTTGCATTTGGACCATATCCCTCTAAACCTTTCCTACCTATGTACCTGTCCAAACGTCTTTTAAATGTTGTTATTGTAACCACCTCTACCATTTCCTCAGGCGACTCCTTCCATACTCACACCGCCCTCTGCATGAAACAGTTGTCCTTCAGATCCATTTAAATCTTTCCCCTCTCACCTTAAAGCTCTGCCTTCAGTTTTGGACTCCCATACCCTGGGAGGTAAACACCTTGGCTGTTCACTTTATCTGTGCCCCTCACGATCTTATAAGCCCCAAAGCCAGCTCTCAGCTTCCCACGCTCTGAAGAAAAATGTCCCAGCCTATCTAGCCTCTCTTTATAATGTCCTAGTAAATCTTTTTGTAAAAATATTTGAAAACTGCTAAGTAAGGCTGGAGATGCAACTTGCTAAATGAGAAGAGAAACATTAGCCTTTTATGTTAACCCACTTTGAAAGGTGATTTTTAAAAGAGAAGAATGTAAAAAGCAAAGATACATAAAATTTGAACTGAGTTTAAGTTTGATTCCCAACACTTTGATTCTGAACAATATCTTGTTGTTCCAAGATGTGACATCTCGCTGTGAATCATTGCAGCTGATTAATTATTGAGTGACAGCCCGTACTGGCCTGTCCATTTGTTCAAACTGGTTTTGAATTCAAGTGGATTTTGAAGGGAGGTGTTGCCACGAAGATGGTTTATTTTGAATTCAGCCAATTTCTGGCTGCCAGCCAGAAATACCTGAACCTAAATAAAACAGCTTTCCAGCCTCTCTCTGACATTTATTACAGGTCACTTCAAGTCAGTAATTCATCAGCACAGGCTGAGAGATGTTAACCACAGAGATAATAACTGTCATCATGTTGGATACACTATTGCTGCTGGTAACAGTCTCTGAAAGTTTATAAGAGACTGTTTGTCTTTCCTTTCCTCCTTATTCCAGCACTGTTCCTAGAGAGCAACCGCTCTAACCCATGGTTTGACTCACCTTTTCACAGATCAGTGAGTGACATTTGCTCACTAATTCACTGGTCAGTGTGTCCAGGGAAATCATTGTAGAGAAGGTAAAATGTCTCATATTTCACTTTAAGTGATCTCCAATATTCTGGTTCAGCATGATTATTGTTCTTCAAAGGATGACATATTTTGCACTTCTTAGCACATTTTCAACACACAACTTTTAAGATGTTGAATCCAGACTAGCAGTCAGGTGCAGTGTCCCAGTCCTGGGCCTGGGAGGGGATTCTTGCTCCTGACGGTTGCCCTATGGTTAATCTGTTCCTCTGCAGGTCTGGTGAGGACAGGGTTTGAGTGCGAAGCCTCATATAGATCACCTGCTCGTCACCACAATCATGGTCTTTGTTGAGGTTGGCCAGTTTGAGTGAGGTAAACAGAGGACAGGGATCAAACTTCGTGGCTATAAGTGTGGACAGGAAAATGAGAGAAAATTGGAGAAGGAATCTGAAGGTTCAGTCAACTCACACTGCTGTGCAGGATCATCACTTCCATGTTGATGACATTATTGTGACACTGGTCTCACTAAGTTGGCATCTTGATCAGTGTATTTTATATGCTCGCTCACCTCAGTTTACTTCCTGCACAAACCTTACGTAAAGCTCCTGTTTCTCCCCCCCCCTCAAAAATTCTCAGATATTCTCAACTGGCCTTTGTCTCACTCAGCTGAGATATCCATTTGAAATGACCTTGCACCACGTGGAGAGTAAAGAGCAAAAAAATTCCTTCATGAATGGAACTGTTTTGAATCCCTTTTTAGCTACAATAATCTGCACCCCATTTAGACAAGGGATGAGAGCAGGTGAAGTGGCCAATGATGGAACTGAACCACTCTGGCCAATAATATTGGCAAATTTGACCCCGTGAGCTTGGCCAGGTCAGCTGTTACGGTTCGTACATTAACCTTTGAGCCAACGAAGGAGCAAGAGTCTCAATCCATTGCCACTTATTGGACAATGTGCATACCATGAGGACTGGAATGGGTGTGGTTGTGAACACTCCCCTCCTTCCAGCATCCATCAATACTTCACTGTCACTTGTTATCTCAGCTTTATGTTGTCAGTACTCTATTGCCACTTGTCTCAGCCTCATGATGTAGGGTTCAGTGGGTGAGAGAAACCATTGAGATCTGTGCCAAGTGTGAGTTGGCACCTTCCTGGCAAAATGCAAGGCAAAGGACCATGTGAGAGTAGCTAGTTATTGTCAAGTTGATTTCACTCTTAAGGAGCCATAAGCTTTTCAATCCATTGTTGACATTCCAATGGCCTTTAGTTTGTTCATTGTGGATTTCTGTCTTCCAATTCTCCGGTTTATCCATGACAATCTATTGCTGGAACGATCCCGGGCTAATCCTTATGACGTGTTCCTCCCACTGCTTGAAGTAACAAACTCTAAAGAACTGAGAGTTATTCCTGTAGGCTTCTGAAATTCCCCCTTTCTTCTTTATTCTCTAACCGTTTTTATCCAGTGGCACAAGAGAGCCAGAGAAACGCACTATAATAGTATCACCAAAAACCAATTTTTTGTGAAATTTTCCTGTCATTATCAATGACAATGTAAAACATACAAAAGTATTAGGAATAGGAATTCTGTACCTTAACTCTTATGCAGTATAATTCAGAGCCTGGAGTTTGGAATTGGTGAATTTAAAGATTTGAATAATATGCTTGAAGATGAAATAATCTAGAACAAAATAAAGCCACTAATTTATTATTTGTTCTCAAACATGTCAACCAGCCAGCCAGGTAAAAGGTGGATGGGTGACTGGGATTTACTCAGCTTATCCTCTGTTTTATCTTGCATCTGAATACCCCTTTCTGAATCCTTGCTTCTCTTTGTATTCCAGAACATCCTTATCTCAACTCCCTCCCCTCTCTTGTCTCTTCTCATTCCAGATTACTCTTCTGCTGTTGGTTCCCCTGGATGCTGAGAGCAGAAATGCAGTCGTAAAAAAAACCTTCTCACCCTCCTCCTTGGACTCTACTCTTCCTCCTCAACTTGGTTCTTTATTTGTGCTTTGGAGAAAGACTGCCGATCACAATCTTAGATACTTAGTTCAGCCAGATGCAGTCATAGTTGATTCTAGTGCCTTGTACCTTGATTAAATATCCCTGCATTCCACAGTAATTGAAATAGATGAGATGACCTTTCCTTTGATACTGATTGAAAGATAAATATATATATATAAAAATATATATAAATTAACGTGAAGATGGTTTGTGATTCCTGTCTATTTGATTGATAAAAGCCAAGGTTGTGTTTACTGTCAAAATAATGGCCTATACCATGGTACTGAGAATCTGAGAACTTCCCTGTGTGGTGAAATTTATGTCATGTTGGTGTTTCAACTGTTTTGCTATATCTTGGAGCGTTAAGGGAAGTGAATTGTATTTGGGATTCCATGAGACTGCTCAGGAAGAATGAGTTATTGAGTGCTTCAGTTAATGCCTGATGGGAATAAATACATAAAATGCTGTTCAAATAAAAACCAAAAATAAAGTTCAGGAAGGATTAACATCTGCACTACTGTTTAGAGGGGCTTGAGAAGGTACGATGAATTTTTATTACAACTTGTCAATAATTCATTTTTCATTTTCTCATCTCCCCATCTCTCGAAGTCTGGTTTAACAGGGAAGCCTCAACATTGAGTGGGGACGGGCTATTTAACTACCAGAGGCATCACAACTTAAGTTAGATCTTGCTCAAGTCCCCCATTGTGCTGTTTTAGGTAAGTATCATGTAATATTAGTGAGCGGCAATGCATCTACCCCATCTCCATCAACACCCACCCTTCCCACCTCCCTCGCTTTCCCCACAGGCATTGGAGCTGGGAAGAATGAGTGCTCTCAAACTGAGCCCTGAATGAGGACAGCCAACTTGGCAAGACCTGGGAGCAAAGGACTGCTGGAATCTGGGATCTTCCTGTGCTTCACAGGAAACATTTCATTTCTTCTTTTATCTTGAATATTTGAAATTGGATGAAGATTAATTGGAGACTTCACTTGAAGTTATCCATCTTCTATTTGGCTGAAAGCATTACTGTCTCATTATTATTCAGACTGAATGCCATCAGATGCCAGCATTGTTTAATTTGCACTAATCTTTTCAGGCCCTAAATCCAATTTATATTTTCCAGCCATCTCGGAGTAGAATCTGATTTACAGCATATTTCTTTGTGGGAGGGGTGTTATCTGTTATTTCAAGATGAATTTCATCTCTTTATTTCCAACTTTTCCACCTCATGTTCAGCTTTCAACCAATAGATGCTGGCACTATTTGTGAAATGGGTTTGTCGGTCTCAGTTTAGGTCTCAGAGTGAAGTATTTCAAGCAAGAACTGCTCCAGGCTTGGTACTGAGCTGTTAGAGGACTGGCTAGAGAATGGCCAGTACAATGAGTGTCCTTCTGAAGTTGGAATGAGGTACATTGTTGGACAAGAGGGAGCTGCATGCTGTATCTTATCCATGATCCTCCCCAACCTGTTTGCACTTGCTGCTGATACAGAGGTAGTTACTCAATCCACAACACAAGGTTTCCTCACCTCGATTGGAACAATAGGTTATAGCTGATTCAAGGTATTCGGAAAAGGGAAAATCACTACATCATCAGGCAGGAGATCTTCCTTCCTCTGCTGACCACATAACCCAGCAGCATCCTGCTCTGATTTGGGATTGTTGTCTGTCAGGAGAAATTCATTGGAATGTTCTACTTTGGATAACCAGGTTTTAGCTTATAAGTGAATGTAGGGTCCCGATTTCTGGTTAACCAAGAACACTAAACGTCAAAGTCTCCAAATGCAACTTCAGAAAACATCTGGTGTAACGTCCTCTGTAAGTTTGACAGTGAGCAAAAAGCATGTGTATCAGAAAATATAAAACGAAAGATCTGGGAGAACAAAGGTAACCTCTAGCTGTTGCCTCGTTTGTAGTCAGGCCTGACTCCGATGTTTAGGTGAGACAGCCAAACATTTTGGAAGTTGGAAACCAGACATCTAAAATCTTTAAGTGTGTGTGTTTTTTCTTAAAAGGTTGCCTCATATCATTTCTAAACCTTGTCATGTGGGAGCTTTTGCCAAACAAACTTTTAAAGATATTTCACCTACAGCAAGATGGTATTGATTTCTGGGTGCCAGTGACTAACTGCGATCTTAGAAAAAAAGTCGTTGAGATCCAGGAATCTTGCATAATAGAACCTGAAATTGACATTTCAATTACACTGAAGCCGAGGGCCTCATTTAAAGTTTAGTGAGTTTTCTCTATAATGGCCTCTTGTGATTTATTTCCATGTTTTCACTGAATCACAAGAAGCAATCATCAATGAAATTCCTCCAAATCAGAGATGGGTTTCTGCACTTCATCATCAGCAGTGAGGAGGTGAGGGCCCCAAGCACTGGTCTCCCTCAACCCAGTCATGCTCCTCTCCTTTATCCTGCTCCATGTTTAGTTTTAAATTTATCAAAAGGCAGTGATCATACAGCTAAAGAGCAAAGCTGCTGTGAATGTGAAGTGGGAGCTGGAAACACAAGCCACCTTCTCCCTGAAATTGTTACTTTAATGTACGAATCACCGTAAAAAAGAAGTCTTGTATTAACATCTGCGAGAGAGTGAGTGTTTCTTGGTAAATTTGGCAGCTACAGGATTGCAATCTCTTTTAAAGAAAAGAAAGTAATGTGGAAAGATGGAAGGTGAAACAAACGGAACGAGCTGAGCAACCAAACAGATGCGTAGCGAGAAACATTGGAAATTCCTGATGTTTTTGGTTAAATGTGCTTTAAGTACATTGAGCTTGGTGTTAAAAGTCTTTTGTAACATGATTGCTCGATTTATTCCTCTAAAATATGCTGAAAATTGTATTTTTTTTTCCTCTCCTTGATTCTAATGTTAATTAACATAAATTTTGAGGAATTTGTCTTGTCCCTGAGAATAATGATCTTGAAAATGTGCTCATGTTCACAATAAGCTCTCCCTTCTCTAATTGCCCCTCTCCTTACTTCGCCCTCCTCACTGCATTATCTTTCTTTCCCTTTCCTTTGCCTTTCCTGCCCCCTTTTTGCACCTGAGCCTCCCTGCTCTCTTTCCTGTACCTAGTTTTCTCCCCTCATGATTCCCCCCTTCCATTTTCAAAGTTGTCGCAAATAACTTCAGTTTTATAGCAAAACCACAGATCACATTGAAACATATAAAATTCAGGCAGGACTGAATGAACTGGATGTAGGAACGATGTTTCACCTGACCATGGATGGAAGAGTTAGAGCAAGGGTTACTTTTTTGAGATGTAGAGTAGGCCGATTCAGGACTGAAAACAAGTGGTGAATCTGTGGAATTCTCCAGCATAGAAGGTGGTGAAGGCTAACTCACTGACTGCTGTACATTAAATACATAAGGAGTATGGGTAGAGAGCAGGAGTATGAAGTTGAGATGGAAGATCAGCCACCTGATTTATTGAATAAGTGAAACAGGTTCGAAGGGGTGAATAGCCAGCTCCTCCTCCTGTGCTGCTATGAGTCTAATCTCTGGAAGTTCTCCAGTGAAGTCAAACCATATTAAAAGATACAGTGTTCACATGTGGCTGTGCATTAAGGGAATCAGTGTTGTCTGGTTAATTATTCCAGCTATGTGCTTTCACTCATGATGTTACCCCTTGATAATAATTTGAAATATAATTTTATAATTATTACTGATATTACCTCAGCTAAGTCATTAATACTGATTTTATCATTTATCTTGGTGTCATTATAGAGCTTGCTGTGTGCTAATTGGCTGTTCCGTTACATTCATACTTACACTTAACATTGGCTATAAAAATGTCATGTGGAGCTGGAGGAATGCAGTGGGCCAGGCAGGCTGTGTTATCTCTGATTCCAGCATCTGCAATTCTTGCAATCTCTGTTAAAAATGTTGTCCCCTGTTTCCTCCCTTCAGACACACCCCTCCAACCACTTTTCTCATGAAAAGCTAGGCAATGAGCGGGAAGGCTGTTTGGTTAAGGGAGGCACTGCAGCAAGACCAGATTCTGCCACAGTTCCCATGTTCACCGCTCACGAGCAAAAGAAACAGGCTTAGTGCAAGTTTCTAATCTTTGTCAAGTCTCAAATTGCTTAACTCAAAACCCCACAAGTTTCCTACAGTCAGCCTCAATGTTGCATTGCTCCTCTGTATCCACCAGGGGAAGTCTAGTAGCATTCCTGACTAATCTCTGTTGGTTAATTAATTAACTTTTCACTCCATCTTTATGAAACTTATAAAATTGATTCAGCCTAGAGAAAATCTTGTGTAAGCTCATGTAATCATATTAGTGGAAGTTATGGAGTATTAAAATACAATCAGAATTACTTTGTTCATACTTTTTTGTCCATCCACAGTTAACACAAAATAACACCTATCTGCATTTACATAGCACCTTTAAGGATGAAAAATATCCAAACGCATTTCATCAGAATTATCAGCATTTAAAATTTTATATCAAGCTACAACAAGGAGGAATTCTAACATCCTTAGTCAAAGAGGTCAATTTTAAAGAACATCTTCAGGGAGGAGAGAGTGAGTTTAGAAACAGAATTCCAGAGCTTACAGTCCAGATAACTAAAGGCATGGTCACCAATAGTAGGGCTGGAAGTAAGAATGCATAATCCAAGTTCGTGCAAGTGTCTGACTGGTCACATATTGCAACAACAACGGATTTCTCGGTAACAAATAAAGTGCTCTACACAGAGCTGACATAACCCAAAAAATGATGTAGGCATTATTAGTAAGGCCAGCATTTGTTGTCCATTCCTAATTGCCCTTGAGAAGGTGGTGGTGAGCTGTTACCTTGAACTGCTGCTGTCACTGTGCTGTTGGTAGGCTGTTCGGAATGGAGTTTGAGTTTTGACCTGAGACCAGTTGAAGGAACAGCAATATATTTCCAAGTCAGAATGGTGTGTGACTTGGAGGGGAACTTGCAGGGGATGGTGTCCTTATGCATCTACTGCCCATGTTCTTCTAGGTTGTAGAGGTCACAGGTTTAGAAGGTGCTGTAAAGGAGCTTACTGAGTTAGTGCAATATGTCTTGTAAGTGGTAATCAAATGGGCTCCTTTGTGTTGAATTATGTAGAGTTTCTGAATGTTTTGGACATCTGGCAAGTAGAGATTATTCAGGTTTGTGTCTTTTGATGGTAAATAGACAATAGGGAGTCTGGAGGTTAGAATTGTCCACATCTGCCCTGCTCTTGTGGCCACAGTATTCTGTTTCTGGTCAGTAGTAAACCCCAGAATGTTGATGGTGCGGTATTTGACAATGGTAATTATCAAGGGGAATAATCCTCACTTGTTGGAGACAAATATTGCCTGACACTTATCTCGCTTGAATGTCACTTGTCAAATCAGGCTTGGCTATTGACTAGGTTTTGCTGCATATGATTATAGCAGAGCTGATTAGCAGGGTCAAAGGTGTTTGAACATTTTTAGAGCAGACAATTTTAAATGAGTTGTTTGGAAATATCACTAACAAATTCAGTTGCTTGTCTATTTTAATAAAAGCTAATTTTGTCCTCACCATTGTGTTGCATAATTTGAAGATACTTATGTAAATCCAAATTGTTCTGTATCACATCTTTTCCCCAGTCTTGCTATCCCCCAATACTAGCCCATTACCTATCCCTTGTCTACACATCTGTCCCTATCCAGCTGTAATAAATCCCAATCTATCTTACACTATACCCCATCGGTCCTCTCCAATCCCGTCAAGTTTTCAGAAAACTGACCCCATTCCTTGCAAATGTGACATGCTCACATTATCTGAGCTGCGTTTTTGAAGTTCACATCAGAATTTCTGGTTACCCAAGTATAATACGAGCTTGTTAAGAATTCACAGGGGTGCTGTTTCCAAGAGGTGTTTCCTGATGTGATGCTGTTCCAGTTTTGCCAAAACTGGAAATCCTTGCCATGTTAGCATGAAATGGCTATAAATTTGCAGCATGTCAGTCAGCCAGTCCATTGCTTTCAATTTCACTGGAGACTTTAAAGTGACCAGACAGTGGGTTGTCATTTACTTACTAGGCCCAGGCACAGTAGTCACTGATTTTTACTTGAAAGGGAATGTTTTTTGAGCTATATAGGGAAAGAAAATTCAAGGAGGAGTGGGATTAATTAGACACATCTTTCAAAGTGCTAGCACAAATGTGAATGATCTTCTGTGCATTAAGATTCTTTGTTTCTGAGCTCTTCTCTTATATACCTTTCTCAAAAGAGCATTCTTCATATGGGAGCTAGTCAGTGAATTACTCCAGTTACTCCACCTGGGGATCAGGGGATAAATCCCAGCTATCCATGAGACTGCTGACTAATGCTCATATAAGCACATTTTCAGATGGAGTTGGTGGCTACTGATCATGTTTTATCCACTCTGTTTCTCATTGCAAGGGGACACTGAAGCTGATTATAACAGGTTAAACATTGGCCTGGCTGAGATCAGCTTCCTGGATACAAGGCTGGGAAGCAAACCTGTGAGCTTGCAGACTGGTATAACTTGGTGAATCACCAAGTGAGAAAGTAGCCACCACCCTGCTCGGTGGGACATACGCTTTATAATTCTCTCTTTGAATGGTGTTCTTGCAGTTTCTATATGTAAAGCATTAAGATGCCCATGCAAACCAGATGGGTATTTGAAGGCAGGTAAGGGTGGCTGTTCTTGCAGACCAAAAGAGAAAAGTTTTCCCTTTTTTATTTCATTGCTCGTTATTATTTCTTGGAGTTTTTCTGCTTCTATTGTATTAACTTCAAGTCCGCAGACCTGTGAGTTACTGCATGTTCCTGCCTAACTGATGCGTATTCTCTTTCTGTGGAGACCAAGTATTTCTGAATGATCTGTTGCTCCGGGCATGTATTTATGATGTTGCTTAAATAAACATATTTCTATGTGCATTTTACCATGAATGGCCATGATGATGTTTTGTAATTCAAGATGCCAATTCCCCACCACCTTCACAGAGGACCTGTACTTTAAATCCTTGAAATCCTTTCCAATGCTTTGATGGAAGATCATTGCTTGGGATGATGCATATGTTCACAATAATTATCAATAACTCCAATAAAGAGCTTGTTATTTGAATCAGTTTGAATTTTTTCCACCAGGCTCGTCTTCTATCCGGAAGCCTCCTGACTTAAGTGCCATGAGTGGAAATATACTTTGGGCTTACCTTTTTCATTTGCTACTTTCTTCTGCTCATTTGCGACTCAAGCTCTTTTGAAAACTTTTGATGTAGTTAATACACAAGCTCCTAGAGTGGACACTCTTGTTGAAATACATTTAGGTGACAGTAATTCCAGGTATTTGTGAACCATACAAGGTTATTTTCCACAGGCAGCAGAAGGACACCTGGTTGGATGAGATGGAGGGGTGAGGTAGCGAATGGGGTGGTCGAGAGTGAAGATATGCAAAATGTTAAAGACTGACTTTACAAAGATACTGTGGAGAAATCAGACGAATGGCAAAACCTGTAAGATAGTAAACTAACAATAACTTTCACTTGTGTAGCATTTTTAATGTGATATAATTTCCCAAGGTGCTTAATAGGAATATCATCAAACAAAAACTTTGATACAATGACAAAAAGAGTTACTATGATAGATGACCAAAAAGATTGATCAAAGACGGTGATTGTAAGGAATATCTTAAAAGAATAGAGAAATATGAAGATATTTAGGAACAAATTTAAGGCATTGAGAAAACTATTAGTATATACGGTCCCTTCGCAGGGTAGGGTGGTATTAATATCCAAATTCAGAATGTGTCACCAAAATTATTGGGTTTATTTTCCATTAGAAAACCATGGGGGTAAAATTTCTTCAGGTGGCAGTTGTTACGAAGTTGGGTAGAGTATTTGTGAATTGGAGGGCAGGAAGCTAAAATGTGTGGTTATTTTGAGAGTTGAAATGCTTTTAAGCGTAGAGTTAAACAGAAGGTGTCTGTAAGCAGCTGGGAAATAGTACAGACAGTTCTAAAATTGTAACATGCATCCATTAGCTGTGTGAATAGAAACCCTCAGGCTTGTTTTGAAGACAAGTTTGAATTTAAAACAAGCACCTAGATACCAAAAGCCAATCGACCTTAAATCTGATGGTGTTGACAACCTGAAACCAATCATTTTTTTAGACATTGATGGGTCAACGTGCGTTATATAAAGTTGAGGGCATTTGGAAAAACCGGAGAGAGCCAACTGCCATCTGAGGGGAGAGCCAAACTTCAGCTGGAGCGAAAGTAAGTCCACCATCTGAGATACAAACCTGGCTTTCACAAAAAAAATTCACCTCTCTTAAAAAGGTACCACAGTATTTTAGCTCAAAGTCTTCACTGAAGAAATTAAGGAAGAGAACATCCCTACCAGCCGAAAGACATTTGTGACTCAAGGTCGACAGAAGAAACATTGTGTGAACTTGGAGAGATTAAATTTAAATTTATTGTTGTCTAGTTAATTGGGTTTATGTAAGTGGGACTTGTGTTTATTTGAACAGCATTCTGGTGGAATTTAGATCAGTTAGGGAGTAGTTAGTAGTCTGGGGGAATTGTCAGTTTGTTAGCAATCCTGTTAATTTGTTTGTTGTTAGGGTTAAGTAAATAAATTGTTTTTTATAATTGTAAAGTTTGAGATCATGGATTTTCTTTATAGCCACTCTTTTAAAAGATTACAAGAGGAAAGGTGAGCTTCTCTGGCTGTTTTAGTAAGTATTAGAGGGGTTTGGCCATTCCCCCTCTGTGACACAGTGCGGTGTGGATAAGAGTAATTCAGTCTCCCTTTATAGTCTACCCAACATCCCGAAGTTGACGGGAAACAAAATAGAAGAAGACCACAAATACAGAGCTGTGTAAATGGGGTGGGTTTAAACAGGCTCGAGTGTGAATGAGCAGTTAACTAGCTGTTGTCCAAGATGAAATTCATCTCCATGGATTTCATGTGGTTGAGGTGATGAAGGGAGTACATTTTGCTAATGGGGTGGGTTATTTGAGTTGGATAAGAAGGGGAAATATGTCAATATAAAAGAAGGAAAGAGGAAGTTAAGATGCCAGAAGTCAGGATAATCAATTCCCTCCTACTGTCCAACCGCCATCATTAAGTCATTAACATAATTGGATTTGCTTTGAAAGCTGCGATTGGAAGGTCATCTGGTGTTGCATAAGGTGTGTGTGATCAGTAGGTGATGCCTCGTCTCGTCTGGAGCTGTGTGTTCTCGGGAAGAAAGAATTCACTAGAATTTGTTTTCCCCAAATTGGCCATTTATTATTTCTTACTTGGTTCCTCCTCTTCCAGGAGTTTACAGAGGGAAGAGATGGGTTCTTGCCTTGATAGTTTGGCCACAGACGCTGTGTGGGCTTTGTAAAGTTTTCTAATCTCCAAGGTAATTTTAGAGCCTCAATCGTTAGTTCTTGTGGCCCCAGGGGAAAATTAACCTCTCTTTCTATCTGTTATTCTTACATTTTAGTTGTGTAAGTTTGGTAGTAGGAGCTGGAGAGAACATTACAGCTCTTGAAATCAGATAAGCTAAGAATGTAATCTGCTATGCTTGTCACTTGGGTGAGTACTAGAGGGAGAAGTCATTGATGATGCCTTCAGCAGGGAAAGAAAGAAACAGCAGTGGAAGGAGAAGAAAAAGTGCATGAATTATTCAAGACAAAATACAACAATGAACTATAGATGCTAAAAATCTGAAACGAAACAGAAATTTCTGGAGAAACTCAGGTGTGGCAACATCTTTAGAGAGAAAGCAGTTAACATTGTGAGTCCAGTGAACTGGACTCAAAACGTTAGCTCCACTTTCTCTCTACAGATGCTGCCAAACATGTTGGATTTCTCAAGTAATTTCTGCTTTTAATCAAGACAAAATTCACTCATGTTCATGAAAATGTAAAGAAGGAACAAATTCAAGATATTCCTGCCTCTGTACACATTATATCACTTGAAGAGTTTTCCTGTAGAAATATGTTTAAAAACTACATTTTCTGTTTCTGCTCTGGAATTGTATTATCTATCAGTCTGTACAGGATTTGTGAGATTGTACAACCAGCTGCAAAATAAAGATGTTTAAATGAATTTGAAGCCTCAGAACTTATCATTGCAATGCCATGTACCAAAGTACATGGATCACAAACTAATTCCAGCTTCCATGGGGCTCTGCAGAAAAGTTTATATAAATATTAGAATCTTTTCAGAATCTGCTAGAGCTGTGAAGAATTATGGGGTGCTTTCAGCACTCCCCTGGTCTCTGCAGAGGCTGATCGCCACAGGCCAAATCACTCTCCTTAAGTACAAGGAGATGGACAAACAGCCACTGTCACTGAAATATTTTTAAGTGTCAGAGGACCATTAACAGAAAATTTCTAGGGAATATAACTATTGATAAAACAGTAGTGTAGTGACAAAGGGAGTCTCAAGTATTGGAGACTGGCCAAACAAAGACAATAAAATTAAATATTCACATGTAAATATACAGTAATGACTTCCAGGACTAGAATTTAGTTTGATTAGTTAGCGGAGATTAGAAAGATCTTGGGTTTTTTCCTACACTTTATAGCTTTACTCACTCTCTAGATTCAAGGAGATTAATCCGTTATTCTACAAAATTGAACTGAATCTACCCTCAAAGGAGAGTTTGAGCCTTAAATGAGGTGATTAACGTGGGTTTCCAGACAGATGTGAATTAATGGTACAAAATAGGTAAGACTACTTAAAATTAAGCTATGAAATTAGAACAAGAGGGCAATTTCACGGTGCAAAGCTACTTTCAGACAAAATTGGGAGTTAGTCAGAGGTAGATGGTAAAGGCAAGATATGGTTCTGCTGAATGCTCACCATCATTTATAGATTTGTATACAAATGTCTTTTTTTTACATGTTGCATTCCTAAGGTGTGAAGAAGTCTGCATCAGGTTGAGAATACAGTGGTATTTCTGCATGTGTATAATAGTAGTCCCTCTGTGCTCGGCTGTCATGAATTGATGTTGATGTCCAGTAACTGTTTAGGGCATTTGTCTACTGTGTCTGTGCTGTTGCACTCACTGGAACTGTCCAACTGCTCCGAGAGAGACGTCTTTTCTTTCCTCATCTTTGCCCGACGGTTTTTGAACCAGACCTGTGTGAATATGATGAGAGTTACAGATAAGGACACAGTAACCATTTGTACTTTTGAAGGGTGTCTTTAACACAATAAAGCATCTCACAGAGCATCACAAGGATCACATTTTGCAAGATTACAGCAGACAACTGAAAATGCTGTTAAAGAGTTAGGATTTAATGCTATCTAAAAAGGTCAGAAGTCACATGACACCAGGTCAGAGCCAAACAGGTTTATTTGAAATCACCTTTCGGAGCAGTGTCCCTTTGTCAAGTGTGACTTCTGACCTTGTCCACCATAGTCCAACACCAGTATCTCCACATCTTAAAAGGTGGAAAGTGAACTAGAGAGATTTAGGGAGGGAATCCCAGTGCTTAAGTTCTACGCTGGAGCAATTCAAACTGGGGATTTTGAAGAGGCCAGAATTAGAGAAGTGCAGAAATCTTAGAGTGTTTCTGAGCTGAAGGAGATTGCAGAGGTAGGAGGTTGTGAGGCCACGGAATTGAAAACAGGAATAAAAGAAGGTGGGAAGAAATCATTTCTCACTGAGATACCAGTTAATTATCAGTCCACTGTAAAACTGCATGCTATTGGTGCCTTTCTCTATTCTTCCAAAACATTGTTTTACTTCAAGTAAGATGTTAAAAAGGATCTTTTTGATGCAGTAGTAGCATCTTATCTCTGGGCTAGGTGATCCAGGTTCCAGTTCTCTAACCTTGAATTGTGCAATATTATGTCTGAACAGTCCGATTAAAATAACTAAAGGAACAAAAGGGCCAATGGCAGGGGACAGGATGGGGAATGTAGTCATTAAACTGCAAGCTAAATTGACCAGGCAGTGTTAAAGCACACATTTAAAACATGCCTTATTGGATTAGTGATAATGGGAACTGCAGATGCTGGAGAATCCAAGATAATAAAATGTGAGGCTGGATGAACACAGCAGGCCCAGCAGCATCTCAGGGGCACAAAAGCTGACATTTCAGGCCTAGACCTTTCATCGGAGAGGGGGATGGGGTGAGGGTTCTGGAATAGAGAGGGGGAGGCGGACTGAAGATGGAGAGAAAAGAAGATAGGTGGAGAGGAGGTGGATTAGCAACTTTAGCTCAGAAATCAGACAACACCACATTATAGTCCAACAGGTTTATTTGAAATAACAAGCTTGAGGAGCGTTTCTGAAGTCTAAGGGGGCAACATTCCAAATGCATGTGTTTTCAAATAAACCTGTTGAACTCTAACCTAGTGTTGTCTGATCTCTGACGTTGTCCACCCCAGTCCAGTACCGGCACCTTCAGATCGCGACTTCAGTTGATTGGTTCAAACTCATCTCCAAACAGCAGATCCAGCACATCATTTAGCTATTGTCTCAAAGTTTACTGTAAATTTGCTCACATCCTGACTATAATAAAAAACTATATTAATCTCTAAACCCAAACTTTTTAGGAATCGATACCTTTGTTGTTTGTTTTGTTCAGGATGAGAGCAACCATGACCTGGCTCTTCATGTGAGATAGGACAGTAACAGATGCAGAGGCCATTCAGCTCATCTAAATTCATCCAGCTAGAAACAATCTATTGCTCCACACCTCTGTGCCTCCCCCATTGATGTAAACAATTGTTCCTTAATCAATGCCAGGATTTTCTCTTCCACTACTCTATTTTGCGTACAAAGAAGTTTCCTGATGTCTGCCCTAAGTTTACCTTTCAGTTTGAATCTATCAGCCCTTGGTCTACTCTAGAAAGGTAATACTTTTTCCATTCTCTTAGCTATCCTATTTACCTGTAATCATTCAGCTCTCAGCTCCTGCTATGTCTATCCCTTACATTCACCACAAAAAGGTCATTTTTCATGTACATTAAGTGTATCCAGTCTATTTTTCCACAACTGATTCCAATCATGTTCTCCCTCAATATCTACAAATGTAGATGTTCAACAGAAGTCATTGGAAAGTAGGCTGATAATTAGTCTAACCAGATTATAATGTGTTAAAACTGTGTTTACCTTTGTATAGTTAATCCTTTCTTACGGACAACAAGTTTTATGTTATCTTAATTTAGAATATTGGTACACAACAGTCACAAGGGGGCTGTTGTAATGTCCCTATCTCCGAGTCAGGAAGGCCTGGTTTCAAGTCCCACCTGCTCTGGAGGTATAGAAGAACATCTCTGCACAAGTTGATTAGAAAATACCTACAACAACCTTGCTTTAACACGTTCCAGATCAACCTGTTCAGTGATGTTCCTATACACCTCTGGAGCAGGTAGGACTTAAATATGGGCCTCCTGGCTCGGGGGTAGGGGCAACTCACTGCACCACAAGAAACCCCAATCACAGCTTTACTTTTTTCATGTACCAATCACTGCTTTAATTTTTTTCTAAATCCTGACGTGCTCTGACACACAAGTGGTAGTTTTCTTTCCCATCACCAAATCACCCATAGTATTTTTTCACCTTTTAACTATTGCCAGTAAATCACCTGCATTTTCCAAATGATTGATTTAAATGCAAAGCAGGGCAATGCAAACCATCAAAGGTGAGGGAAGTGGGTCATGCCTAAATTTGAATGGAAGGGGAGACCCAATCACTGCTTTAAGAAACCTGTGGGTGGGGGCGACGAAATTGGTCATTGAAGTCAAAAACAGGCAGCTAATTAGCCTGTTCTAAACACTGACTTGACTGTGTCCAACAATTTAAACACTGACTACAATTGCTGTTTCCTGTAGGTTACACACCCTTTAACTGGAGGTTTTGTACCTTGATTGTTTCTTCAGAGAGGTGGGTGGTCCTGGCCAGGGACTCCCTGGTGCTGCTGTCTGGGTAGCTGGTCTCATTGAAGAGGTTTTCCAATTCCTCAAGCTGCCTCTCTGTGAAGACTGTTCTGTGTCTCCGTCTCTTCTTCTGAACCTGGCTCAGCAAGTGAAGACCCAGCTGTGGCATACCTGGACAGGGACATTTTACAAACAAACACCTCTAATTTGATATACTGTCCCAAGACTCTTCACAGGATTGTTATGAAATAAAATTAGCTGAGCCACGTAAGGCTTTTTTTCAGAATAGGTAAACAATCCAGCTCAGCCTCAAGCAATGGCCAGTGAAAGGATAGAAGGTGGTGGCTAGGCAGTGGGTTTTACCTGCTGAGAATTAAAAGCACTGTGTGAGGAACAGTACAGAGAGGTCCCTGTGTGTCCCCCCCCACCCCCAACTAACAGCATCCAAAACACACAACATCTGATCATTTGATAACAAAGTGTGGAGCTGGATGATTTGATCATTTGATTTGATCTGATCATTTTCTATTTTGAAGTTCATGGAATCTTGTGCACACACAGCCTACCTGTGTTTTTCATATAATAACATTGATTGAACTTCACAGAGCACTATTTTGGATGTTTTCCTTATTGTGAGTAGGGTTTTAGAAATAATTTTTTTTGAATTTGGGAGCTGACAATTAAACCATTTCATTTGATGCAAATTAAACAAGCAGCATTGGAAAGTGTGTTCAAATGGGACTGGGTCATGAACTGTGGTTTGAATTTGGACAACAACATCTGATTTGAAACTAGTAAATGAAGCTGGGAACTGTGAAATGCCTTTGGGTTTGCCAGTTGGATAAAATAAAACTCCAATATTTTGTTTCTTCATATGCTACGGTACAGAACCACACTGCTTCAGTGACTAAGTATATAAAGATATTTGTATGAATAAAGTATGTTTTTGAAATTAAAAAAGGGAACTATGACAGTCTGAGCATTATTTGCAAACTTCCTCCTTAAATGCCCTTGATTGGATACCACGTGGAACAGACCAAGTAAATCCCTGGTTCACTATCTGACCTAACCTCAGTTAATACACCTCAGCTACTGTAATTTGCCTCCAAAAACCTTGATAGAGACTAAAGCTCCTCTTTCTAGTTATTAAGCCTCAGCATGCTTTAACACTGCAGGAGGGCTACACAGTTGTGAAGCATGCTGACGTTCACTGTCTTGTCTTGTAGGGGGTGAAGGCTGCTATACTGAGAGCAGCAGTTAGGTCTGTGTAACCTTGGTTTCGGGTTGGAAAGAAAATTGGGGTAATTTAAACTAACCCACCCATGTGGAATACCAATGAGATAGAGGGCAGTTTCAATCTCCTCTCCAATAATAACACACAAAATCTGTTACAACTCATTAGATCAAAATCTAAATACCTTCAACATAGAATTAAGTTACTGCGTTACACAGTCCAAAATCACATTGTTTTTACCTGTGCGTCTCAAACAGTAATGCGGAGGGGGCTGGTGGACCCAATTTGAACAGCATGATTGCTTTTCCATGCGTCCACAGTAAAAGTCTTCATGTCCTGAGAAACCATCAGCTGGTGCTGATTGTTGAGCTGATTGAAGTCCAGAATAACCAAAATTGTGCCAGCTGGGCAGAAAGCCATTTGCAGAGCGGAGGAGAAGTGGGCAACACTGCCACAGGAGTTGACCTGAAGGACATTTGGTGTCCTTGCTGGACAGAATGCTGTCAATACTGAAATTGCTGGCAAACATCAGAATCTGGTGTGCAATGTCCCTCCAAATGTCCACTTCCAACAATAGATGAGGCTGTTCCCTTGCGATCCTGAATTGTGAAATGTCTCACTGGGTTTATATTCTTTTCACCTGAAGGTTGGTTTTCTATATGACTGCTCTCTTCCAGACTGTGTCCCGTGGCACTTATCTAGGGATCTCCTGTGTATTCATATTTATCAGTCAGATCAGACATTTCAAACTGTGATCAGCTATTGTTCATACAGTATTTGTGTATTTAAAGAGAAGACGCCTAATCTAAAAGCAATTAGGGGCATCAAATCTTCATTTCTGCACAACAATGAATACACTCAGTGCAAACCACAAGACTTGATTCATTTCAAAATTCTCTGTCATTCAGCACATGTATATACTGTCACACATTAGCAAACATACGACTAAGCTTTTCATCATTGAAACCTTTCTTTCCTGAAATTTTCAAACACAGTATGTAAGCTTTGATTTTGTAGGTATGGTGCTTGGTTTGTTGTGACATTCTTGTACAGACTGCATTGTATTTTTCCATTCTATAACAACCCTATGAATCTCTACATCCATTAGAGTCGACTGTAACCTTTCAGTGATTGACTGGGGACCATACTGATTGCAGTGGGAATCAGCAGCCAAAGAGTATGCGCCCCCCAACCCTATGAACTGAGCACCAGACATATGTCCCAGTTCAGCTCATCTGTCTGAGGCATGATGATCAAGCTGGTTGATCGTCTCTCTCTCTCTCTCTACCCCCTGCCCCTTACCCCCACTCCCACTCCCACTCCCACCCACACTCCCCAAAAAGTCAAGTTTATTTAGAGACAGGCCAGAATTGCAAAGAAAAGGGAGAATAGGAGTGCCCTAGCTTATTTTGCAGATCCCAGTCCCACATTTTGCTGCTCTGGGACCCAGACACATAATCCACCACTTACCTGTGTCCCTTCGGTTTCATTCTTGAGGAGTTAGTCAAAGCAAGACCAGTGCTGGCCTTTACAGTAATTACTTTACTGCTCTGCAAATAGGGAGTTATAGGGAGAGGCTGAATAGACTGGGGCATTTTTTTTCTTGGAGCATTGGAGGCTGAGGGGTGACGTTATAGAGGTTTATAAAATCATGTGGAACATGGATAGGGTGTGTAGCCAAGGTCTTTTCCCCAGGGTGGGGGAGTCCAAAACTAGAGGGGCATAGGTTCAAGGTAAGAGGGGAAAGGTTTAAAAGGGAACCAAGGGGCATCTTTTTCATGCAGATGGTGGTGCGTGAATGGAATGAGCTGCCAGAGGAAGTGGTGGAGGCTGGTGCAATTACAACATTTAAAAGGCATCTGGCTGCGTACATGAATAAGAAGGGTTTACAGGGATATGGGCCAAATGCTGGCAAATGGAACTAGACCAGATTGAGATATCTGGTCTGCTCATATGAGTTGGCCCAAAGGGTCTGATTCCATTTTGTGTGACTCAGTGACTCTTAAATCCTGAGATTATTACAAGACTCTAAATTAAATGTGTAGTGTGGAACACATCAGGCCAGGCAGCATCAGAGGAGCAGGAAAGTTGATGTTTTGGTCAGCCCCAGAAGGATCCCAATCAGAAACATCAGCTTCCTGCTCCTCTGATGCTGCGTGGATTACTTTGTTCCTCCAGCTCCACATGGTGTTATCTCTGACTCCAGCATCGACAGTTCTTACTATCCCTACACTAAATGTATGCTATTTTTCTTTCTATATAGAACCATGAATGCCATAATAATTCCCAAGATGTAATCTGGCAATATTCGACGAGGCAAGGGTAGTTTAAGCTGACTAAAATGTTTTTCAAAGAGTTAAGCTTTAAGGAGCATTTCTTATGGGAGAGGGAGGGAGAGAGGTGGAGAGATTTAGGGAGGACATTCTACATTGAAGTTTATGGCCTTGGCAGGCTAAAGTATGGGTGGGAAAAATATTGAGTCATCTTGTGAAATAATTTGTGATAATGTACAAATAATAGCTTAGTTCAAGAGACAAACGAAACAATCCATTTGGACTTTGCTAGGATTCTGAAAGCAGTGCATTCCAGAACTGGACATATAAATAAGACAGGTGGACATGTTGTATTCTTTTTGTAGCCAGTTTTCGCATATTTTTGGAAACAGCTATTCCTGCCACTACTTTGTTGTTAATTATGTGTGCCGCAATTTCTTTCCCAGTGACTCAATGATCAGTCTTTTCCAACCTAGGTTCCATAAATATTCCTAAAGGGTTCTGTTGTACCACTTCTTTCAAAAGAATATTGTTCTTCCGTTTAATGAAAAATGGTTTTTATCTTAGAATTTCACATTATACTAAAGGATTTCTTAACCAGATGAAGATAATGTACATTGTACCGAACAAAAGACAAATTTGTAAGTTAAAGAGAGGGTTCATCCTATTGTGTGGTTCCCTGAGCAAACTGTCAAAGTCATTTGGTGGAGTGCCTCATTGCCAGTACTTTCTAACAGCCACAAGACATTGCTTGGCTGATGACAAGAAAGGCACTGCCCATCAGATCCTTCATGTACACCTAAACTATCTACAACACTGCATGTTGGCCCTGAAGTGGCTGTGCTGGCCAAGAGACAGCTCCTTCTGGAATGTGTCTTTGCAAAGGTCTGGAGAGAGATGCAGTGGTTTCTGTCAAGGTTCATCCCAAGCAGCTCTGTGATGCAGGACTCTGTGCTGCGCAGCTTGTTCGCCGGCACACACACACCAAGGCAAACATCAACTGTGCCTGGAGGACCATCAACCCAGTGAAAAATGCTCTTTGGGTCTGCCTGAAACTTGTTGGTCTTCCAGTGCAATGAGTTGACCCAGACCGAGTATTGCAGACTGGCAAATTCCAAGGTCCAGGACTGCACATTGAGGGATGCGCTGAAACTTGGGGCATCTACCACCAAGGCACAATGTGGAAAGACCATGGTCTGCAAAAATATAGTGGAGTATGTTCAGTTATCAGATTCCCCATTGCCTCAAAATAAAATATTTCCTTCCTGCACAGTTGGTATGTGAATATGAAATTCCAATGTATTGTTTGTGTTTCATTTTCCTCTTTGGAATGATTGCACAGAAGGGAATGAGAAGCTTTTTGTCGTCTGTACCTTCAGATATTTTGTTTCTGAATAAAGTCTATTCTTGTAATAAAGAAATCGTGGCACCTGGTATTTATAATATTGTATCCAGATCACTTAGACCCTGAGTTGTATTGCTGAATCACTAGTTTCACACCTGATATGGCAATAGGTTTTCAGCTGAAATACTAGAAACACATAAGACAGTTGCCATTTGATCTAAAAAGAATATTACTAGATGAAAAAAAATTTCCCAGATGCAGAGGTAGACCATTTGACCCCTCAAAGCTGTTGATCAATATCAACTTGTAGTGGATGGGGTTCTTCAACCAGAACCCAAGTGCTGCCTCTAAGTGGTGATATCTAACTGACAAACATATTATTAATTTAGCCTAGGACTTATTTAAAAGAGTAGGCGAATTTGAAACTCAAGGGATGTGGATGTGGCTAACAAGCCAGCGTTGGTCGTCCATTCCTAATTGCCCTTGGACTGAATGACTTGTGAGGTCATTTCAGAATCGACTTCATTGCAGGGAAGATTTCTTTCTCTAAAGGATTTTTAGGAACCAGGTGCGTTTTTACAACAAACAGCAGTACCTCTTACCATCACTGGCATTTTTTTTTGTCCCAGAATTATTTACTAAATTCCACCGGCTGCTGCAGCAGGCTCCAACCAATGATCCTAAAACGTTAGCTTTGGCTGCTGAGTTAATTCAGTGAAATTAATTACCCAATCAATCTGCCAGTGAAGTTATAAAAGAGGTCAAGTAGACCATTGAGGCCCAAAAGGATGGTCTTTGCGACCGTGATTTTAACTCAATGTAGTGAATTGAGATAGTATTACTGTAGGGTTAGAGAAAGTTCACAGCAACTAACTGTAAAGTTATGTTTGGTCTACACACAAGAGCGGGGCGTTATTATTATGGGATGTCTCCCCACGCTAATTGCTAGCCCTCACTGTGCAATAATGACATCTAACGATGTTAAAATTCGTCTGACACAAGACAACAGGATGTGAGATTTTTAACCGTTAACAAAAGGGACTCACTGGGGAGTCCAGATGGGAAGAGGAAACACGAATGAAAAAGGTGTGAGATTGAGCCATTAGCAGCGGGAAGCTGCGGTGAGCATTTACACTTGGAAGATGCTCGGCGGCTTGCAAAAAAAAATTTGTGCGGGTTGTACTAGGCCCAGCTTAGAAACACAACATTGTAACAGCAGCTTTAGTAATTGTATTTTTGCCTCGTATGAGATCTGTGCGTCCGCTCGAAGTGTTTACAACTAAAACGCTAAGACTGACTTGGAGACACTGGCGTAGGCAAACAATAAACGGATAAAATTCAACAATGGAAACAAACTGTAGTGTGTTGACTGTTGAAGTGTCTTTTAAACTTTTAAAGGGAGGGGAGGCGAACTCGATTTTCCAAAATCAAGATTTTCCTTACCATCAATACAGTAGAATTAGAAAAGCAGGCAGTTTGCAAATAACAAACACGCCCCCAACACTTTGATAACGACCCCTTCACCTGTTATAGAGGTGTTGCGGAATATATATATCGGCAATGCAGAAATTGAAAAGCATTCCCCTTCATTTAATAGCGCACTGGGACCTTTAACGTCCATCCGAAAAGGTTGATGGAGCCTCAGTTTAACAATAACACATCAGACAATGCGGCTGTCGATCAGGTCCGCACTGAAGTGTTAATCCGGATCATATGTTTAAATCCCAAGGAGTTGGGCCGTGATTTTCTGGTGATATGAAGCACTGATCCAGGCTGACACGTTAGTATAATAAACACCTCTCTGCTTTGATATTTATTCTTGGGGCTGCAGTTATTTACTCATTCCCTAATGTCCTGAGAAAGGCCTTTGTCATGCTCAGGACCAGGTGCTGGAAAATGTGATTAGAATAGTTTACATGGTTTTTAACTGGCAAGGATACGATATGCTGGACGGCCTTTTCTTAAGCTGTAGACCTCCTTGACTTCAGAGGTAGTCAAGAGTCAACCAAGTTGGTTACAGGAATAAAAATAGAAGTTGCTGGAAAAGCTCAGTAGGTCTGGCAGCAGCTGTGAAGAGAAAAAAAATCAGAGTTAATGTTTGGGGTCTGGTGACTCTTCCTCAGAACAGTGTGGACTGGAGTCACATTGAAGCTCAAACTGAGTAAGAATGGTAAGTTTCCAACCCTAAAACAACTGATGAAGTACAGAATTGTTACAGTGCCGGAAGTTATTTGGCCCTTTACATCTGCTCTGGGCTCTCCAAATGGGCATTTCACTTGGAACGCTCGTACTGCCTGTAACCCTGCACATCAAGGTAGGGGTGGACGTTAGGTAGACCTTTGGCTTAGGGTAAATGCCACCCAGGTTAACAGGGCTGTTAAGAAGGCATATACAGTGTTTTAGCTTTTATTAATAGAGGGATCGAGTTCCGGAGCCATGAGGCCATGTTGCAGCTGTACAAAACTCTGGTGCGGCCGCACTTGGAGTATTGCGTACAGTTCTGGTCACCGCATTATAAGAAGGATGTGGAAGCATTGGAAAGGGTGCAGAGGAGATTTACTAGGATGTTGCCTGGTATGGAGGGAAGGTCTTACAAGGAAAGGCTGAGGAACTTGAGGCTGTTTTCGATGGAGAGAAGAACGTTGAGAGGTGACTTAATTGAAACATATAAAATAATCAGAGGGTTGGATAGGGAGAGCCTTTTTCCTAGGATGGTGACGGCGAGCACGAGGGGGCATAGCTTTAAATTGAGGGGTGAAAGATATAGGACAGATGTCAGAGGTAGTTTCTTTACTCAGAGTAGTAAAGGAAAGGAATGCTTTGCCTGCAATGGTGGTAGATTCGCCAACTTTAGGTATGTTGAAGTCGTCATTGGATAAGCATATGGACGTACATAGAATAGCGTAGGTTAGATGGGCTTGAGATCGGTATGACAGGTCGGCACAACATCGAGGGCCAAAGGGCCTGTACTGTGCTGTAATGTTCTATGTAAAAGTTCGGCACAATGTCGTGGGCCAAAGGGCTTGTACTGTACTGTTCTATGTTCTATCAACTCTTTTTGAAAACCTTACTTTGAACCTGCCTCCCCCACACATTCAGGCAGACCATGCTAGGCCCTAAACATTTTGCTTAATGAAGATTTTTTTCTCATCTTGCTTTTGCTTGCTTTATCAATCATTTTAAATCTGTGGCCTCTTGTTCTTGATCCTTTCAAGTAGAAACAATTTCTTTCTGTCTTCTCTGCCAGATCGCTTGAGTTTGAATGCATCTCTCAGTCCTCTTCTGAGCTTATTCTAAGGAAATTAGTTTTGAATTTCTTCAGTCTATCTCCTTAACTGAAGTTCTACATCACTGGAATTATTCTGTTAGATCCTTCAGTGCTGTCTCCAATGCCTTTGAGATCCTTCCTAAAGTGCAGCACTGCAGCAGAAACTGTCATAAAAATTCAGGTTAATTTAATTGCTCTTGTCTTATATGCCTGGATTGATAAAGCTTTTACAATCTTTGTTAATAACACCCTCAACCCAACACTCTCAAGATCCTAGATAACAAAGTGTGGAGCTGGATGAACACAGCAGGCCAAGCAGCATCTCAGGAGCACAAAAGCTGACATTTCGGGCCTAGACCCTTCATCAGATCCTGCCACCTTTTAACGGTTTATGTCCCTATACACCCAGTTCTCTCTGCCCTTGCACTCCCTTTTGAGTTGTCCTTTTAAAAATAAAATTATCTCTGTATTGTTCTTTTACAATAATCAGACAGGTTGTTTCTACTGATGACAGATCTATACTTCCAGAAATGTTCAAATTATTTCAAAAGTGGCTTAGTGGCTAGAACTGCAGCCTCAGGACATCAGGGACCTAGGCTCAATTCCAGCTATGGGCGACTGTCTGTGCAGAGTTTGCATATTCTCCCTATGTCTGCGTGGGTTTCCTCCCACCGTCCAAAGATGTGCAGGTTAGGTGGATTAGCCATACTAAATTACCCATAGTGTCCAGGGATGTGTAGGTTATGTGGATTAGCCGTGGGAAATGCAGAGTTACAGGGATAGTATAGGGATGCTCTTTGGAGAGTCTGTGTTGACATGTTGGGTCAAATGACCTGTTTCCACACCATAGGGATTCTGTAAAAACAAGTACTAAAATTGCCCTGATGTAATTTATTGGATACTGATTCAGTAACTTGATCATTATATAAATGTACCTGTTTTGGACACATTGTTTTTAAAGACTAGCAATACAAAGAGGAAAAGAGAATGAGAATGAAACACCGACTGTACTTCAATTTGACATACTAAACTTTAAAATGTCAGAGAGAGAAAAAAATGAATAAAAACAAAATGGATGCTCAATTGTGATGAAAGCTTATCAACGTAACGCGTCACGTTTGAGTATCACTTTGCCAATGCTGCCTATTTGCTTGAGTATTTCCAGCTGATTATTTTTCATGGCAAAAACACAATAAATGCACAAACCCAGAGGGTTAAGGAATTTCAGTGAAATATACTTCTCTTTAGAATACAGTTTAGCACCTCTGTGCACTGAGTGGTTTTTCTCCCACACACTAGAGAGGTTTAAGGAGTTTGATGAAGGCCCTGACTTCAATGTAGGGCTAAGGAGTGGCTTGATGCACAGTTAGATAGCTCAGTCAAAGCAATGGTGAACTATACCTGACCTGTTCCCTGGTCTCAGCAGTGAATGTTGGGCATAAATTCCACCGTTATTTCTTGATCCTTGGTGGAAGTGTGTTTACGTACACTTTGGAATGATTCTACGAAAATCATAATGACGCTGTCGTAATGGAAACATGAATTTTAGCCACTAGAACAATGACGTTGAACATTTTGGTAGGAATTATCATCCAGTGAGATCTTGCATTTGAGGAAGGGGAAGGAAAGAAAATGTAACTGACTGAGGTAGTTAATAAAAATGAGAAAGAAGCACTTGTGACAACTCAATCCAGTGAGATGATTGGCCAGTATGCATCAAATCAAATAGAGAAGGAAGATGACCAGGTTTGAAAAATAAAACCATATGTGGAGAATAGGGGGGGATCAGGTGGAGACAGTGAAGCACACCACAGTTGAATAATTTATGGGCCTCACTTGTGAGAAATGGCCATTCACCCACCTTTATATTTAAGACAGGTACAAGGTACTAATTGGTCTTTGTGGAACTTTAGTCTAACTAGTATCATTAACATCAATGGAAGAGGCAGAGAAGGAGAGTGTTGGCAAAACAGGATGAGTTGATGGAAACAGGGAAATGGATACTGAAGTTTGAGAGTTCTGTAAGGTTTATGGTCAGGTGACACATAATTTTATGCAATCTATTGCCAATCAATGCACTCCAATGATACACCCAACATGCACTTCAGGGGACTGTGTCAATGTAATCAGTTCCTTTTCTGCTATTAATTAGTTGTATTAATTAATTTAGATGGCCTGGTATGGTGATTTATAAAACTTTTCACTACTTATTTTGTAAAAGTACACATTACAATAAATTGCTATTCTATTTTATTCAAAGTAATAACTCGAAATTAGTTAGATTCTTGCTATGCACCTATAGTACATACTGGAAGTACAGAAGTGAATAATTCACTCCAGATGGCTTCCGTGAAAGACATTCGAAGTCCATATTAAGAATTTGATGGGAGAATAATATCAGAAAAGATGAGGTCCTCAAGCATGCTGGGATCAACAGCATGAAGCAGAAAATGTTCCAGAAAATTCAACTTAGATTGGCAAACCATGTCTCTTGCTTGGATGAATACAGAGTCCCCAAACAGAGGAAGCATCTCAAGGAAGTAAAACCAGTAGTTTCTGCAAGGATTTTGAAATTCATTGAGATGTGGCCAAAGGTTCTTTTTTGAGACAACTAACCTGTTCTTGAAAATCTGAAATCATTTTGTATGAAAGCAATAATTTGACTTAATCGAAACAAACATAGCCAGCTTGGAATACCGAGCAAAAGTTTAATTCTTAGACAATATAAATTGTGACCTTCAATTAATTGTAGAATATACAAAGTGAGAAGTGTGTATTCCTGTGGCTTGGAGCAGAGCAGACAATGAGTTTAAAAACTTATCTGTGAAATTTTTCAAGTTTTTCTAATTGAGTTCACTATCTCAGTTAAAACAATAACCTAATGCAATTTGAATACCACAAACAATGGGATGTGAAGGTAACGGTATAGGATAGATCAGCAGGAATAAGAGTCTGAATCACTTAACTATGTGAAGCATTGACGGATAATGTTATTAAAAGGATTTGGCTTTGTATCTTAAGCAATTCTTAAGAATTCTTTCATGTCAAATTCCAAATAGTTGTTTTAACTGCTCTCACATAATCTGTGATTCAGAATACGCACAACAGGATAATGCTAGTTCTAAACTAATTATCCAATCTGGTAATCCTGTCAAGGAGTTTCCGGTGCCTGGAGGTGATTTATTTTGCTAGTAATTAAAATCTGCTAGCCATTGTCTGAAGCTGAACCAGAAAATGTGCAGTTTTGTACACAGTCAAAATGGAGGAGACCCTGAACACGTTAAGAGACTTTGATGGGAATGTGCTAAGGTGGAGCTGAAGTCCTTGAGGGAGATCGCAGAACTCCAAATGACCCATTTACACTACCCAGTACTGAAAACACTACTTGCTTTGTTTGTTGGATAGAGTCAAACTGCAATGTTTTATTGTTTTCTTCAGAAACTACTGTACAGAACCAAACTGCTTTAGCAACTATGCATATGTACATATAAAGATTTTTTTATGGATAAAGGATATTTTTGAAATAAAAAAAAGACTTGCCTTGCATATAGCAGAGTCTACAGTTTGCAAACTGGACTTAACAGTCATCTCAGAGCCAATCAAACCAGTGTGGAAGCAGGTCCTCCTTGATCCTGATGGACGGCCAAAGAAAAGTTATATTTGACCTTGACAGGAGTTTCTAACCGTATATTTGCACCATCATCAAGACTACTCACTTCCACTTCCATAATATTACCTTGCTCTGCCCTTGCATCAGCTTATCTCCTTTTGAAACTCTTATTGATGCCCTTGTTACCTCTAGATTTGACTATTCCAATACATTGTTGGATGACCTCCCATCTCGTACTCTCCATAAATTTGAATTCATCCAATATGCTGCCACCTGGGTCCTAAACTGCAACAAGTGCCACTCCCTCATCAGTCAGTGGTCACATTGGTTCAGTCTGGCAAATCCTGAATTTTAAATTTTTCATTCTTGTTTGCAAATTCCTCCATGGCCTAGCACCTCAGCCCAATATTTGTAGCCTCCTTTAACTGAAAAACCAGCCCCAAAATATTGCATTTGTCAAACTCAGCTATTCTGTTTGCCTAGGGTTCATATTTGTCTTATCTCAGTTGGTATTTCTCTTTGCAGGTCTGTGGAGCTGTGAGAAGAAGTGCGAGAACCACATATTTCTGTGGGCGCTTGTGTTACAATTACCACATGCATTTATGTAGCTCCTTGCATGTAGCAAATACCTAGAATCACTTCATGGAAATCGAACATAAGAGAACATGAACTGCAGTCAGAGGGTTGGGTATTGCATCAGCTTTGAAGCTAGAATGAACGTTACTATAGGTCCAGAGGACACACTCTCTCTCTCATTCGAGAGACACAACTGGTGATGATTTTAACCTGAGGGTCACTGTGCATCAGATGAGGGACAAGACTGAGAAAGTGTGGCCTTTGAGATGACCTTAGAGGGATAGAAACAAAAACAAAGTTGTTGGAGAAGCTCAGCAGGTCTGGTAGCATCTGTGAAGGTGAAAATAAAGTTAATGTTTCAGGCCCAGTGACCCTTCCTCAGAACTGATAGTGGCTAGACAATCATCAGTTTATGTGCAGAAAAAAGGGAGGGAGATGGGCTGTCTTGCACTCCTTAGAGGAATGGAGTGAGTGGGACAGACAGAATTAAGGAAGATGTTCTCAGTTGATCTGGATGGCTCATGGTTTTTCCACCTCTGTGTTGACTCTTTGACACCCGGGGGTTGGATTTTGTGCAGAATCTTCCCCCAGTGAAGTCGGGGGTGGTGGTTGAAAGAAGTGAGATTCCTTGCAAGATAATAAAGTGTGAAGCTGGATGAACACAGCAGGCCAAGCAGCATCTCAGGAGCACAAAAGCTGACGTTTCGGGCCTAGACCCTTCATCAGAGAGATTCCTTGCAAATGACAGGACGTCAATTAAGTTAATTAGTGAGCCAGTTGACACCCATTTTCCCTGAAGCCAATGCATTTTACTGGTGCCTTGGGGATTTAACAGAAGCCATTCGGCTTTCCTATGCTCGAGGCTTGGCAGGAGCCTCCTATGGAAAGAAGTCATCAGGAAATGCAGGCCCTGTTGAAAACCCCACATCTTTCCTTGTCTCAGATTTCTAATAGGGCTGGCAGAAAAAGAGTACCTGCCAGCTTTTAATTGGCCAGCTGTTCTCATTGGGTGGAACTCATACCGACTGGAGACCTCAGTTGTGGGAAGGCCCATTGGTGGCCACTTAAGTGCCTGAGGGAATCTGGTTTCTATCAGGCTTTCTCCTTGAAACTTGTGGGGATTCCGTCTTCTGAACAGTGGGTGCCATCCATTTCAGTCCCACAAAATCCAGCCCCAAGCCAAAGATGGGCCATAGTTTTGTCTAGTCAAATGCTGAAAAGACCTTAGAAGGTAGCAAGAACTGCAGATGTTGGAGTCAGAGATAACCCAGTGCGGAGGTGAAGGAACACAGCAGGCCAGGCAGTATCAGAGGAGTAAGAACGTTTCTGGTTGGGACCCTTCAGAACTGGGGATGGGTAAAGGAGCTGTGAAATAAATAGAGGGAGGAGGGCTGGGGCTGGAGGGGTGTTGGGATGGTGATAGGTGTATACAGGTGAGGGGGGTACGAGGGATTGGTCAGTGGGAAGTGTGGGGCGGATAGGTAGGGAAAAAGATGGATAGGTTATGTCAGGTCCAGGAGGTGGGGATGAGAGGGAGGTTTGGATATGGGATGAGGCGGGAGATGGGGAGATTTTAAAACTGGCAAATTCTACGTCCAGGCCATTGTGCTGTGGGCTCCCGAGGTGGAATATGAGATGTTGCTCCTCCAGTTTACATGTGGTATCATTGTGGCAAATGGAGGAGGCCCAGGATGGATATATCATCAAGGGAGTGGGAGGGGGAATTAAATTGGTCAGTGATTGGAAGATGTTGTCGATTATTGTATACACAATGCAGATGCTCCACAAAACAGCCCTGGAGTCTGTGTTTGGTCCCACTGATGTAGAAGAAGCCACATTACGAGCAATAGATACAGTAGACCAGGTTGGAGGATGTCCAGATGAACCCCTGTTAGTTATGAAAAGCTTGCTTTGGGTGTTGGATGGAGGTGAGGGGACAGGTGTAGCACTTCCTGCAGTTGCAGGAAAAGATGCTGGGGATGGTGGAGCTAGCAGAGAGTGTGGGGAGGATGAGGGAGTTAGAGTGAGAGGTCCCCAAGAAAGGCAGGTAGGGGTGGGGAGGGAAATATCTCTTTGGTTGTGGGGACAAATTGTAATTGGTGGATGTAGCAGGGAATGATATGCTGCATGCGGAGGTTGGTGAGGTGATGTTTGAGAACCAGGGAGATCCTATCGTTATTTTTTCTTGGGGGAGGGGCTCTGAGGGCAGAAGTGCGGGAAATGCAAGGGATGCGGTTGAAGGCATTTTTGATCACCAGAGAGGGCATGTTGCGTTCCTTGAAATAGGGCAACATCTGGGATGTGCAGGAATGGAACACTCCATCTTGGGAGCAGATGCATTGGACACAGAGGAATTGGGAGTACAGGATCACGTTCTTGCAGGAAGGTCGGTAAGAGGAGGTGTAGTCAAGATACCTATGGAAGTCGGAGGGTTTGAAATTGGTGTTGGTGCTGAGGCGGTCACCAGAGATGGAGACAGAGAGGTCCAGGAAGGGGAGGGAGGTATTGGAGATGGTCCGGGTGAATTTGAAGTTGGGGTGAAAGGTGTTCGTAAAGTTGATAAGGTGCTCAAGCTCCTCGTGGGAGCACGAGGCAGTGCAGATACAGTCATCGATGTAGCGGAGAAAGAGGTGAGAATGGTGCCAGTGTAACAACGGAAAAAGGTCTGGTCCTTGTGTCCTACAAAGAGTCAGGCATAGGTCAGACCCATACGGGTGCCCATAGCCACCCCCTCAGTTTGTTAGGAAGTGGGAGAAGTTAAAGGAGAAGTTGTTCAGGGTAAGGACAAGTTCTGCTAAGCAGATGACGGTGTCAGTGGAGCGGGACTGGTAGGGCCTGTGAGAGATGAAGAAGCGGAGGGTTTTTAGGCCATCTGCATGGCAGATACAAGTGTACACGCATTGGATGCCCATAGTGCGGGATGAGGTGTTGGGGGCCAAGGGATTGGAAGTCTTGAAGGAGATGGAGGCAGTGGTATCCTGGACATAGGTGGGGAGTTCCTGGACTAGGGAGAAAAAGACGGAGTCAGGTAAGCGAAGATGAGCTCAGTGGGGCAGGAGCACACAGATACAATGGGTCGGCTGGGTCAGTCAGGTTTATGGATTTTGGGAAGGAGGTAGAAATGTGTGCGGGGTTGGGGAACAATGAGATTGGAGGCTGTGGGTGGGAGGTCACCTGAGGTGATGAGGTAATGAATGGTCTGAGAGATAATGGTTTGGTGATCGGGGTGGGGTCATAATAGAGGGGGCGGTAGAAGGAGGTGTCAGAGAGTTGGCGTCTGGCCCCTGCGATGTACCACTACTGAGCCCCCTCCTATTCGTGGGTTTGATGGCGAGGTTAGGGTTGGAGTGGAGGGAATGGAGGGCTGTGTGTTCCGTGGGGGAGAAGTTGGACTGAGTGAGGGGGTGAAGAGATTAAGGTGATCAATGTTGGCAGTTGGAGATGGAGAAGTTGAGGGAGGGTAGGAGGCTGTGGGGTGGTGTCCAATAGGATGTGGTTTGTTGGAGGCTGGAGAAGGGGTCTGGAGAGGGCGGGTTTGATTCCAGGTCAAGGAGGCAGAGGCAGCAGACACCGACATCTCCAGACGTGAACGGAATTCATTGAAGCGTGCGTGGAGGGGAATGAAGGCAAAGGGTAAGTGGCAGCGAAAGTGACACCTGCGGCGAAATGACTCCCCTCCCATTCCCTGGGCGACATGTCCATTCTGGGCCTTCTCGAGTGTCAAAATGACACCACCCGCAAACTGGAGGAGCAACACCTCATGTTCTGCCTCGGGACCCTGCAGCCCAATGGCTTGAACATAGAATTCACCAGTTTTAAAATCTCCCCACCCCCCCTGGCCTCATCTCACATCTAAACCTCCCTCTCATCCCTGCCTCCTTGACCTGACACAACCTGTCCATCTTCTTCCCCACCCTTTCTACTGAACAATCCCTACTAAGCCCCACCAGCATCCGTCTACTACCATCCCACCTCCCCCAGCCCCATCCCTCCTCCCTCTCACCTGCTTGACCTGAAACTACCTGTCAACCTTTTCTCCCACCTGTCTGCCTCACACTTGCCACTGACCAATCCCCACCAACCCTTATCTACATCCACCTATCACCATCCCACCTACCTTCCCCCAGCCCAATGCCCCCTCCCTCTTTTTATTTCCCAGCTCACTTCCCCTTCCTCAATTCTGAAGAAGGGTCCTGACCCGAAATGTCGACTTTCCTGCTCCTTTGGTGCTGCCAGACCTGCTGTGTTCCTCCAGCTCCACACTGTGTTGACTCTGAAAAGACATGATTATTTTAGATCCTTCTTAGCCAATCCATCGTCCTGAATAAAGTTCAACACATGTTGGCTGTGTGGAACTTTGGCTATCTGTATTCACTGGAATTCACCTTTGACCTTTTAATTAAGCTTAGCTATATTTGTGCTCAGTGTCTCTGTAGGTGAAAGAAGAAAAAGAATGAACTATTTGCTTTCCAGTAACACTCCGCACCCCCCTAGATTGAGTGACTCTGTACTGAGGAGACATTGACTCTGATCTCTTTCACAACAGAATACCCTGCCAACACTGACTGTTTGGGCTCAGTCAACAAGAATTGCCACTTGGATGAGATACCAGAAGCTAACAGCAGTCTTATGGAAATATGTTTCAACAAGAAATGCGGGGGTAGGGGGATGAGTCTGCGTGGGATGCTTCGAGGGGCGGTGTGGACTTGTTGGGCCAAAGGGCCTGTTTCCACACTGTAGGGAATTTAATCTATTCTAAGAATCAGTGCCATCTGTGAAGGAGCATGGGTACAACACTTTCAGAGGAAAGCACTGCCATCAATTTCAGCTCAGTGGGTTAATGATCTGCCCACTGCTAAAATAATACCTTTATCTCCCTCACTGTTTCTACCTCCCTATTTCACTATCTGAGGGACAAATAGAGAAGGGAAGGAACAGAAATTCTCCCTGTGCTTTCCCATTTCCTTTTCATACAGGATATTTCTGTATGCAATGCATATTTCAGTGTGATTTCACAATATCTGGCAGCCATTTGATTCACTTGAAAACATTCTTTCCATGTATATCAGGCAATCTAGGGAGGGTGACCTGCTTCTTGACCTTTTTGAGGCATTGCAGCCAGGACAGTGCTGGACCTCACTTGCTGTCCCTCAGGAGGAACAGAATACAAATCAGGAGCTCTTCCCAACCCCTGAGATGCTGATGTTAATTGTAGCAGTTGAACTGCCAGCTTAAATAACTGAGACTAATGAATTTAAACCTGATTATCTTGTTTAGTTTTCACCCCACACCATGGGGACTATAGTCTGTGGAAGAATTCCAATGGCCAAGACTGTATCGAATCTAACCCCACTTCTTAAAGAAGGAGGGAGAAAGAAAAGGGGAGATTATAGGTTGGTTAGCGTGACGTCGGTGGTGGGGAAAATGTTGGGGCCAATCACTAAGGATGTAATAACTGAGCATTTGGAAAGTGGTGACAGGATTGGTTCAAGTCAGCATAGATTCACTAAAGGGAAATCATGCTTGACAAATTTTCTGGAGTTTTTTGACAATGTGACCAGTAGAATGGACAAGGGTGACAAGAATGTGTGTATCTAGACTTTCAAAGGCTTTTGACGAGGTCTCACACAAGGGATTAGTAAGCAAGATTAAAGCTTGGATAGAGAAGTGGTTGGCAGGCAGGAAGCAGGGAACTGGAATAAACGGGTCCTTTTAATAGTGGCAGATAGTGATGAGTGGGGAACTGCAGGCTTCAGTGCTGGGACCCCAGCTGCTTATAACATACTGGAACAATTTGGACGAAGAAATTGAATGCAATAACACTAAACTTGCATACTGTGTGCTAAGAGGCCGCAGGGTGACTTGGACAGCCTGGCTGAGTGTGCAAATACTCGGCAATTACAACATAATGTGGATAAATGTGAGGCTAGCCACTTTGGTGGCAAAAACAGGAAAGCGGGTTATTATCTAAATGGTGGCAGTTTAGGAAAAGGTGAGTTGCAATGAGACCTGGGTGTCATGGTGAAACAGTCACTGAAGGTTGACATTTGGGTATAGCAGGCAGTGAAGAAGCTAATGGTATGCTGGCCTTCATAGCAAGAGGATCTGAGTATCGGAGTAAGGAGGTCTTTCTGCAGTTACACAAGGCCTTGATGAGGCCACTCCTTGAGTATTATGTGCAGTTTTGGTCTCCTATTCTGAGGAAGGGTATTTCTGCTATTGAAGGAAATTGCTGAAATTTAGAAGAATCGGGGGAAATCTCATAGAGACATATAAAACCGTGATGGGACTGGACAGGCTAGATGCAGGAAGAATGTTCCCAATATTGAGGAAGTCCAGAACTAGAAGTAACAGTCTAAGAATAAGGGGTAAGCCATTCAGGACCGAGATGGGGAAGAATTTCTTCGCTCAGAGAGTTGTGAACCTGTGGAATCTTTTGGGGCCAGTCTGGGGTGCTGGACATGTCTAAAGGGATCAAGGGATATGGAGAGAAAGTGGGAGTGGGATACTGAAATTGCATGAATGGGTGTGCAGGCTTGAAGGGCCGAATGGCCGACTCCTGCACCTGTTTTCTATGTTTATATGTGCTATCCTCTGGTAATGGTAATGAGTGCTACCATTGATTTCCAAACATTGATGATCAGCCACCAGTTGGGCCATGCAAAATGTGGCCAAATAAAAGGTTTAGACTCCAACATTGAAGGAAACCATTTGACCCATCAGATTGCACCAATTGTTTGAAGTGCTGATCCAATTAGTCCCACCCTACTAGTCACTTACCAAAGCCCTGCAATTTTTTTACTTTTCAAGTATTTATCCAAATCACTTTTGAAAGTGACTGTTGAATTTGCAACCAGCACCTTTTCAGGTACTGCATTCTAATTTTCAACAAATTGGTGCCTAAATTTTATCTGCCTCATCTTTCCTCAAGTGTTCTTGCCAAATACCTGAATGTCTATGATCTCTGGTCAGCAGTCCAGTTGGAACAGTTTCTGCCTATATACTTTCAGTTCTGTTAAATCCTCTCATAATTTTGAACACATACATTAAATCTCTCTCAAATCTTCTCTCTTGCTGTAGAACAGCATTTGTCCTTTCTGCAACGTCTCTTTATAGTGGCACAGGAACTATAACAGACCATTTAGCCAATGGCTAATCTGTAACTGAATCCCATTTACTTGTCTCAGTTCCATATCCCCTAATAATTTTATCTAACAAAAATCTATTGGTTCTTTTTGAAGTTTTAAATTGATCTTCAGCCTCAACAGCTTTTTTTAAGGGATAGTGATGTTTGGGGATGAAGCAAGCTCCAGATTTAAATTTGTGTGTTTTCTAGTTCTTCACATAAACTTCTTACCTGTATTGAATCTTATCCCTCATTGTGGACTCCTGCTGCCCCCACTCTGTGACCTGAGCAATGGAAATCTTTTCTCTCCAGCTACCCTATCAGGTAATTTCAATGTGACCTCATTACATTTTTAACTTAAATTCCAATTATCAAAGATTGATCTTCAGAAGACCATGTGAGATCAAGGGAGGTTGTGTTAAGTTCTACCAGTTGCGCTCTGAAGCCACCTACAAATTTTATCACAAACATTATGAGAAAGTATCTTGCCTGCCATACAAATAATCTTGACTCATGGTCACGCTTTCATTTTTAAATCAGAAGATCACAGGTTCAAGTTCTGAATACAGGCTGAACACACAATGTTGATATTTTTAATCAATACGTTCAGCGATGTTAGGACACGACTTTGGAGCAGGTGGGACTCGAAGACATAATGTAAGCTGAAGCTTCAGTGCAATACCCAGGGAGCTTAGTAATGTGAAATGTATCACCTTGTGGATGAGTCTGCCATCTCAGGTGGTGTTAAAGGTCTCAAAGAACTTTACAAAGAAGAGCAGGGTACTTCTCCCATTGTCCTGGCCAAGATATATCCCATGTATTAGCATATGTCTCAAAGGCCATAGCAACAAAAGAAAGGGTTTTGAGGTATCTTGAGCATGTGAAGAAATTTAGAAATGTATAGGAACTAACCACGAGTGACATGATTCAGCAGGTTGTAGCCTCTGCTCCAGTTCCATGTTTAAACACTTGTTGATCATTAGCCATATTGCTCAATGGGTCCTAAATGGCATTGCTTTTTTGAGTGAAAATATAAGAGTCCACTCCTTAAATTCCATAATAAATGCAGAAAGTTTGTATTATTAGTTTCCTACATTTGCTTAAATGCTGTGGCAACCCACATGAAATGAAAATTCACCTTTAGAGCTGAAACTATCACTTAAAACAGATTTCTTCCTTATAGCCATTTTAACTGGATGCTAAATTATTCATCTTAGAGTACAGCATTGTTGTCAACTCTGTTTGGAAAAGGCCATTCAGCCCAAATTCCTGGAAGTAATGTCACAAAGGACTTCACTCCTATTGGTTCATGTTTCAGATGCACTGCCTTCCTATGTCAGTTAGAAAGAAACAAAATTTTAGTTACCCAATTGGGTTAAACCTGGCCGTCATTAAAGCCCCAGCTAGCATTTTACACCCCCTGCATGGGAGTTTGAGCTATAGGGAAAAGCTGAATTGACTGACGTTATTTTCTCTGAGCGTTGGAGGCTGAGGGGGTGACGTTACCGAGGTTTATAAAATCATGAGGGGCATGGATAGGGTGAATAGCCAAGATCTTTTCCCTAGGGTAGGGGAGTCCAAAACTAGAGGGGCATAGGTTTAAGATGAGATGGGAAAAAGTTAAAAGGAACCTTAGGGACAACTTGTTCACACAGAGGGTGGTGCATGTATGGAATGAGCTGCCAGAGGAAGTGGTGGGGGCCGGCACAATTGCAACATTTAAAAGGCATCTGGATGGGAACATAAATAGGAAGGTTTTAGAGGGATATGGGCCAAATGCTGGCAAATGGGACTGGATTAATTTTAGATATCAGGTCAGCAGGGATGAGTTGAACTGAAGGCTAGAGGGATGGAGTTTAAAAACAGGGAGGCTATGCTGCAGCTGTATAGGGTCCTGGTGAAGCCACATGTCGAACAATGTGTGCAGTTTTGGTCTCCTTAATTGAGAAGAGAGATACTAGCATTGGAGGGGTGCAGAGGAGATTCACTCCGTTGATTCCAGATTTGAGAGGGTTGGATTATGATGAGAGACTGAGTAGGCTGGGATTATACTCATTGGAATTCAGAAGAATGAGGGGAAATCTTGTAGAAACATATAAGATTATGAAGGAAATAGATAAGGTGGAGACAAGGAGGTTGTTTCCGCTAGCAGGTGAAACTAGGACTCGAGGGCATTGCCTTAAAATAAAGGGAAACAGATGTAGGACTGAGGTCAGGAGGAACTTCTTCACCCAAAGGGTTGTGCATCTGTGGAATTCCCTGTCCAGTGAAGTGGTTGAAGCTACCTCGCTGAACGTTTTTAAGGCAAGGTGAGATAAATTTCTGAACTGTAAAGGAATTAAGGATTATGGTGAGTGGGCGGGTAAGTAGAGCTGAGTCTCAGAAAGATCAGCCATGATCTTATTAAATGGCGGGGCAGGCTCAAGGGGCCAGATGGCCTACTCTTGCTCTTAATTTTTATGTTCTTATGTCTGTTTCCGTGCTGTACATCTCAATGACTTTCCCCAAGAAGCCAATTTTAATGTTAGGTATCAGCACTGAGATAATTTGACTATAAATGCCAAATGATTATTTGACTGTATATGTCAGCGCGCTTAATTCTAAACTTGTGCTATTTGTGTATTTTCAGCAGTAGGTAACCAGCTTGTTTTATTGCTCCCTTTGTAATGCTCCCATATTGTGATTTGACGAAACAGAGATTCTTTTTTGGGCTCTCAATTTATTAACCATCCATCACAGTTATTCTGGGACTATAGCCAGTAGAAGCCCACCATTAAAGTTAAAGAATATAACTTAAAGAATATAACTAATATATCCAGGCATAATCCTTTCACAACGGCCGCTAATGTGTTGTATGTTTAAAAAAATCCAACTTGTTTAACAACTGAATCTGGCTGAATCTGGCCAGACAATAAATCTGTTGACCAAAGCTCCTTAATCAGATAGATAATGTTTAATAAGATAATAAAATGTGAGGCTGGATGAACACAGCAGGCCAAGCAGCATCTCAGGAGCACAAAAGCTGACGTTTCGGGCCTAGACCCTTCATCAGAGAGGGGGATGGGGAGAGGGAACTGGAATAAATAGGGAGAGAGGGGGAGGCGGACCGAAGATGGAGAGTAAAGAAGATAGGTGGAGAGAGTATAGGTGGGGAGGTAGGGAGGGGATAGGTCAGTCCAGGGAAGACGGACAGGTCAAGGAGGTGGGATGAGGTTAGTAGGTAGATGGGGGTGCGGCTTGGGGTGGGAGGAAGGCATGGGTGAGAGGAAGAACCGGTTAGGGAGGCAGAGACAGGTTGGACTGGTTTTGGGATGCAGTGGGTGGGGGGGAAGAGCTGGGCTGGTTGTGTGGTGCAGTGGGGGGAGGGGATGAACTGGGCTGGTTCTCAGAGACCACTCTCTCCGTGACTCCCTTGTTCGCTCCACACTGCCCTCCAACCCCACCACACCGCCCTCCAACCCCACCACACCCGGCACCTTCCCCTGCAACCGCAGGAAATGCTACACTTGCCCCCACACCTCCTCCCTCACCCCTATCCCAGGCCCCAAGATGACATTCCACATTAAGCAGAGGTTCACCTGCACATCTACCAATGTGGTATACTGCATCCACTGTACCCGGTGCGGCTTCCTCTACATTGGGGAAACCAAGCGGAGGCTTGGAGACCGCTTTGCAGAACACCTCCGCTCAGTTCGCAACAAACAACTGCACCTCCCAGTCGCAAACCATTTCCACTCCCCCTCCCATTCTCTAGATGACATGTCCATCATGGGCCTCCTGCAGTGCCACAATGATGCCACCCGAAGGTTGCAGGAACAGCAACTCATATTCCGCCTGGGAACCCTGCAGCCTAATGGTATCAATGTGGACTTCACCAGTTTCAAAATCTCCCCTTCCCCTACTGCATCCCAAAACCAGCCCAGTTCGTCCCCTCCCCCCACTGCACCACACAACCAGCCCAGCTCTTCCCCCCCCACCCACTGCATCCCAAAACCAGTCCAACCTGTCTCTGCCTCCCTAGCCGGTTCTTCCTCTCACCCATCCCTTCCTCCCACCCCAAGCCGCACCCCCATCTACCTACTAACCTCATCCCACCTCCTTGACCTGTCCGTCTTCCCTGGACTGACCTATCCCCTCCCTACCTCCCCACCTATACTCTCTCCACCTATCTTCTTTACTCTCCATCTTCGGTCCGCCTCCCCCTCTCTCCCTATTTATTCCAGTTCCCTCTCCCCATCCCCCTCTCTGATGAAGGGTCTAGGCCCGAAACGTCAGCTTTTGTGCTCCTGGGATGCTGCTTGGCCTGCTGTGTTCATCCAGCCTCACATTTTATTATCTTGGAATTCTCCAGCATCTGCAGTTCCCATTATCTCAGATAATGTTTAATGAACTGTTCTTCTGGCGTGTCAGTTCATTAGGTAACTAGAGGAAATGTCATGAACTAGTGCATAGCTAGGTTCACATGTGCAATAATTGTATGAATTATGAATTAGAACTTGAGTTTGGTTCTAAAGTTTTATATCATGTTTAGTTTGTTATTTTACTTTGAATGAACTTGAAGGGCTTGAGCCTGATTTTCCAATAATTTTTATACATGTGAAATTTGATGTATTCCCTACAGCCCTGTATTCTCATCACATGAATTTCCTTCTACTATTCCCAGCTGTTTCAAGAACAAAGACCACACAATATCAATTTTCAATTAAATTGTATCTTTTACATAATTATATTCCCCAAAGTACTTTATAGACTGTTAAGGAACAAATTTTAATACTCATATGAGGAGTCAGTAGACCAGAAAAACTAAAGCTTGGTATGAGAGATAAATTTTAAGTAATGTATTTATGTAAAGACACCTTTCAAGGAAGTTCCTGAGCATAAAGTTTTGGCAGCTTATGGCATAATCACATTGATAGAGAGATTAAAATCAAGGAATGCTTCAGAATCCAGAAAAGGTGGAAAAGGCAATGGTGTAGTGGCAATGTCATGGACTAGTTATCCAGAACTCCAGGCTAAAGTTCTGGGCACAAATGAGTCATTGAATCATACAGCATAGAAACAGACCCTTCAGTCCATGTTGACCATAATCCCAAACTAAACTAGTTCCACCTTCTTGTGTTTGGTCTATATCCCTCCAAACATTTCTTATTCATGTGCTTATCCAAATGTTGTAACTGTACGAGCATCCACCACTTCCTCTGGAAGTTCATTCCACACACGGACCACTGTGTGAATCTCATTGTGGCTGGTGGTGAAAACTAAATTCAACAAATATAAATCTAGATGTTTAAAAACTGTCTAGCCTAATCTGCATTACCACTGATCTTATTGTAAACAGCCCACTCCCAAAAAACTAAAAAACTGCAGATGCTGGAAATCAGAAACGAAAACAGAAATTGCTGAAGAAACACAGCAGGTTGTGCGGTGTCTGTGAAGAGAGAAGCAGAGTTATTGTTTCGGTTGCAGTGACCCTTCTTCAGTATGATTTTGTCTAAAAGCCTAACTGGTTCATTATAGTCCTTTTCAAAAGGAAATCTGCTGTCGTTGCCTGGTTTAGCCTTCATGTGACTTCAGACCCACAGCAATATAGTTGACTCTTGACTATCTTCAGAACAATAATGCCCATTTTCGTCAATGAATAAAAAGAATTTGAGGAGTGGCAATTGTAGGGCTGAATGGAAAGGGCAGCTGGGAAAGTTTGAAGGTTTGGTTGAGAATTTAAAAATCAGTGATGTGCATATATTGAGAAGGAAGTTTGTCTAAGGGTTGAAAACATCGTGGGCATTCTGGCTTAACATTGACTGGGACACAATGTAAATGGAGAACACAGGGGGAGACGGATAAAAGGAATACAGCAGGAGTTAGGATGCAGAAGTATACTTCGGTAAGGCAAATCAAAACAGGACTTATACAGTTAATGGTAGGGCTCTGGGGTGTGTTGCCAAACCAAGAGTCGTAAGGCTGCAGGTTCACAGTTCCTCAAAAGTGGAGCCGTAGGTAGACAGAGGGGTGAAGAAGACATTTGACATGCGTTGAGATAGTAGGAACTGCCGATGCTGGAGAATCTGAGATAACAAAGTGTACAGCTGGATGAACACAGCAGGCCAGGGAGCATCAAAGGAGAAGGGAAGCTGATGTTTGGGGTGTGGACCCTTCTTCAGGAATGCGACACACTTGCCTTCGTTGATCAGAACATTGAGTATAGGAGTTGGGATGTCATGTTGTGGCTGCGCAGGACATTGGTGAGGCCACTTTTAGAATATTGTGTACAATTCTGGTTGCCCTTCTATAGGAAGGATATTGTTAAACTTGAGATGGTGCAGTAAAGATTTACAAGGATGTTGTCAGCAGGAGAAACTGAATAGTCGGGGCATTTTTCCTTGGATTTTGAGGGGTGACATTAAAGAGGTTTATAAAACCATGAGGGGCATGGATAGAGTGAATAGCCAAGGATTTTTCTTAGGGTGGGGGAGTCCAAAATTAGAGGGTATAGGTTTAAGGTGAGAGGGATAGGATTTAAAAGGGGGTATCCAAAGGATAACTTTCTCACACAGAGGATAGTGCATGTATAGAATGAGCTACCAGAGAAAGGGGTGGAGGCAGTTACAATTACAACATTAAAAGGCATCTGGTTTGGTACATGAATAGGAAGGGTTTAGACAGTTGTGGGCCAAACACTGGAAAATGGGACTAGGGATGTCTGGTCGGTGCATTTGAGTTGTACTAAAAGGTCTGTTTCTGTGCTGAATGACTGACTCTGTGTGGAGGGTTGAATGTAGAACTGGCCAGGAGCAATTCTGAAGCGTCGTCACTGGACCTGAAACGTTAACTCTGCTTTCTCTCCACAGATGCTGCTGAGTTTTCCCAATATTTTCTGTTTTTGCACCAAATGGACATTAAGGTTTAGTACCATTCCTCTGCCTTTTCCCCATACCTTGTACATTGTTTCAATTCAAAGCAGAAATGAATCACTTACTAGGGCCATTTTAGAGGGCAGTTAAGAGTCAACTACCTTTGCTGTGAATCTGGATTCACATGTAGGACCACACCTGGTAAGGATGACAGGTTTGCTTTTCTAAAGGATATTAATGAAGCAGGTGGGTTTTTACGTTGATTGATAATAACTAATGGCATGACACTGAGCACAGATAGTTTGTGTAGCTCCATTCTTATAGGTCCTGTTACAATCATTGTTGATCAGACAATTGGTGATATAAAGTAGCATATGTTTATGAATGTGAGTTTCTGTTTCTAAAGAAGTGTGACTTGTGCCGTCATCGTGCCCTCGGAAACTGTGTTTTAGTTTCCTTTCACTACGTGTACTGTGAAGGGCAGTTCATGGCTGGCCGTAATTGACTTTGTGCGCAGCTGGGTTTTAAATATGGCACCAATGGCAGAAATCCTGGAATGTCCCAGCAATGATGAACACTTCTGCCACTGGTCAGCACAAAATGGCAGGAATACTGAGGCATAGAGGTATGGTGCATCCATTATGAGGTGAGAGTGGAGGATTGCATGAAATAGACCATAAGATATAGAAGCAGAAATTAGGCCATTCAGCCCCTCGAGTCCCCTCCAGCATTCAATCTTAGCTGATAAGTTTCTCAACCCCATTCTCCCGCTTTCGCCTGTAACCCTTGATCCCCCTGGCAATCAAGAACTTATCTATCTCTGTGTTCAATGACCTGGCTTCCACAGCCTGTTGTAGTGATGAATTCCATAGATTCACCACTCTCTGGCTGAAGAAGTTCCTCCTTATCTCCATTCTAAAGGGTCTCCCCTTTTCTCTAAATCTGTGTCCTTGGGTCCTAATCTCTCCAGCTAATGGAAACATCTTCCCAACATCCACTCTGTCCTGGCAGTTCAGTTTTCTGTAAGTTTCACTTAGATCCTCCCTTGTCTTTCTAACCTCCGCCAAATATAGACCCATTCCTCATACGTAAAGTCTTTCATTCTTGTAGTCATTCTCGTGAACCTCCTTTGAACCCACTTGAGGTATGGGGCCCAAAATTTCTTACAATACTCTAAATGTGGTCTGATCACAGCTTTGTAAAGGCTCAGAAGTACATCCCTGCTTTTGTTTAATAGTCCTCTCAAAATAACCCACTAGAGTTTGCAGAGAGAAATTATTAGATTAGATTGGATTACTTACAGTGTGGAAACAGGCCCTTTGGCCCAACAGGTCCACACCGCCCCTTGAAGCATCCCACCCAGACCCATCCCCCTATAACCCACACACCTCTGAACACTATGGGCAATTTAGCAAGGCCAATCCACCTAGCCTGCACATCTTTGGACTGGGGGAGGGAACCGGAGCACCCGGAGGAAACCCACGCAGACACGGGGAGAATGTGCCAACTCCACACAGACAGTTACCCGAGGCTGGAATCGAACTTGGGTCCCTGGCGCTGTGAGGCTGCAGTGCTAGCCACTGACCCACCATGCCGCCCCAAAAATGTTCCATGAAACTCCCTAAAATTTACATTTAGTGGGTTTTTTTGGTAAATTTCTGCCCACTGTTTTAGATGTTTCTGTCTTCAGATGTAGCTTTGTTTGTTTGTTTCTTCTTTTATGTAATAAACTTTAGTTATTCAAAATCATCCACAACCTCATGTTGAAAATGTTTCAGTGATGAACCACCTTGTTAACTAAGCGTAAAAATTAAATATAGATCATATAATCCCTACAGTGTGGAAATGGGCTACTCGGCCCAACAAATCCATGCCACCCCTCTGAAGAGTATCCCACCCTGACTCATTCCTCTTGCATTTCCACTAACCCACCCAACCTAAACATCACTGGACCCCTTGTGGGACAATTTAGTATGGGCAGTCCACATATCCTGCACATCTTTGGATCATAAATCATAGATCATAGATCCCTACAGTGTGGAAACAGGCCTTTCCGTCCAACAAGTCCACACCGACCCTCAGAACATCCCACTCAGAACCATCCCCCCTGTAATGCACCTAATCTACATATCCCAGAACACTACGGGCAATTTAACATGGCCAATCCACCTAATCTGCACATCTTTGGACTGTGGGAGGAAACTGGAGCACCCTGAGGAAACCCAAGCAGACACAGGGAGAATGTGCAAGCTCCACACAGTTACCCGAGGCTGGAATTGAAAGCAAGGTCCCTGGTGCTGTGAGGCAGCACTGCGTACCACTGAGCCACCGTGCCACCCCTAATAGCTGTTTTATGTCCAGAGCCACTCATAATTTTAAAAAGATAGGCACAATTCTTCTTTAATCCAATGAATTCAAATCCTGCCAACAGTCCATGCTGATGTTGCTGGGATAGTGGGAGGGAACTGGAGCATCTGAAGGAAACCCACGCAAACATGTGAGAATGTACAATTTCAACACAGACAGTCTCTCCGAGGGTGGAATCGAACCCAGGACCCTGGTGTTGTAAGGCAGCAATGCTAACCACTGTGCCACTCCATTTGCCAAGCCAGGTTTCATTCTGGGATCTGATTAGTCTAGTACTACCATTACCTGGGATCATACAGTAGCCACTTACAACGGATGAAATGAAGTGGGTGAATATGTCAACACATAGGATGACTCAGCTCCTGGCTCTGATCTGCGTGGATTGACTTCAGATTACAATATCAGGAATGTAAAGAGCAATGACCTCTGGCAACCTGCAGCTAAAATCCCTCAACCAATTGTTCTCTTGCTTAATCAAGGACATGCACTAAGACCTATATTACAACATCAAAACATAATGCTTTCACTGGCTATAAAGCAATTCAGGTTTGTCAAAGGAGCTGTAAATGCATGCCTTTTTCAAGTCTTTAATTCTCCACAAATAAACCAAGTGTAGAAAGATTTGCTGTTCTGGCAGGTTTTTATTATAATAGAAGTGTTGCTTTGCCATTTTCTTCTCTGCTTTAATCAAGTGAAAGTTATTTTCTCTTCCACCACCCTACCCTGCAAACAGTGCTCCGTGTTGAAGCCAGACCACAGCCTTTTTGCTGCTCCTGGAAACTCTTTGCATTCCTTAAACTGACAACATGGATTTAAGTGAGCCAGAAAAGACTCTGCTTTTTGCCTTGTTAATTATTTTGTTTATTGTATGGCTCCTTCAAAGGCAAAAACTGCAGAAAGGTAGGCTTCCCCCAGGTCCTCCTGCTCTCCCACTACTTGGTAACTCATTCCATGTGAATCTAAAATCACCCCACAAATCTCTCATCAAGGTAAGGTAAACTTCTATTCTTTTAAGTGAGTAAATAATGAAAATGACTTTTTGATTTCACCTAACGTTTTCTGTCCTTTCTCTTTGGCTCATCCTATGTACAAATCTATAGAGTCCAGCTGCCCTGTGGTCTCATCCATTTTAAAACTATTAAACTTGTTTAGTTAATGTTGATGATCTTCTAATGTAAGAGACAATGAAACTCAATACTGTCGTTGACAAATTGACTTCGTGCAGATGGGACAGACCCTTAAAAGTGATAGACGGGTCCCATATACAGAATTCCCACTACAATTTCCAGCAGATCCTATTTTTGCTGCTGGGGGCAAGATGGCAAGTGGGGAAGATGTGCATAAGCATCAATTATGAATCAGCTGAGGCATTTAAACTCAGTGTGTGAATTTTCCCCAAATTTTGCTCCAGGGACTGCCTCAAACTTGCATTTAATCCAGGACTTTATAATGGAGATATACATACTCATATGGGCAGTTAAAGTATATAGCTCCATTAAGTTGTTGATTTAACAACACTGCCCTACAAAATGTTAAAAACTGTTTGCCTGTCAGTGAGATGGGAAAGAAATTGTTCCAGCAGTTTTCAAAGACATTTGGTGACAACCCTATGCATCATCTTTGTAGCCGTCTTGCTGCTTGGTTGTTTTCCACAACCTATTATCAGTAAAATAGGTTTAATTAACACCTAAGTAAGATTATTGAAGTATTAGCTCTTTTTGATTTAGGTTATGAATATAAACATTTGCCTTTATAAGGGATTAATTGCTTGAGGACATTTAGATATTTTGGATGGGTTTTTCATGAATAGAATTTCCCTTATTTAATGAAGTCTGCAATAATTACTTTAAAATTATTTTATTTAATACCTGCACAGCTTCTGGTGTGTGTCTGTGGTTGACACTGGAGTAGCTAAGGGCAAAGGATAAGGGAATAAGGGATGGAGGAATGTGTGGAGGGCATGAGTTGCCACTAAATTGGTATAGCCTGTCTATATAGACATTGGAGGCTGTTTGTTACAGTGTTCTATTTAAATAGACTATTTTCTGAATAAACACTTTACTGAGTCGTGTCCCATCCACTGACTAAGATTTCCATCAAGGTCCCATCTTCTCAACTTCATCCTTTAACTGAGGTGTGGTGACCCTCAGCTTAAACCACACACCAGCCAACTGTATCACTCTTTCTCTCTCTCTCTCTAAAATGAGAGAGCACCTCTAATGTCTTCTGGGACTATGGCAACTTTGATTCTACTTTCAAGTAGTTATTTGATTGTGGAGTTAATAGATACTTTGATATTGTGCAGGATACTGCATCTTTCTTTAACAGCCATTGTTTATTTATCATGTCCTAACAGCTGAGTGAGCAATATGGCCCTGTGTTCACCATCTGGATCGGTACCTACCCTGCAGTGGTGCTGTGTGGTTTTGAGACTATTAAAGAGGCGTTGATTGAGCGTGGGCATGACTTCAGCAGTAGGTACCCTCTCCCAGTCCTCCACAAAGTGTCAGGAGGCTATGGTGAGAATGCTTTTTATTCTCTAACTGCCACTGCTTTTGGTCTCGTAAAATTTGAGTATTTGGAATTTGGGGTGGGGGGGTGGCGGTGGTGTGGGCCGTAGTGTGCGGGTCGGTGGGTGGAGCAGAGCAGGCAATGAGGCCATTTTGGCCATTGAGCTGTTGTCGCTACTAGATTGTCAACTCGATGTACCTCACTTCCCTAACCTTTCCCTGTATATTCATACACTTCTCTTTTTTAAAAGTAATTTACTTTAACTCCTCTCTTATTCATTCAGTGATAGTGCTAATACTTTTGTTTCAATAAATAAAAGCTGAATTTTCTGCTTTTAACAAAGGAATTTAACATTTGCTTTAACAAAACATCTTTTTCCGCTTCTACTTCCTGAAAATCCTAACCAATGTATGTATTCACTGCTATTAAAGCATACATGGCAGCCAAAGAGCATTGGCATAAATGATCAGGTAATCTGCTTTTAGAGATGGTTAATGGATTCAAACTGGCCAGGATACCACTGCATTTCAAATAATTCAATAGGCTTTTCACATTCAGATTTACCTGGGTTTAACATCCTGACTCTCTACTGCGCCTGAAGACAGAATTCTCACTGCATTGCACTGAAGTGTCATTCTAGATTGTACACTGAAATTCTGTTGAGAGATTTGCATCTACAGTCTTCTGACTTGGAGACAAGTATATTACCAATTGAACCAAGTTGGCAAGTTTAGTGCCATTCTCTCTCAATGCTACCAGTTTTGTACTTTGCCATGAAGGAAGTTATTGCATTTCTGGTGATGTTAGTTGAGAACAAACCCAGAATTAATTTGAATGCAAAATGGGAGTTGGCACCTTGATTTGATACCTCTTCAGCAGGACAACACTTTGACAATGCACAATTCCCTCAGAACTGACTAAGTATCACATTAGGTCAAGATGAGATCACAAATGGGCCAACAACAAATGTCTACAGGTTTGAATAGCAGCACTTCATCCTTTAGACTGGACACTCTACACAACTGGATGTGAGTTTGCTCGCTGAGCTGGAAGGTTCGTTTTCAGACGTTTTGTCACCATTCTAGGTAACATCATCAGTGAGCCTCTGGTGAAGCGCTGGTGTTATGTCCCGCTTTCTATTTATCTGTTTATCCTATTTATCACCTAGAATGGTGACGAAACGTCTGAAAACTAACCTTCCAGCTCAGCAAGCAAACTCACATCCAGGGCCTCAACCTGAACTACAAATCTTCTCAAAACTCGCTAACTCTACACAGCCTTCTAGGTCCAAGATTGAGTCCAACAGCTTTTTCTCTTCGAGATAATGGGAACTGCAGATGCTGGAGAATCCAAGATAACAAAGTGTGAAGCTGGATGAACACAGCAGGCCCAGCAGCATCTCAGGAGCACAAAAGCTGACGTTTCGGGCCTAGATCCTTCATCAGAGAGGGGGATGGGGAGAGGGAACTGGAATAAATAGGGAGGGGGGGAGATGGACCGAAGATGGAGAGAAAACAAGATAGGTAGAGAGGAGAGTATAGGTGGGGAGGTACGGAGGGGATAGGTCAGTCCAGGGAAGATGGACAGGTCAAGGAGGCGGGATGAGGTTAGTAGGTGGGAAATGGAGGTGCGGCTTGAGGTGGGAGGAAGGGATGGGTGAGAGGAAGATCAGGTTAGGGAAGCAGAGACAGGCTGGGCTGGTTTTGGGATGCACTGGGGGGGGAGGGGACGAGCTGGGCTGGTTTTGTGATGCAGTGGGGGGAGGAGGGGAAGAACTGGGCTGGTTTTGGGATGCAGTGGGGGAAGGGGAGATTTTGAAGCTTGTGAAGTCCACTTTGATGCCATTGGGCTGCAGGGTTCCCAAGCGGAATATGAGCTGCTGTTCCTGCAACCTTCGGGTGGCATCATTGTAGCACTGCAGGAGGCTCATGATGGACATGTCGTCTGAGGAATGGGTGGGGGAGTTGAAATGGTTCGCGACTGGGAGGTGCAGTTGTTTATTGCGAACCGAGCGGGGGTGTTCTGCAAAGCGGTCCCCAAGCCTCCGCTTGGTTTCCCCAACGTAGAGGAAGCCACACTGGGTGCAATGGATACAATATACCACATTGGCAGATGTGCAGGTGAACATCTGCTTGATGTGGAAGGTCTTCTTGGGGCCTGGGATAGGGGTGAGGGAGGAGGTGTGGGGGCAAGTGTAACACTTCCTGCGATTGTAGGGGAAGGTGCTGGGTGTGGTGAGGTTGGAGGGAGTGTGGAGCGAACAAGGGAGTCGCGGAGAGAGTGGTCTCTCCGGAAAGCAGACAAGGGTGGGGATGGAATAATAGCTTGGGTGCCGCATCTTCACCATCCCCGCAGACCTCCCAGTGACTGAGGACAAATGGTCAGTCCTAAGCAAGGGGCTCACCTTTGTCCCCCTCCACCCACACATCAAGGAATACCAGTCGCGTTTGGACATCAAGCAGTTTTTCCGCCACCTTCGCCTCCATGCTTCTTCTTTAACCGGGAGCCTAACCCTCCCACCACTGACCCCTTCACCCGCCTCCAACACAAGTCCTCCTCCTGGACACCACCCCCAGGCCTCCTACCCTCCCTCGACCTCTTCATCTCCATCTGCCGTCAAGACATCAACCGCCTCAACCTCTCCACCCTTCTCACCCACTCCAACCTCTCCCCCACAGAACGGGCAGCCCTCTGCTCTCTCCGCTCCAACCCCAACCTCACCATCAAACCCGCAGACAAGGGTGGCGCAGTGGTAGTATGGCGCACTGACCTCTACATCGCCGAGGCCAAACGCCAACTCTCCGACACCTCCTCCTACCGCCCCCTTGATCATGACCCCACCTCCAAGCACCAAACCATCATCTCCAATACCATCCATGACTTTATCACCTCAGGGGACCTCCCACTCACAGCCTCCAACCTCATTGTTCCCCAACCCTGCACAGCCCGTTTCTATCTCCTTCCCAAAATCCACAAACCTGCCTGCCCTGTTCGACCCATTGTCTCAGCCTGTTCCTGCTCCACCAAACTCATCTCCACCTATCTGGACTGCATTTTCTCCCCTTTGGTCCAAGAACTCCCCACCTACGTCCGTGACACCACCCACGCCCTCCACCTCCTCCAGGACTTCCAATTCCCTATCCCACAACACCTCATTTTCACCATGGATGTCCAGTCCCTATACACCCGTATTCCTCATGCAGATGGCCTCAAGGCCCTCTGCTTCTTCCTGTCCCACAGGCCTCTGACCAATCCCCCTCCACTGACACCCTCATCCGCCGAGCCGAACTCGTCCTCACCCTCAACAACTTCTCTTTCGATTCCTCCCACTTCCTACAGACAAAGAGGGTGGCCATGGGTACCTGCATGGGCCCAAGCTATGCCTGCCTCTTTGTAGGTTACGTGGAACAGTCCCTCTTCTGCACCTACACAGGCCCCAAACCCCACCTCTTCCTCCGTTACATTGATGACTGCATCAACGCCGCCTCTTGCTCCCCAGAGGAGCTCGAACAGTTCATCCACTTCACCAACACCTTCCACCCCAACCTCAAGTTCACCTGGGCCATCTCCAACACGTTCCTCACCTTCCTGGACCTGTCAGTCTCCATCTCAGGTAACCAACTAGGAACTGATGTCTATTTCAAGCCCACTGACTCCCACAGCTACCTAGAATACACCTCCTCCCACCCACCCTCCTGCAAAAATTCCATCCCCTATTCCCAATTCCTCCACCTCCGCCGCATCTGCTCCCAGGATGAGGCATTCCACTCCCACACATCCCAGATGTCTACGTTCTTCAAGGACCACAACATTCCCCCCGCAGTGGTCGAGAACGCCCTTGACCATGTCTCCCGCATTTCCCGCAACACATCCCTCACACCCCGCCCCCGCCGCAACCGCCCCCAGAGGATCTCCCTCGTTCTCACATACCACCCCACCAACCTCCGGATACAACGTATCATCCTCCGACACTTCCGCCATCTACAATCCGACCCCACCACCCAAGCTATTTTTCCATCCCCACCCATGTCTGCCTTCTGGAGAGACCACTCTCTCTGCGACTCCCTTGTCCGCTCCACACTCCCCTCCAACCCCACCACACCCAGCACCTTCCCCTACAACCGCAGGAAGTGCTACACTTGCCCCCACACCTCATCCCTATCCCAGCCCCCAAGATGACCTTCCACATCAAGCAGATGTTCACCTGCACATCTGCCAATGTGGTATATTGTATCCATTGCACCCGGTGTTGCTTCCTCTACGTTGGGGAAACCAAGCGGAGGCTTGGGGACCGCTTTGCAGAACACCCCCGCTCGGTTCGCAATAAACAACTGCACCTCCCAGTCGCAAACCATTTCAACTCCCCCACCCATTCCTCAGACAACATGTCCATCATGGGCCTCCTGCAGTGCCACAATGATACCACCCAAAGGTTGCAGGAACAGCAGCTCATATTCCGCTTGGGAACCCTGCAGCCCAATGGCATCAATGTGGACTTCACAAGCTTCAAAATCTCCCCTTCCCCCACTGCATCCCAAAACCAGCCCAGTTCTTCCCCTCCTCCCCCCACTGCATCACAAAACCAGCCCAACTCGTCCCTTCCCCCCCAGTGCATCCCAAAACCAGGCCAGCCTGTCTCTGCTTCCCTAACCCATTCTTCCTCTCACCCATCCCTTCCTCCCACCTCAAGCCGCACCTCCATTTCCTACCTACTAACCTCATCCCACCTCCTTGACCTGTCCGTCTTCCCTGGACTGACCTATCCCCTCTCTACCTCCTCACCTATACTCTCCTCTCCACCTATCTTGTTTTCTCTCCATCTTCGGTCCGCCTCCCCCTCTCTCCCTATTTATTCCAGTTCCCTCTCCCCATCCCCCTCTCTGATGAAGGGTCTAGGCCCAAAATGTCAGCTTTTGTGCTCCTGAGATGCTGCTTGGCCTGCTGTGTTCATCCAGCCTCACACTTTGTTAGCTTTTTCTCTTCATGTTATTTCCTCCTGTTTTGTCTCTGATGTCCTTTTACTTTGCATTTTGATGACAGCAATTCAGGATCCTGACCTTAGACCCTGAGATACATCTCTTACTTGTTCCACTGTATTTAGTTTTGTACCATAAATATTTCCGATATTCAATGTTGCTTTCCTTTCCGCCCATCACAGACTTTCACTTTCATTCAACTGCCTACCTTAACCCTGTGATTTTTAACTTGCATAGAACCTATGACATTTCTAACTGTTCATGTTTCTCTCTCCATAGCCACTGCAAAACTGCCGACTATTTCCATTTGTTTTTATTTAATATTTGTAGAGTTTACAGTATTTCTGTTGTTCCACCTAGAAGAATGACCATATGAATTATGTATAGTTGGCAGCTGTGGAAAAGTGGAGAAAGGAAATTGAAAATATTAAGCACATTTGACACAGTTGAAAATTCAGCATAGCAGTTTTTCACACTCATTAATATCTCTTTTGCAGGAGTTATCGCCAGTAGTGGGGAAAGATGGAAAAATCTTAGGAGATTCTCTCTTAGCACCTTGAGGAATTTTGGAATGGGGAGAAAAAGCATTGAAGAGCGGATTCAGGAAGAAGCACAGTTCCTGGTTAAAACTTTCGGAAATAAAAAAGGTTTGACTGTTGTGCAAATGCATTATCATCAATAAATAGACATAGATTTGTATTTTTTCAAGCTCCAAACTGGGGATGCATGAGGATCACTGCCAGGCAGGAGTGGGAAGGAACAGCAGTTGGATGTGTAAGGTAGGGCTTGACATGATGACTTCTGTCCAAAAGTTAATTTTGCCCTGTTGGATAATTCATTTAGAATACAATCTCTGGTAGTCTAAGAGCTACATGTGTCTTGAGATACGAAAAACTTTAATTTAAAAAAGCAGAGTTGATGTCTAATTCCAGTCACCTCGGAGCACAGTCATCACCGATGAGCAAACTGTAGAGGACATCAGTTTGAAGAACCCATTTAATTTTTTTTTTACTTTTGGACTGTGAACCAAAATGGAAAAACTATACTGCGCTACGCTAAGGAAATCGTGGAAGATGTTGCAGTTTTAGAACATGTTACTGGAGCTCATTGTGAGTTGTATTGACACTGTTGTTTTGTCCAAATTGTTGGGGAGAATTGTGGGACTCATTGGCACTGTGGACATGTGTTTAAGGCAACTATGTCCAGAGACAGTTTATTGATCGTTTTCAATCAGGACGAGTTTGTGTGGGTTGGGAATACTCAGCATGATGACACTACTTTGATCAGCTCCTGGGCTGGTGGATAGTCTGTGTGTGAATAGAATAGGAGTAAAAAGACTGCAGATTCTTAATGGGTAGCATCTGTCTCTCTCCCTGCGGAAATGTAGCAAAGGATTGGAAGATAACTCACTATGCTCACACACTGTTTGCATATAGGCTGGTGCCTCTAATCAGTGACTGAGAAACTGAACAATTAATGTGTCAACTGCCCGCTCTCTGCAGTAAAGAACTCAAAAGACTAGGAAAGGAGAGTGCTTTTTCTCCACCCATCATGCCCACTTTTTGATTTGTCTATCTGTCCGCATGTAGAGGTTTAAGAAGGTAGAATTTAATTTGATGATACATATTTTGTTTTCCTGAAGTTAAAAATAAACAGAAATGGTAGTAAGTATAGAAAACTGGTCGGTGTTATCTGTTAACCTAAGTTTATCAGACAGTAAAATCAGGGACTTTGAGTAACTTGACTAACTCTTTAACTTATGTGAAGATCCTGGGAATATTGGGACTCAAGTATCAGTGTACTTTCCCAACTGGGTCGTGTCATCAGGTACTCAGAAGAGTGGACATGATTCAATGATGTGGGAACTGATTTGCATTTTGTCCTTAGAAATGTTACTTGTTACAAAGGCCCCATTGATGAAGATTCAAGGCACTCTACCCATGAATAGTTTGGGATTATTAAGAAATACCCAATTTTTTAAATGGCCACATGAAATCTGGCTGACGATCTACAGTTTCGGAGATGACTTGATTATTTATCAGAGCATCTGCTGTTCACTCTTCAGACTTACATCCTGGTATGGAAAAGTTAAAAGAATGAGGAAGTATTGACCATACTGAGTGTCAACAAGGGAGCTATGCTATTAGTAGAACATTAATAAATGAGTGAACTGGCGATTAGATTTTCTCTATATTTTCACCAATTTTGCTACCATAGCTGAATGACAGAGATATTATGGAGTGACCGTGAGAGTGAAGCAGGCGATGTTCCCTCATGCAGCTGTTTGGAGGATTCATGCATGCCAGTTGATGTCACGTGGACACATTAACTTCCAGTTCTGGAGCTATCTAAAATTACTCCTTACGAAAGTGACTATTCCTCAAGAGACCAGGAACAACAATGCCCATATTTAGACTTCAGTTGCTTGCTTTCCCCAATATTCAATGGACTTCACTAATAATCCCCAACCACTATTGACCAAACATCCGTAACTGAACACAGCCTACTCCCCAGACTGATTTTGACTACAGCCCATCCCCAGGACTGACAAATCAACAACACCCTGCCTGATCTATTCGTAATCCCCAACTGGATTTAACCTACTGGGTTGACCATGGTCCAATTCTGTTTGCCAGGAGACAAATGACTGGATTTGAGTAGGATCAAGTTCTACCTGACTGTGGACCAGTTCCTGTGGTATTCTTGCATGAACCTTAAATCTGATGGCACTGTAGTCCCTCTTCACCTCACTGTAGTTTGCTCCCCTTTGACTTTCACACACTGTCATTGCTTCAATTACCTGCAGTGTGTTTGCCACATAAACTGCTAGACCCTGCTGGAAGTCTGACATCGACTTAGGCATTGTGACAGTGACATGTCCACCCCCTGACTGATTGATTGTTCAGTCCTCCCTTCCTTACAAACTCCCTGTGCATTAAAAAGCTGTGCAACCCACAGAGGCTGGCAGGCTATAAATGAGCATTAATGACCTTGTGTGCCAGGAAAGCAATGTGACCCCACACAGGGATTGGAAGACTGTAAGTCAGTGCTGATATCAATGTGCAGTAAGAAAGCAGATTGAAGTGGACAGAGGTTGGTAGCATCCAAGTAAGCACTAAAGTGAGTGAGTACTCAGGAAGCATGCTAAGAGCCATAGGATACTTGTGTCAATGCAAGTGCAAAAGGATCCCATGTTGTTTCAAGTCATTTCCTGCCAGCAAAGGGACCTGGCAGAAGCAATGCAAATCACAGGTGTCCTTGTCCTCCAAAGTAAAGCAGTGAAGGGCTGAATGGTATCTGAGTTGGTATACAAGCAGGCATGATGTGGTGAGGCAGGTGGTGCACCAATGTGGATTTGTTTGGATGAAGGGTTGAGGTGGCCGTGGTGGCCATGGAGAATGCAAGGACATTGTGCACCTGCTTCTTCTGAACAATGTCCTGGACAAACATTAGTCCAGCTGCAGCTGCCAGGTACCTGCCCTGACTTACCTGTTGGGAATTTACCTGGTCTAAATTTCTCAGCAGAGAACGCAGCATACAATGGGGTGAGCTGCATTTTAATGACATGCAAATGCATAGAAATAAGGTAGTTAGCACTGAGATTCTGAAGTCTCCATTTCAAACATGAGGGGAAAATCATGATTATTTTCTTTATTAAGAATCTACCTTTTTCTTTCATTTTTACAGTGTTTCCCCATCATTCTTACCATCACTCTCATCACACCAGGGAGAGATAAATTTCGTCTTGAAATTTATAATGTACATAAAATGTTTGTCTGCATCTGGCTTGCTTGTGCAACACTTTATACCTTTCTAACTGAGCTTTCTCATATATCAGAGAGCCCATTTAGTCCAGATTTTCTGATGAGATGTGCAGCATCAAATATCATCTGTTCTATTGTCTTTGGAGAACGGTTCGAATATGGAGATAAGGACTTTCTCTCACTACTGGAAATGATTGCAGAAAATGGCCACATTTTAAGTAGCCCTTGGGTACAGGTACTACTTTTTTCTTCCAGGTCACGGTGTTACTGAAACTCTGTACGTAAGTCATTAAAATGTTCAGGACAAGCATAAACAAAAACAAAAATCAAGAAGGCTAATGGAATGCTGGCCTTTATAGAGAACAAAAATACAAGAAGGTCGAAAGTGACACTATAGTTATACATAGCCCTGATTAAACTTCACTAGGTGAACAAGTCAGTTAATCATTCTTTAAGTAATATATATTGGCCTTGGCTAGAGAGCAGTGTGAATTTACTAAAATGATAACTGGCTCCAAAGGTTAAATTTTGAGGATTTTTAGAGTTGTGTTTAGAGATGTTAAAGGGCTGACAGAGTAGATGGCAAGAAACCAATTTCTACTGACTACACAATCTAGGGTTATGGGACATAGCCCAAAAATTACAGCCAGATCTTTCAGGATTGTATTAACAAATGTTTCTACATGCAAAGTGTGGTAGATCTTTGGAACTCTTTTCTCCAAAATGAAGTCAATGCTGCGTCAATTGTTAGTTTAAATCTATAGGTGATAGATATCTGTTAAACAATACTGTTAAGATTTATGGTGCAAAGATAAGTTATTTGCAGTTAGATCAAAGAACAAATGGAATAGGCTGTGGGCTAAATGGTATCCTCTTGTTACCTTATTCCTAACTCTAAACTGGTCAAGATTTTTAGATGATGCTGAATGAGAAAGAGGATCAACCTCAAGATTTAAAAAAAAGGATTAGATCAATTGCAAATTTGGAATACAAGTGATACATTCAAATTGATAGATGTAAATTAACTGGTCAGGTCCATCCTAGTGTTGGATACTACATAAAAAGACTGGTACAAGCATGGTCAAGATTGAGAGTGGGGGAGAAGAGAATGAAGTCAAGAAAAATGGGGTAGTACCATGACAAAATTGTGATTAGACTGAGATCTACAGTGGAGGCAATGGCCTCTTGGTATTATCACTGGATTGTTAACCCAGAGACTCAGCTAGAGTCTAATGATGACCATGAATCAGCATCGATAGTCAGAAAAACCCATCTGGTTCACTAATGTCCTTTTAGGGAAGGAAACTGCCATTCTTACCTGGTCTGGCCTACATATGACTCCAGGTCCACTACAATGTAGTTGACCCTTAACTGCCCTCTGGGCAATTAGGAATGGGCAATAAATATTGGCCTATCTAGTGATGCTGTCATCCCGTGAATTAATGAATAAATAAAGCACATTAGATGGTTATCATCTTGGGGCAGCTCAGAATATTAATTCAACTTAAGGCAGATAAGCAGTAGTAGAGGACAATTAACGAGAAGTAAATTTAAAACCAGTATCGAGAACTCCTTCACTTAAAGCTGAGAACTACTTCAGGTGGTCTACCAGGCGATGGTGGAAATGTTACAATCCAGTTAGGGACCGCGAACATTTAAAAAGAAATCGAAATCTCTTGTTTCAGTTGATAGAACTGTACCACAAAATTTCAGCAAGGAAACAGTACTTCATTGCATCTACTGTGAAAGAATTAAACAAAAAAAAATTAACATGGAATGGTTCATGTTATGCATTCAGATTTACCGCTTACTTTCCTCAAGAATTCTCTCAAGATCCATCAACTTTGAAGTTATTTAGTTTGAAGGGGAGGAGAGGCATAGTCTGGCATGGGGTCATAGGGGTTATTTGTGAAGACATAGTTTGGTTTAATGGGGGATGAAAAGAGGCCTGAGGTTGAGGGCCTGTGAGGGGTAAGGTTTAGAAGGCATTTTCAATTTTTATTGCTGCTGACAGTTACTGACACTTACTGTAGCTGCCTGCAAATGTCTTTCAAAGTTGGCTGGCCTGACTGCAGCCTACACACATCCCCCCAACCCCCAAGAAGTTCATGCAGATATTTTCTCTCAAGGTGGGTAGTCTGAGCTGGAAACTCTCTGACTTCTGCTGTCCACCTTGAGGGTGTAAATCTGGTTCCACGTCTCCAGATAAGTAAGTCCATCTGCTGTTTTATTGTTCTCTTTTTTTTCCTTCCTGACATTTTTTAGTTGACAACCCTACAGCTACATTTCTAAATTGAAAGGTATAGTCTAAAATACACAAACCACGAACTAGGTACTTGCAACAATGCAATAAAATTGATGGTAATGTAAACAGAATTCTATAAGGATGCATTAAGAGAATCGAACTTTCTGTTGACATCATAAGCAGAGCACTAATTGGCATTAGTTTCCTGCTTCATGTCCAGAATCGGCCATTGGCATCAATCAAACATGGCCATTCAACCCTGAGTCAAAGCAGTCAATTTCAGTCCACTGGGATACTCTAGAAGAAATTCCCTCTCATACCACTTGGTGTTTCTCCATCCTGGTCTCCATTAAAAAATAAGCAATGATACTCAATGTTTTATAACGTCCAATTTAGGCTCCCAGCAGGATCATGCATTTGCTTTGTAAATGTGCCCTCAAATCGTCTGTCTTCACTGGGTCTCTCTCCTGCATGACCAGCATCCTGTTTAGGTGGAGAAAGAGAACTGAGTTTGAGTTGTTGGTGAAGTTTCCTTTAATATCTAGCCTTACTTAGCCATGTGAATTTTATACTGGTGCCCTCTAGTTCCATGTTTATTATCCAAGCTAATTGCAATCCTATCTATTCTCTTCATGATTGTAAAATCCTGTAATACACCTGTTCTCCGACAGAAAATCCTTTCTCACTTCCTCTGGCCAGGAACAGCTGTCTCTCTATATCCTTTTCGATTTCTTCTCAGTAGCATATGTCAGAACTACTATTCTGAGAATGATAATTGGTTTGACTGTTGATGTTTTGATAATTGGTTTGCTTTGCAGTTGTACAATAACTTCCCAAAGATCATGGACCTTCTGCCTGGGCCTCACAAAAAGATCTTCCAAAATATATCAGATTTGTGTGCATTTTTGAATAAAAATATTCAAAGTCACAAAGAAAGTTTGCAGAAGGATTTCTCCAGGGATTATATCGACAGCTTCCTCATCAAGATGGATGAGGTACTGGGAGTAGTTTCTTTTTCATAATTGTACAACACTTGTATCTCCTTCCTTGAAAATTAATGATTTCTTTAGAATTGATCTGATGAACAAAACCTCACTACATTGAAGCTATCTTTGACTAAATAAAGTTATTTGGGAACTGATTTTGTAAATAAATGATTGTACAGAATATAAGGAGCTTTAATGTTTTTACAAGTAGATATTGTTTTGTTTCAGGAGAAACACAACCTTGATTCAGAATTCAATGACAGGAACTTGCTGATGACAACACTGAATTTATTCCTGGCTGGAACTGAAACGTCTAGTACAACGCTGCGATGGGCTATCCAGATCTTGGCGAAATATCCGCACATTCAGGGTAAGCATCATCACTCCTCTTCCTGCCTAGTTACATGGACCTGAGATCTAGTCAAAAAGCAATCGAGGATTTTCTACCTGTATTAGTTCAGTTGCTTCTACTTCCACTGGCAGTTGCACCTCCTTTAGAGAGGCTGACATTCTTGAACCTGCCAAGTTGTTTCTCAAAATAAATTCCTATGAAAGGAACTGAATCTGTTTCATTGCTCCCACTACAGCATCTCCATTTACCAAGTCCTTTTTAAAATACAATTTCATATAATGAGAATAGTAACCTCTAACAGCATGTATCCAATTAATATTTTCTTCTTTTGTTTAAATCCCTCTAGAAGACAAATAGTATCATCATCCAACATCAGTGACTCACTGTTACTCCAGTGTCTCTCAATGGGTGGAATCTGAGAGGTCTGAGTGATATGGGCTATGGTTGGGTGTGTGGCAGAATTCAGTGACAAGTGTGGAGTATCTCAATGTTGATCTCCACCTTTTAAGCTTTTCACAAGTGATATGACAAGATTCTTGCCAGAGAGCAGCGAGTTTCCAATTGATGCTCATTATTGACAAATGCCTTGCTAGCAGCCCAATTTGACTCGGTGATTTTCACACTGCCATCTCACCAAATTCACCAAACAAGCTTGACATTGGGAAAAGTCGACAAAGAAAACAGAGTAAGCAGCTGGCAAATTCAGCTGACCAAATGAACTCCACGTCGGGCACCAAGCACCAACATCTCAGAGCACACAATGGGCACTGGCCACATATACCCCATGTCTAAGGGCATTGGCACCTACCATGAACCCTCATTGCATGTTTCCAATCCACTTACTGGAATTCATAGATCATAGATCCCTACAGTGTGGAAACAGGCCTTTCAGCCCAACAAGTCCACACCGACCCTCAGAACATCCCACTCAGAACCATCCCCCCCTGTAATGCACCTAATCTACATATCCCTGAACACTACAGGCAATTTAACATGGCCAATCCACCTAATCTGTGGACTATGGGAGGAAACTGGGGCACCCTGAGGACACCCAAGCAAACACGGGGAGAATGTGCAAGCTCCACACAGTCACCTGAGGCTGGAATTGAAAGCAAGGTCCCTGGCGCTGTGAGGCAGCAGTATGAACCACTGAGCCACCGTGCCACCCCTAATAGCTGTTTTATGTCCAGAGCCACTCATAATTTTAAAAAGATAGGCACAATTCTTCTTTAATCCAATGAATTCAAATCCTGCCAACAGTCCATGCTGATGTTGCTGTACAAGTTATACACCAAACTGAAATTAGCTTGATAGGTTATTTTTCTTTCAGTTTCAGCATGGTGATTTTTTCACCGAAACACAAACTGCAATGCTACAGATTTCATTTTAACAGGAAAACAGAAGTTTATCACACAAGATAACCAAATAATAAAATTGAATATCCAAACAATTTGCAATGGAAGGATATTATTAAATTGAATGTTGCTGGGAATAGAGAGTTTGAGTTATAAAAATAGGCTGGATAGGGTGGGTTCTTTTTCCACTGAGAAATAACTCCATGAAGTCCAGTACCCTGTCACCAAGTCACCTTTTATTTACACGTGTATACCACATGACACTGACCCAGGTAGCTCAGAGCTAGCTCCTAGAGTGAGCAGAACTTCTGACATTCCTGTCTATATCTTTCAACCAGGACTCCCTGGCTAGACCATGTTAACAGTCCTCATCAGGGAACTCATATTCTGAGATCCACCTAGCTGATCTCATTTCAATGCCTACATCCCCCACCCCCCTCTAAATCCTGGTACATAAATCTTTTCTTTTTCCTGTAGCTTCTCATTTAGCGTTTTCACATGAGGTCCAGTTCCCCTGAATTGGATACTGCTGGCATGTACTGGACTGTAGCCCATCTCTTGCGCCTGGAGCATCTTGGCCAAAACTCATCATCTTTGTTCGGCTGCAGCATTTGCCATGTCCATCTCGTCCTCAAGAGTGGAGGAGAGAGCCAACGGGTTCTGACAGCCTGGACGGATACTCTGAGGGGGGGCCTGGTATGTTTTGCAGCTGTCCTGTTTGCGAGGTTACAGCTTTCATGTGGTCCATATGCTTTGTTCAAGACTGCCTCACCCAGCGCAACTTTGTACATCATGGAACGTGATCTTGTGTCAACTATATCTCTCACCCATGCAGGGCCATTCCCATGATTTTTACACCAAACTTCACCCCCTGAAGTAAACTGCCCCTCTTGCTCAGAGGAGTCTTGTGCCCAGCAGTGGCGTTCCTGATAACATTTTATCCCCCTTCCCCCGGTCTAGGAAGATCAGATTTAACCTTGTGCAGAGTTCTCTTCACATTAGCAACTCTGCTGGAACCGTCCTTGTACTTGCACAAGAGGTTGTCAGACAGGAACCAGGACAGTTTGATATTGAGTGAAGCTGTAGGCTGTTTCTTTAAGCCTGCCTTCAAAGTTTTTACTGGTCTTTCTGCCAGACCATTGGATGATGGATGGTATGGAGCTGTCCTTACATACCGAAGGCCATTTGGCTTTAGGAAATACTTGAATTCCCTGCTGGTAAATGGTGGCCCGTTGCCTGTGACTAAAACCTCCTGGATCCCATGTATTGCAGAAGATGCTTGTAAGTTTTCAATCATCAAGCCTGCGTTTGACGATGAACTCTACGCACATCCAAACACTTTGAATGGGCATCCACAATGACTAAAAACCGTACAGCCCCTGAAAGGGCAGGGAAAATGGACATGTAACTGAGTCCAGGATTTACCTGGCATTCACCCGAATGTGGGGAAGCTGCTGGTGGCAATTTTTGTCCTTGTTGGCACATTGGACACTGCCCCACCATTGCAGCTATGTCGGCAACCAATCTACGCCACCAGGCATAATTTCTCACCAAACATCTTCATTTTGGAAATCCCTGGGTGACCTTCATGGAGTTCAGCCAGTATCTGGCAGTAACATTTCCTTGGGACAATCACTCTTATTCCCCATAGTAATATGCCATCCTGAATGGTGATCTGGTCTCACGAGGTCCATAAAGGTTTCAAGATAACAAAGTGTGAAGCTGGATGAACACAGCAGGCCAAGCAGCATCTCAGGAGCACCTGAGGGTGCTCCTGAGATGCTGCTTGGCCTGCTGTGTTCATCCAGCTTCACACTTTGTTATCTTGGATTCTCCAGCATCTGCAGTTCCCATCATCTCTCACCCATAAAGGTTTCAATCCTGGTTGTGATGGCCCTCTCATTTCCCCCATCATCACCAGCTTTTTAGTTTTGCCAGAATAGGATCATTTTGTGTCTGATATTGTCAATGGTGACCGGAAGGATACACAGAAAGTTTAACACCAGAAAGAACCCATGTAGTGGCAACACCACTGGTGGTGCTTCAGCCAGTGGGAAGCAGGTTGAAGGCATCCTCATTTGCCACTTGCCCTCCTGGATGGTGTTCCAACTTATAATTGTATGTATTCAGAATAAGAGCCACTGAATTTGATGTGAAGTTATGGGTGGCAAGGCCCTGTCCTCTTTCAGTAGCCCTAACAGGGGTTTGTAGTTTGTTACTAATACAAATTTACATCTGTAAACGTGTTGATGGAATTTCCTCACATCAAAGATGACTGCCAAATATTTCTTCTCCATTTGAGTGTATCTTTGTTCAGCATCGGCCAAGGTCTGGGAAGCATATGCTATCCTTTCTACTGGGCCACCGGTGAGCCAACGCCAACCTGACACCGTATGGGGAGGCATCACACCGGTGAGACAATGTCACCCTCATACCATATAGGGAGGCATCGCACCAGTGAGCCAACGCCACCCTGATACCATATGGTGAGGCATCACATCACCAGATCTCGTTTGGGATTGTAGTGTGCCAACACCTTAGACGGTGATAGCTGCTTCTTCACTTCCTTAATGGCTCCATCTTGGCTACCTTTCCAAGGCTAACCCTTTTCCAATAGCAACTGAAAAAGGATGGAGGCCAAGTTACATATGAATTTTCTGTAATAATTCACCAACCCAAGGAAGGACTTAAGCTCCTGTATGAATGTGGGAGTTAGGACATCTTTGATTGCCCTCACTTTATTTTCCAATGGGTGTAGCCTGGTCTTGTCAATTCTGTAGCCCAGGTAGGTCACTTGGGGTGCGTGGAATACATTTTTCCTTCCATTAACATACACTGGTCTTGAGAATGAAACGTGAAGCTGGATGAACACAGCAGGCCCAGCAGCATCTCAGGAGCACAAAAGCTGACGTTTCGGGCCTAGACCGCTCCTGAGATGCTGCTGGGCCTGCCGTGTTCATCCAGCCTCACATTTCATTATCTTGGATTCTCCAGCATCTGCAGTTCCCATTATCACTGGTCTTGAGAAACTACCTTTCTCATACTGTTCTTTTTAATGAACCATGGGTTCAGAAAGCCTTGTAAGTTAATCATTAAATCTTTTCAGATATACAGACAAAAACCCATGTGCCACTAGTTCAAAATTCAGATTAAAAACTAAGTGATATTAAATTATGTAAATAAATCACATACCTAACAAAGGGGACCTGGCAGATATTATGAGGGGCATGGACAGGGTGAATTGAAAGCAGTTATTTCTCCCTATAGAGGAGTCAATGACAAGGGAGCATAATTTTAAGGTGAAAGGCTGGAGATTTAGAGGAAATTTGAGAGCAGTTTTTCAACCAGAGAGTGGTGGGTGTCTGGAATGCACTGCCTGGGAGGGTATTTGAGGTAGTAGCCTCGTAAACTTTAAAAAGTACTTGTTAGATGACATAGGTTGAGTTGTACATGTAAATTAAATATATTATAGAATAGTTGTGAAATTTTCTTCCCCCATCAGAGAAAATTCATCAAGAGATTGACGAGGTGATTGGCTCCTTGCGATGTCCTGCTATTGAAGATCGAGCAAAAATGCCATACACAGATGCTGTCATACATGAGGTCCAACGATACATTGACCTTGTTCCCATGAATCTTCCACACATGGCATCAAATGATATAGATTTCAGAGGATATCTGATTCCTAAGGTCAGAATAAAACCTATTATTACATGGTTCGTTATTTATGTAGCACCTAGGATATCAAACCATTGTGTTATTAATTACTTTTGAAATTTAGTAACCATACATAACAGCCACTCTGTTCCAATTTGAACCGAATGGTGTACTTTCATCCTGTACATCTCTATGACTATGATAATCAGCATGGTTTATGTGCAAGGAAAATCATGTTTCACAAACTTGATTGAGTTTTTTGAGGGAGTCACCAAAAATGTTGATGATGGCAGTGGAGTATAGACATTGTTTATTTGGATTTTAGTAAGGCCTTTGACAAGATTCCACATGATAGACTAATTCGTAAAGTTCGGTCACATGAGATTCAGGGTGAGCTTGCCAATTGGATTAATAGTAGGAGACACAGTAATAGTGGAGGGTTGCTTTATAGACTAGAGCCCTGTGACCATGGGATTGGTTCTGGGTCCTCTTTTGTTTGTCATTTATATAAATGATTTGGATGAGAATATAGAAGGCATGGTTGGTAAGCTTGCAGATGACACTAAAATTGGAGGCATAGTAGACAGTGAAGAAGGTTTTCTGAGATTACAAAGGGATCTTGGCCAAATGGATCAATGGGCTAATAAATGGCAGATAGAGTCAATCTGGGTGAATGTGAGATATTCCATTTAGGCACAACAAAGGTAGGGCTTATCCAATTAATGGCAGGGTCTTGGGTAATGTTGTAGAACAGAGGGACCTAGGGGTGCAGGTACATAATTCTTTGAAGTTTGCATCACATAGGGTGGTTAAAAAAGTATTTTGGCATGCCTGCCTTCATTGATCAGTCCTTTGAGTATAGGAATTGGGATGTTATGTTGAGGTGGTACAAGAGGCGTCTTCTGGAATACTGTCTAGTTCTGGTTGCCCAGCTTTAGGAAGGATATTATCAAGCTGGAGATGCTTCAGAAGACTTTTACCAGTATGTTGCCAGGTATGGAAGGTTTAGGTATAAAGAAATGCTGGATAGGCTAGGATATTTTTCACTGGAGTGTAGGAGGTTGAGAGGCGACCTGATGGAAGTTTATAGAATAATGAGAGGTATAGATAGAGTTAATGGTGATTGTCTTTTCCCTAGGATGGGGGATTTCAACACCAGGGGGCACATTTTTATGGTGAGAGGAGAGAGATTTTAAAAAGACATGAGGGGGAAATTTTTTTATACAGGGTGGACTGCATGTGGAAAGGACCTCTTGCGGAAGTGGTGAATGAGGGTACAATTACAACATTTAAAAACCACTAGGATAGATACATGAATAGGAAAGGTTTGGAGGGATATGGGCCAGGAGCAGGCAGATCGGACTAGTTTAGTTTGGGATTATATTTGGCACAGACTGGTTGGACTTAAGGGTCTGTTTCTATGCTGTACGACTCTGTGACTCTGAATTTGGCAGTGATGAATACTCGCACCTACAGTGAGTGGGAGAATATGATGCTGGTGCGTCAGAGACATGGTACATAGATAACGAGATGAGTTTGGGGAGATAACTTTTGAAAACTTGTGAGGTCTCACAGAGGGAACACATCCATGAAACTTGAGAAAATTGACACTAAGACAATTCAAATGGAAAATTAAGCTGATTTTTTTCTCAGCGATGGTGAGATCCAATGTAACAAGTCCATTGCCACTCTGGTTAAGATCAAATAATTCAGTCAAGTTCAAGAATCAGATTTGCTCTCCTGGATGAATATCAAATGTGACATTACACTTAATCATCAAGACAGATGCTTTCTAACTTTATTTCGTTCTCTCATGTTGCTATGTTTCTCTAGTGTTCAGTTGTTACAAATGTAAATTTTGCTTATTTCCTTGTTGAACTTGTGATAATTTTGATTTAGGGTACACTTGTGATTCCTGTACTTTCCTCCGTTCTGAAATCCACCAGCCAGTGGAAGACACCAAATTCATTTAATCCTAATCACTTCCTTGACAAAAATGGATGTTTCAAAAATAGTGACAGTTTCATGCCATTCTCTGCAGGTACGGATTGTATTGCTCTTTTCTATCTAATTGAAGTTTTGCTTACCGTCTCATCAATAGTGGGTATGAATTTGAGAGACAAATGAAGAAGCAAGACTAGTCCCTATCATTTCACAGAGAGGATGGCTCTTATGTAGTCTGACAGCTATATAAGTAAAACCTCTGTTGTTATAAAGAGCAAAGAAACAATGAAAATTACAGCACAGGAACAGGCCCTTCGGCCCTCCAAGCCTGCGCCGATCAAGATCCTCTGTCTAACCTGTCATCTATTTTCTAACGGTCTGTGTCCATTTGCTCCCTGCCCATCCATGTACCTGTCCAGATACATCTTAAAAGACGCTAACGTGTCTGCGTCTATCACCTCCGCTGGCAACGCATTCCAGGCACCCACCACCCTCTGTGTAAAGAACTTTCCACGCATATCTTCCTTAAACTTTTCTCCTCTCACTTTGAACTCATGACCCCTAGTAATTGAGTCCCCCACTCTGGGAAAAAGTTTCTTGGTATCCACCCTGTCTATACCCCTCATGATTTTGTAGACCTCAATCAGGTCCCCCCTCAATTTCTGTCTTTCTAATGAAAATAATCCTAATCTATTCAACCTTTCTTCATAGCTAGCACCCTCCATACCAGGTAACATCCTGGTGAACCTCCTCTGCACCCTCTCCAAAGCATCCACATCCTTTTGGTAATGTAGCAACCAGAACTGTACACTACTCCAAATGTGGTCGAACCAAAGTCCTATACAACTGCAACATGATCTGCCAACTCTTGTACTCAATACCCCGCCCAATGAAGGAAAGCATGCCATATGCCTTCTTGACCACCCTATTGACCTGCGTTGTCACCTTCAGGGAACAATGGACCTGAACACCCAGATCTCTCTGTTCATCAATTTTCCCGAGGACTTTTCCATTTACTGTATAGTTCGCCCTTGAATTTGATCTTCCAAAATGCATCATCTCGCATTTGCCCGGATTGAACTCCATCTGCCATTTATCTGCCCAACTCTCCAGTCTATCTATATTCTGCTGTAATTTCTGACAGTCCCCTTCACTATCAGCTACTCCACCAATCTTAGTGTCATCAGCAAACTTGCTGATCAGACCACCTAGACCTTCCTCCAGATCGTTTACATATATCACAAACTTCGGATCTTTGTGGGATGAGCAGTATGTTAGTAGTTAAGGTAACCACATCAAATCGTGTGTAAGTAGTTATCTGAAGATCTGATTTCATCTGAAATATTCTTTAAATTGGTATAAACATATTTTCTGAATTGATATCTGTGGAAATAATACCACAAGTTGGCTGATAGAAATGGTGGCCTACCAGAACACTAGAATTCAGAAACAAATTGGAACTGCAAATGTAAATTAAAAATTCAAAGAAGACATGGGAGAAGGGAGGTTTGAATTATAAATTTAAACATAGAACATTACAGCACAGTACAGGCCCTTTGGCCCTCGATGTTGTGCTGACCTGTCATACCGATCTCAAGCCCATCTAACCTACACTATTCCATGTATGTCCATATGCTTGTCCAATGACGACTTAAATGTACCTAAAGTTGGCGAATCTACTACCGTTGCAGGCAAAGCGTTCCATTCCCTTACTACTCTCTGAGTAAAGAAACTACCTCTGACATCTGTCCTATATTTTTCACTCCTCAATTTAAAGCTATGCCCCCTCATACTCGCCGTCACCATCCTAGGAAAAAGGATCTCCCTATCCACCCTATCTAACCCTCTGATTATCTTATAATTAATTAAACAATTAAGTCACCTCTCAACCTTCTTCTCTCTAACGAAAACAGCCTCAAGTCCCTCAGCCTTTCCTCATAAGACCTTCCCTCCAGACCAGGCAACATCCTAGTAAATCTCCTCTGCACCCTTTCCAAAGCTTCCACATCCTTCTTATAATGCGGTGACCAGAACTGTACGCAATACTCCAAGTGCGGCCGCACCAGAGTTTTGTACAGCTTCACCATAACCTCTTGGTTCTGGAACTCGATCCCTCTGTTAATAAAAGCTAAAACACTGTATGCTTCTTAACAACTCTGTAAACCTGGGTGGCAACTTTCAAGGATCTGTGTACATGGACACTGAGATCTCTCTGCTCATCTACACTACCAAGAATCTTACCATTAGTCCAGTATTTGGCGTTTCAGTTACTCCTACCAAAGTGCATCACCTCACACTTTTCCGCATTAAACTCCATTTGCCACCTCTCAGCCCAGCTCTGAAGCTTATCTATGTCTCTGTAACCTACAACATCCTTCATCACTATCCACAACTCCACCGACCTTAGTGTCGCCTGCAAATTTACTAACCCATCCTTCTACGCCCTCATCCAGGTCATTTATAAAAATGACAAACAGCAGTGGACTCATCACCGACCCTTGCAGTACACCACTAGTAACTGGTCTCCAGGATGAACATTTCCCATCAACCACCACCCTCTGTCTTCTTTCAGCAAACCAATTTCCGACCCAAACTGCTATATCTCCCACAATCCCATTCCTCCGCATTTTGTACAATAGCCTACTGTGGGGAACCTTGTCGAACGCCTTGCTGAAATCCATATACACCACATTAACCGGTTTACTCTCATCTACCTGTTTGGTCACCTTCTCAAAGAACTCAATAAGTATTGTGAGGCATGACCTACCCTTCACAAAACCGTGCTGACTATCCCTGATCAAATAATTCTTTTCCAGATGATTTTAAATCCTATCTCTTATAACCTTTTCCAACACTTTACCAACAACTGAAGTAAGGCTCACTGGTCTATAATTACCAGGGTTGTCTCTACTCCCCTTCTTGAACAGGGGAACCACATTTGCTATTCTCCAGTCGTCTGGCACTATTCCTGTAGACAATGACGAGTTAAAGATCAATGCCAAAGGCTCGGCAATCTCCTCCCTGGCTCCCCAGTGGATCCGAGGATAAATCCCATCCGGCCCAGGGGACTTATCTATTTTCACACTCTGTAGGATTTCTAATACCTCTTCCTTGTGAACCTCAATCCCACCTAGTCTAGTAGCCTGTATCTCAGTGTTCTCCTCGACAACATTGTCATTTTCTAGAGTGAATACTGTCGAAAAATATTCATTTAGTGCTTCCCCTATCTCCTCTGACTCCACACACAACTACCCACTACTATCCTTGATTGGGCCTAATCTTACTCTCGTCATTCTTTTATTCCTTCAATACCTATAGAAAGCCTTAGGTTTATCCTGATCCTATGCGCCAACAACTTCTCATGTCTCCTCTTGGCTCTTCTGAGCTCTCTCTTTAGGTCTTTCCGGGCTACCTTGTAGCCCTCAAACTCCCTAACTGAGCCTTCACATCTCATCCTAACATCAGCCGCCTTCTTCCTCTTGACCAGAGATTCCACCTCCTTCGTAAACCACGGCTCCCACGCTCTACAGCTTCCTCCCTGCCTAACAGGTATATACTTATCTAGGACACACAGGAGCTTTTCCTTGAATAAGCTCCACATTTCTAATGTGCCCATCCCCTGCAGTTTCCTTCCCCATCCTATGCTCCCTAAATCTTGCCTAATCTCATCGTAATTGCCTTTCCCCCAGCTATAACTCTTGCCCAGTGGTATACACCTATCCCTTTCCATCACTAAAGTAAACATAACAGAATTGTGATCGCTATCACCAAAGTGCTCACCTACTTCCAAATCTAACACCTGGCCGGGCTCATTACCCAGTACCAAATCTAATGTGGCTCCACCCCTTGTTGGCCTATCCACTTACTGTGTCAGGAAGCCCTCCTGCACACACTGGACAAAAACTGACCCATCTCTAGTACTCGAACTATAGTGTTCCCAGTCAATATTTGGGAAAGTTGAAGTCCCCCATGACAACTACCCTGTCTCTCTCACTCCTATCGAGAATCATCTTCGCTATCCTTTCCTCTACATATCTGGAACTATTCAGAGGCATATAGAAACCTCCCAACAGGATGATCTCTCCTTTCCTGTTTCTAACCTCAGCCCATACTACCTCAGTTGACGAGTCCCCAAACATCATTTCTGCAACTGTAATACTGTCCTTGACCAACAATGCCACACCTGCCCCCACTTTTACCATCTTCTCTGTTCTTACTGAAACATCTAAATCCCAGAACCTGCAACAACCGTTCCTGTCCCTGCTCTATCCATGTCTCCGAAATGGCCACAACATCGAAGTCCCAGGTACCAACCCATGCTACACGTTCACCTACCTTATTCTGGATGCTCCTGGCATTGAAGTAGAAACACTTCAAACCAACTTCTTGCTTGCCGGTGCCATCTTGCGACCCTGAAACTTTATTTCGGACCTCCCTACTCTCAACCTTTTCTATACTCAAACTACAATTTTGGTTCCCATCCCCCTGCTGAATTAGTTTAAACCCACCCGAATAGACTTAGCGAATTCCCCCCCCCCCACAAGGCTATTGGTACCCCTCTGGTTCAGGTGAAAACCATCCTGCTTGTAGAAGTCCCACCTACCCCAGAATGAGCCCCAATTATCCAAGAATCCAAAACCCACCCTCCTGCACCATCCCTGTAGTCACGTGTTCAAGTCCTCTCTCTCCCTATTCCTCGCCTCATTAGCAGGTGGCACAGGCAACAAACCAGAGACAACTCTGTTCATCCTGGCTCTAAGCTTCAATCCTAGCTCCCTGAATTTCTGCCTTAAATCCCCATCTCTCTTTCTACCTATGTCGTTGGTGCCATAATAGCATAAGACATTGGAGCGGAAGTAAGGCCATTTGGCCCATCAAGTCCACTCCGCCATTTAAATCATGGCTGATGGGCATTTCAACACCACTTCCCTGCACTCTCCCCGTAGCCCTTGATTCCTTCTGAGATCAAGAATTTGTCGATCTCTGCCTTGAAGGCATCCAACGTCCCGGCCTCCACTGCACTCCGTGGCAATGAATTCCACAAGTCCACCACTCTCTGGCTGAAGAAATGTCGTCTCATTTCAGTTTTAAATTTACCCCCTCTAATTTTAAGGCTGTGCCCACGCCTTAGTCTCCCCGCCTAACAGAAACAACTTCCTAGTGTCCACCCCTTCTAAACCATACATTATCTTGTAAGTTTCTATTAGATCTCCCCTCAACCTTCTAAACTCTGAGTACAATCCCAGGATCCTTAGCCACTCATCATACGTTAAACCTACCATTCCAGGGATCATCCGTGTGAATCTCTGCTGGACACGCTCCAGGGCTAGTATGTCCTTCCTGAGCTGTGGGGCCCAAAATTGGACACAGTGTTCTAAATGGGGCCTAAATAGAGCCTTATAAAGCCTCAGAAGCACATCGCTGCTTTTATATTCCAACCCTCTTGAGATAAACGACAACATTACATTCGCCTTCTTAATTACGGTCTCTACCTGCAAGTCAACCTTTAAAGAGTCCTGGACCAACACTCCCAGATCCCTTTGTACTTCTGCTTTGCGAATTTTCTCACCGTTTAGAAAATAGTCCATGCCTGTATTCTTTTTTCCCAAAGTGCAAAACCTCACATTTACTCACAGTGAACTTCATCAGCCATTTCCTGGACCACTCTCCTCAACTGTTTAAATCTTTCTGCAGCTTCCCCACCTCCTCAGAACTACCTGCCTGTCCACCTATCTTTGTATCATCAGCAAACTTCGCCAGAATGCCCCCGGTCCCTTCATCCAGATCATTAATATATAAGGTGAACAGCTGCGGCCCCAACACTGAACCCTGCAGGATACCACTCGTCACCGGTTGCCATTCCGAAAAAGAGCCTTTTATCCCAACTCTCTGCCTTCTGTCAGACAGCCAATCCTCAATCCAAGCCAGTAGCTCACCTCAAACACCATGGGCCCTCACCTTGCTCAGCAGCCTCCCATGAGGCACCGTATCAAAGGCCTTTTGGAAGTCTAGATAGATAACATCTACTGGGTTTCCCTGGTCTAACATACTTGTTATCTCTTCAAAGAATTCTAACAGGTTTGTCAGCCATGACCTCCCCTGACTAAAGCCATGCTGACTTGTTCTAATCTGACCCTGCACTTCCAGGAATTTAGAAATCTCATCCTTAACAATGGATTCTAGAATTTTACCAACTACCAAGGTTAGGCTAATCGGCCTATAATTTTCCATCTTTTGCCTCGATCCTTACTTAAACAAGGGGGGTTACAACAGCAATTTTCCAATCATCTGGGACTTTTGAAAGATCATGACCAAAGCCTCCGTTATTTCCTCAGCCACCTCCTATGTGCCCATGTGGACCATGACTTGGGGCTGCTCCCCCTCCCCCTTAAGGATCCCAAAAACATGATCAGAGACATCATGAACCCTGGCACCTGGGAGGCAACACACCAACCATGAGTCTCTCTCATCCCCACAGAACCTCCTATCTGTACCCCTAACTATGGTGTCCCCAATGACTACTGCTCTGCTCCTCTTCCCCCTTCCCTTCTGAGCAGCAGCGACAGACTCTGTGCCAGAGACCTGTGCCCCACTGCTTTCCCCTGGTAAGTACCCCCCCCTCCCCACCCCCCCACAACAGTATCCAAAACGGTACACTTATTGTTGAGGGGAATGGCCACAGGGGATCCCT